>NC_142615.1:7549855-7880511 GCF_059453375.1 Lepisosteus platostomus | reverse complement strand
ACACTGAGCCTGTCTCTCAATACTAATAATACAGTGTGTGATATCCTACCCTAGCCTGAGGAACAGACAGTGAGCCTGTCTCTCAATAATAATAATAGAGTGTGTGATTTCCTGTCCCAGCCTGAGGAACAGACTGTGAGCCTGTCTCTCAATAATAATAATCCAGTGTGTGATCTCCTGTTCAAGCCCAAGCGAAGACACAGTGAGCCGATCTGTCAATAATAGTAATACAGTGTGTGATCTCCTGTCCCATTCTGAGGAACAGACAGTCAGCCTATCTGTCAATAATAATAATACAGTGTGTGATCTCCTGTCCCAGCCTGAGAAACAGACAGTGAGCCTGTCTCTCAATAATAATAATACAGTGTGTGATCTCCTGTCCCAGCCTGAGGAACAGACAGTGAGCCTGCCTCTCAATAACAAGCCAATGTGTGATCTCCTGTCCCAGCCTGAGGAACAGAGAGTGAGCCTGTCTCTCAATAATAATACAGTGTGTGATCCTCTGTCCCAGCCTGAGGAACAGACAGTGAGCCTGTCTCTCAATAATAATAATACAGTGTGAATTCCTGTCTCAGCTTGTGGAACATACAGTGAGCCTGTCTCTCTATAATAATAATATAATGTATGACCTCCTGTCCCAGCCTGGGGAATATACAGTGAGCCTGTCTCACTATAATAATAATACAGTGTCTGATCTCCTGTCCCAGCCTGAGGAACAATGAGCCTGTCAATCCATAATAATACAGTATGTGATGTCCTGTCTTCGCCTGAGGAACAGAGAGTAAGCTTGTCTCTCAATAATAATAATACAGTGTGTGATCTCCTGTCCCAGCCTGAGGAACAAACAGTGAGCCTGTCTCAAAATAATAATAATACAGTGTGGGATCTCCTGTCCCAGCCTGGGGAACAGTGTGCCAGACTCTCAATAATATTAATAATAATAATACAATGTGATCTACTGTCCCAGATTGAGGAACAGACAGTGAGCCTGTCTCAATAATAATACAGTGTATGACCATCTGTCCCAGACCGAGGAAACGACAGTGAGTCTGTCTCTAAATAATAATAATATAGTGTGGGATCTCCTGTCCCAGCCTGGGGAACAGTGAGCCAGACTCTCAATAATAATAATACAGTGTGATCTACTGTCCCAGCCTGAGGAACAGACAGTGAGTTTGTCTCTCAATAATAATACAGTGTTATCTCCTGTCCCAGCCTGGGGAACAGACAGTGAGCCTGTCTCTCAATAATAATAATACAGTGTGTGATCTCCTGTCCAAGACTGAGGAACAGACAGTGAGACTGTCTCTCAATAATTATAATAATACTGTGTGAGCTCCTGACCCAGCCTGGGGAACATACAGTGAGCCTGTCTCTCTATAATAATAATTCAGTGTGGGATCTCCTGTCCAACTCTGAGGAACAGACAGTGAGCCTGTCTCTAAATAATAATAATACAGTGTGTGATCCTCTGTCCCAGCCTGAGGAACAGACAGTGAGCTTGTCTCTCAATAATAATAATACAGTGTGTGATCTCCTGTCCCAGCCTGAGGAACAGTGAGCCTGTCAATCAATAATAATACAGTATGTGATGTCCTGTCTCAGCTTGAGGAACAGAGAGTAAGCCTGTCTCTCAATAATAATAATACAGTGTGGGATCTCCTGTCCCAGCCTGGGGAACAGTGAGCCAGACTCTCAATAATATTAATAATAATAATACAGTGTGATCTACTGTCCCAGCCTGAGGTACAGTGAGCCTGTCTCTCAATAATAATATAGTGTGTGACCACCTTCTGTGGTCTGTTTCAAATCCGCCCGCGATGAGACACTGAGGAGAAATGAAGAGCCCCAGTCGCGCTAGAAAATCACCCGGGAAAGAGACTTTCAATGTAGGAAAAAAAAGTCGTTAGTAACAGACATAATATGTTTGTTTTGTTTTTTTAATCGCTGCGATGTGTGACTAAGCTCATACGACTAAGAGTTGCCCCCTTTGTCTAGATCTGGTAACCTGCTCGTTGCTGGTGGGCCAGGTCGTGTCCCCCGTCACTACACTGGGGCATTAAGACCCACACAGACCGCAGGGTGAGTGCCCCCTGCTGGCCCCACTGAGAGGTCGTATCCCACCTCCTCCGCTCTCTGCGAAAAGCAGTATCTTCAGGCCCTGACATCCCACCCCTGCCACTCTCTGCGTAAATAAGTATCGTCAGGCCCTGACATCCCACCCCTGCCACTCCCTGCGTAAAGAAGTGTCGTATAGCCCTGACACCCATCCCTCCACTCTCTGCATTAAACACTGTCGTATAGCCCTGACAGCCACCCCTCCACTCTTTGAATAAAGCAGTGTCGTCAGGCCCTGACATCCCACCCCCGCCACTGTCTACGTAAATTAGTATCGTCAGGACCTGACATCCCACACCCGCCACTCTCTGTGTAAAGTAGTGTCGTATGGCCCTGACACCAATCCCTCCACTCTCTGCATAAAGCAGTGTCTTATGGCCCTGAAACTCTCCCCTCCACTCTCTACATAAAGCAGTGTTGTCAAGCCCTGACATCCCTCCCCCGCCACTCTCTGTGTAAAGCACTGTCGTATGGCCCTGACATCACACCCCCACCACTCTCTGCGTTAAGCAGTGCCGTATAACCCTGACACACTCTGCGTTAAGCTGTGTTGTCAGGCCCTGATATCCCACCCCCGCCACTCTCTGTGTAAAGCAGTGTCATATGGCCCTGACATCCCACCCCCACCACTCTCTGTGTAAAGCACTGCTGTATGGCCCTGACATTACACCCCCACCACTCTCTGAGGAAAGCACTGTCATATAGCCCTGACACCCACCCCTCCATTTTTTGCATAAAGCAGTGTCGTCAAGCCCTGTCACTCTCTGCATAAAGAAGTGTCGTATGGCCCTGACATCCCACCCCCACCACTAACTGTGTAAACTAGTATCATCAGGCCCTGACATCCCACCCCTGCCACTCCCTGCGTAAAGAAGTGTCGTATGGCCCTGACATCACACCCCCACCACTCTCTGCCGAAAGCACTGTCGTATAGCCCTGACATCCCACCCCCACCACTCTCTGTGTAAAGCAGTGTCATATGGCCCTGACATCCTAGCCCCACCACTCTCTGTGTAAAGCAGTGTCATATGGCCCTGGCATCCCACCCCCACCACTCTCTGTGTAAAGCACTGTTGTATGGCCCTGACATCACACCCCCACCACTCTCTGCGGAAAGCACTGTCGTATAGCCTTGACACCCACCTCTCCACTCTCTGTGTAAAGCAGTGTCATCTAGCCCTGACATCCCACCCCCTCCACTCTCTGAATAAAGAAGTGTCGTATGGCCCAGACACCCACCCCTCCATTCTCTGCATAAAGCAGTGTCGTCAGGCCTTGACATCCCACCCCTCCACTCTCTGCGTAATGCGGTATCGTCAGGCCTTGACATCCAACCCCCGCCACTCTCTGCGTAACGCAGACATGTTACAGACATTTACAACAAAGACATATTATAAAATATTGACATATAGTGTAGGAGGCTGGAGCATTATTGGGAGACAGACTCACTGTTCCTCAGGCTGTGACAGGAGATCACATACTGGGCTGCCAGATCAACTGAGTTCCCTCATCCCTCTCCCAGTAGGATTGGGACCCGTTGTGATTCTGGCAGGTGTGGGAACTCTGGGATTAGATTTCTGAATTTCGGGAAGAATGTTTCTCTAATCCCAGAGTATCTTTCACAGTGCAGTAGGAAGTGCACCTCTGTCTCTATTTCTCCCCGCTGGCAGTGGGAGCACAGCCTGTCCTCTCTGGGCAGCCAGGTCTGCCTGTGTCGCCCAGTTTCTATGGCCAGGTTGTGGTCACTGAGCCTGTACTTCGTCAGGGTCTGTTTCTGTTTGTTATTTTTTATTTTGGTCAAATATTCAGCTAGTGTGTATTGTCTGTGTAAGGTTCTGTAGCATTCCAGTTTATGTTGTGTTTGTGTGTGTGTGTCCCAGTGTGTGAGATATTGCTGTTTGATCTGTGCTGTGATGTGGTTGAGTCTGGGTTGTGGTGCTCTAGCAGTGCTGTCCTGAGGCTGGTTAGTGTCGGTGTCACTCACTGCGAGTGTGATCTCAGCAGAGTCTCTGTGCTCTTGGGACACTTGACTCACCTGTCTCTCTCTTTCTCTCCCTGTGCTGTCCCTCTCCTGCCCCCTCTCTCCCTCTTTGGACTCCAGCTGGAGGAGGTCCAATCACCACCTCCTCTGAGACAGCAGAAAAAGAAGGTGGGTAATGCTCTGATCCTCTCTTTACTCCTGTCTAGTGTCCAGTCAGTGTGTCTGTATGAACCCCTCTCTCTCTTAGTGTAGTGTTCATGTCCTGGAGTGTCCAGTCAGTGTGTCTGTATGAACCCCTCTCTCTCTCAGTGCAGTGTTCATGTACTGGAGTGTCCAGTCAGTGTGTCTGTATGAACCCCTCTCTCTCTCAGTGCAGTGTTCATGTACTGGAGTGTCCAGTCATGTGTCTGTATGAACCCCTCTCTCTCTCTCAGTGCAGTGTTCATGTCCTGGAGTGTCCAGTCCGACTCTTAACGTGACTCTCCTGTCTCTGCTTCAGAAGCGCTGGTGCGTCTTTTTAAACTCCCTGAGCTGCGTGTCGGTGGAGACAGATGATCAGGACGAGCCGATGGAGGCGGCGGAGACCGTGGGTCAGGAGAGGAAGAGCGAGGGAGAGGAGGAGCAGGCTGCCGGGAAGGACAAGAAGAGGAAGAGGAGGGGCAGGTGAGCAGACAGGGGGGCGCCGCCCGGTCGTGTCTGTGATTCAAGGAGGAGTCTCCTCTTGCTGTTTGATGTCATGGTGACGTCTGTGTCTGTGTCCCTCACACCTGCAATAACAATATTCTTTCCAGGTTCCTTTCCTGGTTCTGTGCCTGCTAAGATCTGGACTGGACTGGACTGGACTGAACTGGAGCTGAGGGACACCAGTCTGGACTGAAGCTGAGGGACCCCAAACTGTGCTGGACCGAAGCTGAGGGACCCCAGACTGTGCTGGACTGACGCTGAGGGACCCCAGACTGTGCTGGACTGAAGCTGAGGGACCCCAAACTGTGCTGGACCGGAGCTGAGGGGCCCCAGACTGGACTGGACCGAAGCTGAGGGGCCCCAGACTTTGCTGGACCGAAGCTGAGGGACCCCAGTCTGCGCTGGACCGAAGCTGAGGGACCCCAGTCTGCGCTGGACCGAAGCTGAGGGACCCCAGTCTGGACTGGACTGGAGCTGAGGGGCCCCAGACTGCGTTGGACTGGAGCTGAGGGACACCAGACTGGACTGGACTGAAGCTGAGGGGCCCCAGACTGCACTGGACTGAAGCTAAGGGGCCCCAGACTGGACTGAAGCTGGGGGGCCCCAAACTGGACTGGACTGAAGCTGAGGGACCCCAGACCCCAGTCTGGACTGAAGCTGAGGGACCCCAGACTGGACTGTGGAAAACTGGAGCCCAGCAGGTGGGAGCCTGGTCAGTACCTGGAGGGGAGACTCCTGGGAAAAACTGGAGAAGAGTAGGGGTGTTACCCCAGTGTCCTGGCCTGATTCCCCCCCTGGTCTTGACCCATCATGGCCTCCTAATCACCCCTGTCTCTGAACTGGCTCCATCCCTCTGCTCTCCTCCCCACTGAGAGCTGCTGTGTGCTGAGCGGACTGGAGCATCATCCAGGTGGGGGCTGCACACTGGGGGGACTGGAGGGGATCCCCCTGACCTGGGAAGAGCTGGGAAGAGCTCTGAGGGGAGGGTCCAGACTTATTAATTATTATTATTATTCGTGCTGCACTGGGCTTCAGTCCTGGCAGTGAGAGGGGGACTCTGTGATCAGTACAGATACTTATGACTGTATAATAATACACGATAGAAATGGAACACAGGGTAGCGCTGTAGTCTCTTCGAAACGTTTTGAACTGCCAGAAGAAGTTTTCACAACCCAGACTCATGAAGGTACAGGTCATCTCCTTTCGGCCGGAGCAAGGTGTATGGTGTCCTGGTGATTGCTCCCGTTTTGAACAGAGTTTAATGTTGCGTTTCTACTTTATTAGAGAGAGGCACTGAACATCCTGTGATGGACTGGTGTCCTGTCCAGGGTGTGTGAGTGTGTGTGTGTCCTGTGTTGGACTGCTGTCCTGTCCAGGGTGTATGAGTCTGTGTGTGTCCTGTGATGGGCTGGTGTCCTGTCCAGGGTGTGTGAGTGTGTGTGTGTCCTGTGATGGACTGCTGTCCTGTCCAGGGTGTGTGAGTGTGTGTGTGTGTCCTGTGATGGTCTGCTGTCCTTTCCAGGGTGTGTGTGTGTACTGTAATGGACTTATATCCTGTGAAGGACTGCTGTCCTGTCCAGGGTGTGTGAGTGTGTGTGTGTGTCCTGTGATGGTCTGCTGTCCTTTCCAGGGTGTGTGTGTGTACTGTAATGGACTTGTATCCTGTGAAGGACTAGTGTCCTGTCCAGGGTGTGTGTGTGTCCTGTGATGGACTGGTGGATCACAATATTAATTCTCCTGCTTGACTCCCTCCCGCCAGAGTGAAAGCGGGACACGGCAGTAAAAGCTCAGCCCTGCGGGTGGTGGTCCTCTCGGCCACACAGGGGCGCTGTGGCCCCACTGGGGGGGGGGGGGTTATGTTCAAGTCCCGCTGGGAATCGCACCGACGCGGCGGAGTTCGTGAACGTCCCAGACACCAAGAAAACGAGAGAGAGAAAAAAGGTCGTTTTTGGGGTTCAAGAAGCAACCCCGAGATTCAGGGAGTTTCCCCGCTGAGCTTACTCTGCCGAAAACACGCAGGTTTTATTTTTTTTCCCGTGCCCCCCTCACACAGGCCGTTTCTGTAGCGTAAAGTTGTGTTTTTTTGCGCGGCGGTGGGTGAGGGGCGAAATTTTATTTATTTTTTTCCCACGGTTTGAAACAGAAACAGCCGGGTGGTGTTGTAGAGAGGTCGACGTGCCTGGTTTTCTTTCTTTGATTTGGGGGTCGGGGGGGGGGGGGTCTAATTTCACTGAACCAAACCCCACGGAAACCCGTGTTGGACGTGGGGGTGCTGAATGCGCCCTCGACGTGATTTTGTCTTTAAATTCAAGTGCAGCTTTTGTAACCCTTGGGCCGGAAACACCTGGACCCGTTTCCCCTGCCTGTCCGAGGTGGCGACTACCGGGGTCGTACAGGGACACCCGGCTGGCCGCCGAGAGTTGGAAAAATAAAATGTCCACCCAAAAAAAAACAGCAACCGTGAAAAATGTCGGCCATTTTTGTTTCGCGGCCGAGCCGTGAGCGCGTTTGGGGCGACGTCACGGGGGCGTCACAATGAGCCGCCTGACGTCACAGAGCGGCGGATTCTAGCGCGGGGCGGCGCCAGAGCACCGTGAGCTCAGAGGAGTGAAGAGAGAGGAGGAAAGCGCTATATAGTCTTTTCTAAACACGTGTTTCTTCCAATAAAGTTACTTCGACTTAGATCGTTAGTTTCATCTTCAGAATCGCTCTTCAGAATCCCCGTGAAATCGGTAAGTCAGTCAAAAGTGCCGCTGGCGAGAAATTACAAAATAAGTGGAGAAATAAGTTGTTTTTTTTACCGTTACTCAACTCTTATGGGTGTGATCGTGCTGTAAAAAGATATTGAGAGGAGGTGCACCTCTACACAGAGAGTGGCGGGGGTGTGGAACAAAGCTGATACCCTGGCTCCTCTCCAGACACAGCTGGGTGAGGTCCTCCAGTCAGGACAGGAGGCTCTTCTGTACACAGAGGAGGGCGGGGGTGGGGAACAAGCCGCTCAGCTGTATGGCTCCGCCCCCTGCCCTCCGCTCTGTGACTCTGCTTGTCTCGGCAGGACGATGGACCGACAGAGATGCCTCACGGCCGTGCGCGGTCGCAGCAGGACCCGGGCCCGGCGAGGCATCGTAAGTCCACCCCTCCCGCCCGCCGTCCAGCGTCCAGCGTCCAGCCCTCCTCCGACTGGCCTCTCCGCCCCCAGCAGCGCTCGCTGTATTATAATAATAATAATAAACTTCACTGATAGAGCACCTTTCACACACATAGCAGCGCAAAGCGCTTGACAGACCAGGTCTCACGGTAACACCTCCAGACGAGGAGAGACACTTCCAGTGGTGATCTTGACTGAGGACACGCCTCGGCTCAAGAGACAGGGTCGCGGGTCCATTATGGCCTTCTGAGAGCACAGATTGCCTCTGGATGTCCCAGACTCTTCCTGGACACACTGTACAGACTCACCTGTCCAGACTCTCACTGGACACACTGTAGAGACTCACCTGTCCACACTCTCACTGGACACACTGTACACACTCACCTGTCCACACTCTCACTGGACACACTGTACACACTCACCTGTCCAGACTCTTACTGGACACACTGTGGAGACTCACCTGTCCAGACTCTCACTGGACACACTGTACACACTCACCTGTCCACACTCTCACTGGACACACTGTACACACTCATCTGTCCAGACTCTCACTGGACACACTGTACACACTCACCTGTCCAGAGTCTTACTGGACACACTGTAGAGACTCACCTGTCCAGACTCTTACTGGACACACTGGACACACTCACCTGTCCAGACTCTCACTGGACACACTGTACACACTCACCTGTCCACACTCTCACTGGACACACTGTACACACTCACCTGTCCAGACTCTCACTGGACACACTGTAGAGACTCACCTGTCCAGACTCTTACTGGACACACTGGACACACTCACCTGTCCACACTCTCACTGGACACACTGTAGAGACTGCCCAAGGCCCCTAGTCGCGACAAGACTGGGCTGGGCTATGTGGTCAGAGGTGTCTCGGAGATGGGCTGTTTGGCGTCTTCACAGGTCACACCGGTCAGGCCGAACCCGGACTGGCAGCGGGAGAGGTCCCGGCCCAAGTCCCGGTGCTTTTCCGTAAGTCTGACCCGGTCGCCTTCCGCGAGACTGGACCGGCCGCCCTGTGGTGGGCCCGGTGCCCCACATCTACCCTACAGCTCCCCCCACTGACCCCTAAACTCCCGATACCCTACAGCTCCCCACACTGACCCCTAAACTCCCGATACCCTACAGCTCCCCACACTGACCCCTAAACTCCCGATACCCTACAGCCCCCCACACTGACCCCTAAACTCCCGATACCCTACAACTCCCCACTCTGACCCCTAAACTCCCGATACCCTACAGCTCCCCACTCTGACCCCTAAACTCAAGATACCCTACAGCTCCCCACACTGACCCCTAAACTCCCGATACCCTACAGCTCCCCACACTGACCCCTAAACTCTCGATACCCTACAGCTCCCCACTCTGACCCCCACAGTCCTGATGGCCGAGAGGTCTCTGCTTGCTGTGGTGATTGAGTGAGCTCTGTGGACCTGACCTCTGTCTTGTGTCCTCGTTTCCAGCGTCTCCTAGTGGTCCGGCATTTCACACGACCTGAAGGTGAGATCTGGGTAGGAGACAGAGCACCCCCTAACACCCCTGAGCTGGGTTACAGGGTAAGACAGCTTCTTACTGTTGGACACACCTGTCCACACTCTTACTGGACACACTGGACACACTCGCCTGTCCAGACTCTGACTGGACACACTGTACACACTCACCTGTCCACATTCTCACTGGACACACTGTACACACTCACCTGTCCAGGCGTAGTCTCTGCTCCTCATCCCCCCTGCGTTGTGTCTCCCCCTCTCCCCGCTGGACAGAATCCTGTGGTGTCTTCGTGTCTCCCCGAGCTCGTCCAGAAGCTGGAGAGGGCGGCCGAGCTGCAGCTGGAGCTCCCGGGGTCGCCCGGCTCGTCCCGCTCGGGCTCGCCCAGCTCGTTCCGCTCGGTGTCCCCCCCCTCCTCGCCCGAGAGCCCCCTCCGCTCCCCGCCCCCGGCCCCCCCCTCCGGCCCCCTCAGGCCCCTGCCCGCCCCGCCCCGCCGCCCCCCCTTCTTCCCCGCCATGCCCCTCGAGCCCCCCCTGCTGCCCGGGGCGGTGCCCCTGCCCCTGCCCCCGCCCGTCCTGCCCCCCATCGCCCGCCCGGCCCCGCCAGGCCCCGCCTGGGGCTCCCCGGTGCGGAGGGCAAGGAGAGAGGCGGAGATGTCTGACGAGGCAAGTGGGGCAGAGTCTGTCCGTCTGTCCGTCTGTCCGTCTGTCCGTCTGTCCATCTATCCTTCAGTCCATCTGTCCCTCTGTCCATCTGTCCTTTTCTCTGTCCTGTCCTTCTGTCCTTTTCTCTGTCCTTCTGTCTTTCTGTTCTTTTCTCTGTCCATCTGTCTTTCTGTCCTTTTCTGTCTTTCTATCCATCACTCTATTTATCCTTTTCTCTGTCCATCTGTCTTTCTGTCCTTTTCTCTGTCTTTCTGTCCTTTTCTCTGTCTTTTTGTCCATCTGTACTTCTCTCTTTCTGTCTTTCTGTCCTTCTGTCTGAGTCTCTCTTTTTCTCTGTGTCTGTCCCTCTCTCCCTGTCTCTCTCCCTGTGTCTTTCCATGTCTTCCTGCTCTCTGTCTGTCCTGCGTTGTCCCAGCTGGGCCTGTCTCCCTGTGTCTCTCCGTGTGTCTCCCTGCTCTCTGTCTGTCCTGCGTTGTCCCAGCTGGGTCTCCCTCCCTCCTCTCTCTCCGTGTGTCTCCCTGCTCTCTGTCTGTCCTGCGTTGTCCCAGCTGGGTCTCTCTCCCTGTGTCTCTCCGTGTGTCTCCCTGTCTGTCTCTCTGTCTGTCCTGCGTTGTCCCAGCTGGGCCTGTCTCCTCTGCTCTCTGACTTCAGCTCTGTTCGCCGATGTCCCGCCAGCCCGTCTCTCTCTCAGCCTGTCTCTTGACTTGCAGGAGGAAGAGAAGGTGGAGACAGCTCTTCCGGCAGGAGAGAGGAAGGAGGTCAGTGCTGGTCCCACCCTGCCCCCAGGCCTGTCTGTGGTGGAGTTTTGCCGTCTTGTCTGTCCCTGGGTCTCAGTGTCTCTTTCAGCCCTGTCTGTCAGTGTCTCTCTCCTCCTCCTCTCTGTCCTCAGTGTGTCTCTCTCCTCCTCTCTGTCCTGTGGTGTCCAGTGGGTCAGAATTAGTGGGCTACACCCAGGCTCACTCACTGCGAGTATGATCTCAACAGAGTCTCTGTGCTCTTGGGACACTTGACTCACCTGTCTCTCTCTTTCTCTCCCTGTGCTGTCCCTCTCCTGCCCCCTCTCTCCCTCCTCGGACTCCAGCTGGAGGAGGTCCAATCACCACCTCCTGTGAGACAGAAGAAAAAGAAGGTGGGTAATGCTCTGATCCTCTCTTTACTCCTGTCCAGTGTCCAGTCAGAATGTCTGTATGAACCCCTCTCTCTCTCAGTGCAGTGTTCATGTACTGGAGTGTCCAGTCAGTGTGTGTGTATGAACCCCTCTCTCTCTCAGTGCAGTGTTCATGTCCTGGAGTGTCCAGTCAGTGTGTCTGTATGAACCCCTCTCTCTCTCAGTGCAGTGTTCATGTCCTGGAGTGTCCAGTCAGTGTGTCTGTATGAACCCCTCTCTCTCTCAGTGCAGTGTTCATGTACTGGAGTGTCCAGTCAGTGTGTCTGTATGAACCCCTCTCTCTCTCAGTGCAGTGTTCATGTCCTGGAGTGTCCAGTCCGACTCTTAACGTGACTCTCCTGTCTCTGCTTCAGAAGCGCCGATGCGTCTTTTTGATGTCCCTGAGCTGCGTGTCGGTGGAGACAGAAGATCAAGATGAGCCGATGAAGGTGGCGGAGACCGTTGCTCAGGAGAGGAAGAGCGAGGGAGACGAGGAGCAGGCTGCCGGGAAGGACAAGAAGAGGAAGAGGAGGTGCAGGTGAGCAGACAGGGGGGCGCCGCCCGGTCATGTCTGTGATTCAAGGAGGAGTCTCCTCTTGCTGTTTGATGTCATGGTGACGTCTGTGTCTGTGTCCCTCACACCTGCAATAACAATATTCTTTCCAGGTTCCTTTCCTGGTTCTGTGCCTGCTAAGATCTGGACTGGACTGGACTGGACTGGACTGGACTGGACTGGACTGGAGCTGAGGGACACCAGACGACTGGATTGGAGCCTAGGGACACCAGACTGTGCTGGACCGAAGCTGAGGGACCCCAGTCTGGACTGAAGCTGAGGGACACCAGACTGTGCTGGACCGAAGCTGAGGGACCCCAGTCTGTGCTGGACCGAAGCTGAGGGACCCCAGACTGGACTGGACCGAAGCTGAGGGACACCAGACTGTGCTGGACCGAAGCTGAGGGACCCCAGTCTGTGCTGGACCGAAGCTGAGGGACCCCAGACTGGACTGGACTGGAGCTGAGGGACACCAGACTGGACTGGACTGAAGCTGAGGGACCCCAGACTGGACTGGACTGGAGCTGAGAGACACCAGACTGTGCTGGACCGAAGCTGAGGGACCCCAGTCTGGACTGAAGCTGAGGGACCCCAGACTGTGCTGGACCGAAGCTGAGGGACCCCAGACTGTGCTGGACCGATGCTGAGGGACCCCAGTCTGGACTGAAGCTGAGGGGCCCCAGACTGGACTGATGACCTTTTGTTAAGCATCAATAAATTTTTTTTAAAAAAAAATCTGTTTCGCTTTTGGTTTTTACCCCAGTGTCCTGGCCTGATTCCCCCACTGGTCTTGACCCATCATGGCCTCCTAATCACCCCCCCCTCTCTGAACTGGCTCCATCCCTCTGCTCTCCTCCCCACTGAGAGCTGCTGTGTGCTGAGCGGACTGGAGCATCATCCAGGTGGGGGCTGCACACTGGGGGGGCTGGAGGGGATCCCCCTGACCTGGGAAGAGCTCTGAGGGGAGGGTCCAGACTTATTAATTATTATTATTATTCGTGCTGCACTGGGCTCCTGTCCTGGCAGTGAGAGGGGGACTCTGTGATCAGTACAGATACTTATGACTGTATAATAATACACGATAGAAATGGAAAACAGGGTAGCGCTGTAGTCTCTTCGAAACGTTTTGAACTATCAGAAGAAGTTTTCACAACCCGGACTCGTGAAGGTACAGGTCTTCTCCCATCGTCCGGAGCAAGGTGTATCGTGTCCTGGTGATTTCTCCCGTTTCGAACGGAGTTTAATGTCGCATTTCTACTTTATTAGAGAGAGGCACTGAACATCCTGTGATGTACTGGTGTCCTGTCCAGGGTGTGTGAGTGTGTGTGTGTCCTGTGATGGACTGCTGTCCTGTCCAGGGTGTGTGTGTGTCCTGTGATGGACTGGTGGATCACAATATTAATTCTCCTCCTTGATTCCCTCCTTCATCGCCAGAGTGAAAGCGGGACACGGCAGTAAAAGCTCAGCCCTGCGGGTGGTGGTCCTCTCGGCCACACGGGGTGCTGTGGCTCCACGGGGGGGGGGGGGGGGGGGTTATGTTCAAGTCCCGCTGGGAATCGCACCGACGCGGTGGAGTTCGTGAACGTCCCAGACACCAAGAAAACGAGAGAGAGAAAAAAGGTCGTTTTCGGGGTTCAAGAAGCAACCCCGAGATTCAGGGAGTTTCCCCGCTGAGCTTACTCTGCCGAAAACACGCAGGTTTTATTTTTTTCCCGTGCCCCCCCTCACACAGGCCGTTTCTGTAGCATGAAGTTGTGTTTTTTTGCGCGGCGGTGGGTGAGGGGCGAAATTGTATTTATTTTTTTCCCACGGTCTGAAACGGAAACAACCGGGTGGTGTTGTAGAGAGGTCGATGTACCTGGTTTTCCTCGTCTCCGAAGCCCGTTTTTTTGGGGGGGTCGTGAGGTCCCACGCAGCGCTCGGAAAAGAAAATGGCGTCTCTTTTCCCCGCAGGACAGGGGGGCGAACCCGTTTTTTTTGGACATGGCGTGGCCCGAAATTTCCGCCCTTGGCCGCTAGAGGGGGGTGGAGTTTGGTCTTTCTTTGACTTGGGGGTGGGGGGGTGCTAATTTCACTGAACCAAACCCCACGGAAACCCGTGTTGGACGTGGGGGTGCTGAATGCGCCCTCGACGTGATTTTGTCTTTAAATTCAAGTGCAGCTTTTGTAACCCTTGGGCCGGAAACAGCTGGACCCGTTTCCCCTGCCTGTCCGAGGTGGCGACTACTGGGGTCGTACAGGGACACCCGGCTGGCCGCCGAGAGTTGGGAAAAATAAAATGTCCACCCAAAAAAAACAACAACCGTGAAAAATGACGGCCATTTTTGTTTCGCGGCCGAGCCGTGAGCGCGTCGGGGGTGACGTCACGGTGGCGTCACAATGAGCCGCCTGACGTCACAGAGCGGCGGATTCTAGCGGGGGCGGCGCCGGAGCCCCATGAGCTCAGAGGAGTGAAGAGAGAAGAGGAGGAGGAAAGCGCTATATAGTCCTTTCTAAATACGTGTTTCTTCCAATAAAGTTACTTCGACTTAGATCGTTAGTTTCAGCTTCAGAAACGCTCTTCAGAATCCCCGTGAAATCGGTAAGTCAGTCAAAAGTGAGAAATAACAAAATAAGTGGAGAAATAAGTTGTTTTTTTTACCGTTACTCAACTCTTATGGGTGTGATCGTGCTGTAAAAAGATATTGAGAGGAGGTGCACCTCTACTCAGAGAGTGGTGGGGGTGGGGAACAAGCTGCCCAGCCCTGTGGTTGAAGCCGATACCCTGGCTTCTCTCCAGACACAGCTGGGTGAGCTCCTCCAGTCAGGACAGGAGGCTCTTCTGTACACAGAGGGTGGCGGGGGTGTGGAACAAAGCTGATACCCTGGCTCCTCTCCAGACAGAGCTGGGTGAGCTCCTCCAGTCAGGACAGGCGGCTCTTCTCCGCCCCCTCCCCTCCCCTCTGTGACTCTGCTTGTCTCGGCAGGACGATGGACCGACAGAGATGCCGCACGGCCGTGCGCGGTCGCAGCAGGACCCGGGCCCGGCGAGGCGTCGTAAGTCCACCCCTCCCGCCCGCCGTCCAGCGTCCAGCGTCCAGCCCTCCTCCGACTGGCCTCTCCGCCCCCAGCAGTGCTCGCTGTATTATAATAATAATAATAATAATAATAAACTTCACTGATAGAGCACCTTTCACACACATAGCAGCGCAAAGCGCTTGACAGACCAGGTCTCACGGTAACACCTCTAGACGAGGAGAGACACTTCCAGTGGTGATCTTGACTGAGGACACGCCTCGGCTCAAGAGACAGGGTCGCGGGTCCATTATGGCCTTCTGAGAGCACAGATTGCCTCTGGACGTCCCAGACTCTTACTGGAAACACTGTAGAGACTCACCTGTCCAGACTCTCACTGGACACACTGTACACACTCACCTGTCCACACTCTCACTGGACACACTGTACACACTCACCTGTCCAGACTCTCACTGGACAGACTGTAGAGACTCACCTGTCCAGACTCTTTCTGGACACACTGGACACACTCACCTGTCCACACTCTCACTGGACACACTGTAGAGACTGCCCAAGGCCTCTAGTCTCGACACGACTGGGCTGGGCTATGTGGTCAGAGCTGTCTCGGAGATGAGCAGTTTGGCGTCTTCACAGGTCACACCGGTCAGGCCGAACCCGGACTGGCAGCGGGAGAGGTCCCGGCCCAAGTCCCGGTGCTTTTCCGTAAGTCTGACCCGGTCGCCTTCCGCGAGACTGGACCGGCCGCCCTGTGGTGGGCCCGGTGCCCCACATCTACCCTACAGCTCCCCCCACTGACCCCTAAACTCCCGATACCCTACAGCTCCCCCCACTGACCCCTAAACTCCCGATACCCTACAGCTCCCCACACTGACCCCTAAACTCCCGATACCCTACAGCTCCCCACACTGACCCCTAAACTCCCGATACCCTACAGCTCCTCACACTGACCCCTAAACTCCCGATACCCTACAGCTCCCCACACTGACCCCTAAACTCCCGATACCCTACAGCTCCCCACACTGACCCCCACAGTCCTGATGGCCGAGAGATCTCTGCTTGCTGTAGTGATTGAGTGAGCTCTGTGGACCTGACCTCTGTCTTGTGTCCTCGTTTCCAGCGTCTCCTAGTGGTCCGGCATTTCACCAGAGATGAAGGTGAGATCTGGGGAGGAGACAGAGCACCCCCTAACACCCCTGAGCTGGGTTACAGGGTAAGACAGCTTCTTACTGTTGGACACACCTGTCCACACTCTTACTGGACACACTGGACACACTCGCCTGTCCGGACTATTACTGGACACACTGTACACACTCACATGTCCAGACTCTTACTGTCCACACTCACCTGTCCAGACTCTCACTGGACACACTGTCCACACTCACTGGACACACTGTCCACTCTCACCTGTCCACACTCTCACTGGACACACTGTACACACTCACCTGTCCACACTCACTGGACACACTGTACACACTCACCTGTCCAGGCGTAGTCTCTGCTCCTCATCCCCCCTGCGTTGTGTCTCCCCCTCTCCCCGCTGGACAGAATCCTGTGATGTCTTCGTGTCTCCCCGAGCTCGTCCAGAAGCTGGAGAGGGCGGCCGAGCTGCAGCTGGAGCTCCCGGGGTCGCCCGGCTCGTCCCGCTCGGGGTCGCCCGGCTCGTTCCGCTCGGTGTCCCCCCCCTCCTCGCCCGAGAGCCCCCTCCGCTCCCCGCCCCCGGCCCCCCCCTCCGGCCCCCTCAGGCCCCTGACCGCCCCGCCCCGCCGCCCCCCCTTCATCCCCGCCATGCCCCTCGAGCCCCCCCGTCCTGCCCCCCATCGCCCGCCCGGCCCCGCCAGGCCCCGCCTTTTGTAAAGAATCAATAAAATGTTTTTAAAAAAAATCTGTTTAGCTTTTGGTTTTTTCCCTCCCCCCCCCCAAGGTTGCTGCTGGGAGAGGTGTGAGTGGGGCCAGCAGGGGGCGCTCTCACCCTGTGGTCTGTGTGAGTCCTGATGCCCCAGTATAGTGACGGGGGACACTGGACTGTAAACAGGCGCCGTCCTTCGGATGAGACGTCAAACCGAGGTCCTGACTCTCTGTGGTCATTAACAATCCCGGGGTGTCTCTGGAGAAGAGTAGGGGTGTTACCCCAGTGTCCTGGCCTGATTCCCCCCCTGGTCTTGACCCATCATGGCCTCCTAATCACCCCCCCTCTCTGAACTGGCTCCATCCCTCTGCTCTCCTCCCCACTGAGAGCTGCTGTGTGCTGAGCGGACTGGATTATCATCCAGGTGGGGGCTGCACACTGGGGGGACTGGAGGGGATCCCCCTGACCTGGGAAGAGCTCTGAGTGGAGGGTCCAGACTTATTAATTATTATTATTATTCGTGCTGCACTGGGCTTCAGTCCTGGCAGTGAGAGGGGGACTCTGTGATCAGGACAGATACTTATGACTGTATAATAATACACGATAGAAATGGAACACAGGGTAGCGCTGTAGTCTCTTCGAAACGTTTTGAACTGCCAGAAGAAGTTTTCACAACCCGGACTCGTGAAGGTACAGGTCTTCTCCCTTCATCCGGAGTAAGGTGAGAGGCCACCCCCTCGGGGCGCAGTATCCCCGATGCACCCCCCCTGCACCACCACCCAAAACGACACACACTTCTGTGACGATTGGGAGACCCCGGTTCGACCAGCCCCTGCGGTGGAGGAAACGACCCGCTGGAGAGAACACGCAGACTCCACACAGAAGGGTCACCTCGGCATTTATTCCAACAGCAAAACAACACCAGAGAGAAACGGTCTCTGAAAGAGAAGCGTACACCGGGAAAAACGCGACGGGGTCATTACAAATGGGAATAGGAGTTCTTTTTTTCTTTTTTTTCCGGACGTCAGTTGTATCGTGTCCTGGTGATTTCTCCCGTTTCGAACGGAGTTTAATGTCGCGTTTCTACTTTATTAGAGAGAGGCACTGAACTTTGGGGAACGTGACATCCACCCAGTATTACTAGTAGGTTGATAAATATAAATATAAATGTTCTTTTTCCCCCCGTATTATACCTCGCGAAATATAACGATGGCCAACTCCTTAAGTCGAAATTTAAACCCTTCTCACGCTACAAGACAGTCCGTCAACATCGCCGCGGCCCGAAGCGCGACCTTCGGTATGACGTTGGCCGAAGGGGGTAGGGTAAAACGTCACAGCCGGGGGAAGCCCCTATCACGTGAGAGGGGTGCGGCGGGCGACGAGCACCCGGGGGCGAAGAGAAGTTGATTTGCGTGGGGTGTGGAAACACTACACGACCGGGCAAGCGAGACGTTTTTTTTTGTTTTGTTTTTTCCAGAACATCAGAACAACCGCAGAGATGACCATCGATCCACCTCCGGACGTTTCCTTTTTTGTCCTCTTTGGCCTCCAAAATAAAAAAAAAACTGGGATCCATCGTGGTGTTACCAAATTAAAACGTCAACCACTTTTCGGGCTTTCGTGCTGTCCATGATGAAACCGTCATGGTTGTGTAAGGATACGTTACGTCACAGACCGGCGGAGCTCGGGCGTGAGGAGTGTCGTTACGTTTTTGAAACCCAAACCTGTAAGATTCAATTTCAATTCAGTTTTTTTTATATAGCGCCTTTCACAACAAGAATGCCCCAAGGCCCCGAACAAAGGAGTTGTTCCACACCCCCGCCACCCTCTGTGTACAGTAGAGCCCCCCTGTCCTGACTGGAGGAGCTCACCCAGCTGTGTCTGGAGAGAAGCCGGGGTATCGGCTTCAACCACAGGGCTGGGCGGCTTGTTCCCCACTTCCACCACCCTCTGTGTACAGAAGAGCCTCCTGTCCTGACTGGAGTGACAGTAGAGACGGGGTTCATGGGTTATCTGGAGGGGGACTTCGCTCCAACAAAACGCCCAGCCCTGCTGCTCCTACCTCGGACGGAAGACACTTTCCCCAGCTGCTTCATCGTCTTCTCCCTGCGGGAGACCGGCCGCCTGCCGGATCGGGGGGCGCTGTCGTCGGGGCGGGCCGCGGCCCCGACGTCGAGGGGCTCACGGGGGGGGGGCACCCTGCTCGTCGTCGGCACCGGCGCCGCGTTCTCTGTCGCCGCCACCACCGCCACCACCGGCACCGGGCCGCGGGCCTCACCTGGAGGCAACACACCGGCTTCTTTTAACAGATCACCTCGGGAATCGGGAACAACGGAGCTGTGTGCGGCCGTCTGTACGGAGGGGTTCAGCGCGGGGGGGCTCCGGGCTCGGGTCTGGACCCGGGGGGGAGACTGTCTGTGTGGAGTCTGCATGGTCTCCCTGTGTTCTCCGGGTCCAAAGACAGGCTTTTGGGCTAATTGGCTTCTGGGAAAACTGGCCCTGGTGTGTGTGTGTCCTGTGATGGACTGCTGTCCTGTCCAGGGTGTGTGAGTGAGTCTGTGTGTGTCATGTGATGGACTGCTGTCCTGTCCAGGGTGTGTGTGTGTGTGTGTGTGTGTGTGTGTGTGTGTGTGTGTGTGTGTGTGTGTCCTGTGAGTAACTGGTGTCCTGTCCAGGGTGTGTGAGTGTGTGTGTGTCCTGTGATGGACTGGTGTCCTGTCCAGGATGTGTGAGTGAGTGTGTGTGTGTCCTGTGATGGACTGGTGTCCTGTCCAGGGTGTGTGAGTGTGTGTGTCTGTGTGTCCTGTGATAGACAGATGGTACCCAGCCTGGACACCCATGAGACACTGGCTTCCTCAGAAGACTCTCACGGAGGGCACACTGTCCCTAACCCGGGTCCAGAAGAAACTACAGTGATCTATAATTCCTGCGCCTCGGAAGGGGTTATGACGTCTATGTCCGGCGCCCGCGCCCGCGGACCGGCGGTTCGGCGTCGCGCTCCGCAGCTCGAGCTTCGGTGCGAGGCAGGGCGGGAGGGAGTCGATGTGGCCTCGGCGCCATCTTTGCTGGTGAGTCAATTGTGACCGTTGCGGTACAATAAACCATCAATAAACCTTTTCCTACTCCGACCAGTATTTCTGTCGCGGCCCACGTCCCCTACAATCGACAAACTATAAAAAAACAGTAGCCCTTCGCAACATTACACGCCATTTTATTTTAAACGTCCGTTAGATACGCAGGTGGCTCGATACCTGTCTTAACCTCGCCGGCGTCTTTATACCGGCAAGTGAATTTTATTTGGGGTCCCTCAGAATTGTGACAGAAATGTCAGTGAACCACAATAAAAAACGAAACTTTTTTTTTAAAGGCGGTGAATGGATTTTATGAGTAAGCGTGTAGCAACTAACGTAAGGAAAAAAAAGTTGTCTTTCCCTACGAAGACGTTTTGGTACAGGACTTTCTTTAAATATCAGTTGTGCATAGCGTTTTACAAAAAGTTGATGATGATCTTGGAGAGAATTGCAAAGGAAAATTGAGATAACTACCAAAACATTACGTGTGAAACGACAGGACAGAACTTTGAACCCACAAAGAAACAAAGGTATGAAATATTGCCTCGTCATGGGGGGTTGATAATTGTAATAAGTGTTCCTAATTTTCCTAAAGAAATGTATTTTATGGGAGTCACACGTGAGATTTAGTGTATATACGTTTCATATTGTGCATATATACGGGGTTAAAAAGTGGAATGAGTATGATTATAAACTTATGTGTCCTATAATCAGATAATTTTTGAACAAGCTTTGATTAGACAGGTGAAAAACAACATCAGATCCTTGTTTTTAATATATTCTCACGTCTGAATATCAGCTTCTGCCCTCTGGCCAACATTTCAGGGCTCCCAGATGTAGATCCCAAATTGAAACAAATATTCATTTGTTACCCTTATTAAAACAGTTAATAGAAGTGAGTGACCAGGGTAAATAAAGGTGGGTCAGTGTAAACTGTTTTTTCTGGACCAGACTTCGTCATGTGTGATACGTCATGACTTCTTATATTAAGTTTTATCTTTATATTTAGTTATACATGTGTAATAGATGCGATATGTGTCCATAAAAAGGTTTCTCCAGGGGAAAATCAAGTTGGTTTTAAAACCGTGTTTCATTTTTAGGGTACGTTTGCATTCCAAGTGTGGGGTTTTTGCCTTTTTATCATATTTCGGATGTGAATCTGTGGTATTTTTGCCTAGACAAGTTGCCTTTCTTATACGCAGAGGGATCTGCTCATGAGATGTCCGCTCGGTCCATTTCTGAGCTCAGTATAAGGTGTAGAAAGCATGACTGTCATCATAACCCGCCTCTCACCCTGGCCCGAGCCAGAAGCACGCCCCCTAGTGCAGGGTTAGAGGTGTGGAATAATGTTGTGACTATTGCTTCATCAATAACATGCTGATTGCATGTTTCTAGATGGATATAACAGAGATCTCAACTACTGAGGGGCTTTATTAATAATTGTTTACACTTATATAGCGCTTTTCTGGACACTCCACTCAAAGCGCTGCATAGGGAATGGGGAATCCCACTACCGCCACCAATGTACAGCCCCCACCTGGATGATGCGACGGCAGCCATAGTGCGCCAGAACGCTCCCCACACACCAGCTCTCAGTGGGGAGAAGAGCAGAGGGATGAAGCCAGTTCGGAGAGGGGGGTTATTAGGAGGCCATGATTGGTAAGGGCCAATGGGAAATTTGTCCAGGACGCCTGGGTTACACCCCTACTCTTTTCGAGAGACGCCCTGGGATTTTTAATGACCACAGAGAGTCAGGACCTCGGTTTTATGTCTCATCCGAAGGATGGCGCCTGTTTACAGTATGGTGTCCCCTGTCACTATACTGGGGTATCAGACCGCAGGGTGAGCGCCCCCCTGCTGTCCCACTAACACCTCTTCCACCTCTTATTAGCCAGTGAAAAATGGTAGCTTGCTCAGAGACACCGCAGGAAGACAGGAGTTTGTGATGAAAGTTCGAGAGGGATGGCCACACCCTAGTTCGGTCAGACTCGGCTGTCGATATTTTAGCAATCACTCCTGACTCCTCTCCTGAAACACTGTCAATACTGCACGTGATCCCCCTCTCTCCCACGCGTCCCTCTCCCACCCCGTCTCCACCTGTGTAGCTGCCCCCCCTGGTCACTCCTCCTCGCTGTGCAGGGGGGGTCCCAGCCTCCTCGTCCTCTGGCCAGGAGCCCTCAGCCAAGCGGGTTCAGCCAGATCATCACTCCATGATCCTTTCAGTATGCTAAATTCCTGGTGTTGTTTTTTTTCTCCCCAGAAAACTGACTGTCCGCCCCACCTCTGCGCTAAGTGGACGATGAAGTCAGGTTCCAGTGTGCCTGGTGTTTACAGGTAATACTTCAGACTGGTCGGCATCACCTCAGGGTGTCTGGGCGTTTGATATTATACAGTTGCAATGCTGAGGCCTGTGACTGTGATGCTGTAAGGCTACAGGAATCTCTCTGGAGATCCTGAGTGATTTCCAGCATTCGTGCGGAAACACAGCCCCACCCTCCCGCAGTGTCCAGTCCGCAGAATTTCCTGGAGACGTGGTCTCGCCGATGGGCGACCCCGCCAGCTAAAGACTAGCTGAGGCAGGATGTTCTGTACGGTTCAGTTAATTAGATACGCACAGATGTTGAGCTCATCGTCCTTTTAATTGTGCCATCTATGCTAACTGTAGCCGAGATCGAACTATCAAGGTGACAGATCAATAATTTTAAATTAAAAAGATGCATGATATTGCTAGCGCTGATGCAAGAGGCAAGTCAGAGGAACTGAACACAGAATGGATAGGAGTCGCAGTGAGTGAGAGAGGAATGAGCTAAATTATTTTTAATTTAAAAATAATTAAAACACTGAAGAACAGGAGACACAGTGAGAGAGAGGAGATCACAGGAAATACCTCAGTAACAAACATACTAACACACAGGACAGGAGACACAGTGAGAGAGAGAGAGGAGATCACAGAGAATCCCTCAGTAACAAACCCACAGGACAGGAGACACAGCGAGAGAGAGGAAATCACAGGAAATACCTCAGTTTTAAGTGCAGACAACCGGACAGGAGACAGAGTGAGGAAGAGTAAATGAAACACAGTAGGATTGATAGGAGACGGGTTATGAAGAGATGGGACACACAGAGATGGAGAGAAGGGAGGCGACAGTTGAACTCGCTGGCTGAGTTAATTGACGCTGCTGTTTCTTTGGCAGATGAAGTCGGGGTCCAGAGTTTCGCTGACGTGGCAGAACCGTCCCAGCTCGGTCTCCTCCCATTCCTGCAGGTCAGTGCCCCTTCAGTCAGACCCTGTGTTCGGGGAGACACACAGGGAAGTTGCACACTGTGACAAAAGGCTCCAGAGACATCGCCGAACCACAGAATAGCTCCAGAGCATTTGTGCACCTTTTGGAATTCTTCACGTATAGTGAAAGGTGAAAATAAAACCAAGAATGGGTGACGCGTCTTTACACAGAGGCGGGTCGGGAACAAGCTGCCCAGCCTTGTTGTTGATGCCGATACCCTGGCTTCTCTCCAGATACAGGAGGATGAAATCATGGGTCCAATTAATCACTAACTCCCAGACAGGCTTGAAAAACCGAATGGCGTTCTCTCGTTTTTAACCTTTCTTCAGTTCTTAGAAAACCTGCACGCAGAAAAAAAATAATTTGCATTTTTTTTACTGTCAGGTCTTTGGGTATTTATATCTGACTAGAATGTGTATTGTTCAAAATCTTTTGTTCACTATCAGTGTTGTTGTTTTTAGTGTCATTCTCATTACTCCTGTGGGTTTTATACTGTGGTAAAGAGTTAAAAAAGTCCTCACTTTGTGCTGCTCTCGGTTTGTTGACGGTGGCGTACTCCACATCACTGTTGGGTAGTGTGATGTCTGTAGAGAACAGGATACGGGTCAATACTTATGTTAACTTATACTATACAGGATAAGACTTACATTAACACCATACTGAACAACAGGGCTCACTGTTCACACTCGTATTGACACTGTACAGACAACAGGACTCACTGTTCACAGGCGTATTGACACTGTACAGACGACAGGACTCACTGTTCACGCTTGTATTCACGCTGTACACAACAGCAGGACTCACTATTATTACAAATGTTCACACTTGTGTTAAAACTGGACAGAGCAGCAAGAAGTTATCATGATGTTTTATTTCTGCTAGTTTAATAGATAGAAGTAAAAGATCCTCACTTTGTGCGGCTCGGGGTTTGTTGACTGTGGAGTATTCAACAGCAGTATCTGTCTGTGTTAATTCTGCAAAGAATAAAACACGTGTTCTCACCCGTTAACACTGTGCAGAGCAAGAAGGAATTCAATGACTCACTGTCCACACTCGTATTGACACTGTACTGAACAACAGGACTCACTGTTCACACTCATATTGATACTTTTTTGATCAACAGGACTCACCGTTCACACTCGTATTGACACTGTGCTGAACAACATGACTCATTGTTCACACTCGTATTGACACTGTACAGAGAAGAGGACTCACCGTTCACACTTCTATTGATACTTTATTGATCAACAGGACTCACTGTTCACACTCGTGTCGACACTGTTCGCACTCGTATTGACACTGTACTGACCAACAGGACTCGTGTCGACACCGTTCACACTCGAATCGACGCTGCTCACACTCGTGTCGACACTTGACACTCGTATCCAGTAATGATTGCCCAACCCACCACTTAGCAGAGCTCCCGGTGGTGGGGCTGTGGTCCAGGGGCACTGCCCCGACTTCACCTCGCACTGACCTAGCAAGCCCGCGCATTTAGACATTTCGACTGTGGTCTTTTCCGGCTTCATGCGCCCGAAGGAGGCTCCGCGGCCGAAACGCCGCGTCTCTTTTCCTGTTCTTCCAGCGCAGGGATAAACCTTGACCTGCTCTGCTGCGGGTGAAGACAAAGTCGGCGTCGCTGGGTTTTTTAAAAAAACACGCAGAGCCACTTCATACTTCTGACGACGATGGAATGGGAATATTTACGAGTCCTGTTCTAAAAGGTCTTCGGATCTCACCGTTACCGGCTGGGAGTGGGGTTTGCGCCAGGCAGTAGTCGGAGTCCGTTTTCTCCAGGCGTTCTGAAACAACCCAAAACACAGGGTGAGAGACCGCAGTTGTGAAATGAGTTGAAAGCCGATCGTGGGCCGCCCGTTTGCTAACTGAACCAGGCTTGCTCAGTCCGGATCCATTAAAACCCACAAACTTCATGAATACAGGCGACCAGCTTTGATTTTGCTGGACCTTTTATTGACCATCATATCGGACTGCTCCAGTGAGAACTCCGTATTACAGATCTCTCAAGGTCAAACTCACAGAAGAGCCACAGACAGACAGAGACCGGATCAGAGACACAGGGGAGAGTCAGGACGGTGAAGGAGTCCTCATGGAGGAGATCAGATACAGATGCAGCCATTCAAAATGCGCGGTAAAAACCCGCGGTACAGTAACCTACCCACAAGCCACCGCGGGGCACCGGAGGGCACCGCAGGGCAAGTGATTGGCTGGCCAAAATGACCGACAGGGGCACTCCTGGTGCATTGGTTGGTAGTGCAAAGATTTAATCATTTAATGTCTTTACTGTGCACATTTTAATCTGTTTAGTTTTGAATATTTATATGGATTTTACCACTAAAGGGAAATTTTAGTATCTGAGCATAAAAAGAAGAGGAGCATAACGCATCTGAAGGTCATAAACGATATTAATTTAGGAACATAAACATTACTGTATGTATGTAAACTGTACTGTGTATGGCTGGTCTTGGTAGTTTAAAGAAAAAATACACACCAGTCTTCCATTTCTCCCTAAACATTTTAAGCATGAAAGTTTTATGAAACGGTACCCAAATATGCGATTGCTGTATAGAATGAATTTTAATTTTTAAAAATTATTTAACACGAAAATTAAGCTGTTTACATCTTCCGCCTGAGAACAGTCACCCGTTGCTACCCAACGCAGAAACACAGCCACTAACTAGCAAAGAGACGACATTAGCTAGCCAATATGATAAAGAAATAAATGATTATTTTGTTTATTTCTTTTGCACATTTATTTGAACATTTCCATCGATTGTACAAGCACTTGGAAACTGTCCAATCCCTAGTTCATCAAGCATTTACCGGTCTGGCGCCGGTCTGTGTCTTCCAGGATATAATGCCAGCGAACTCTTGTTTTTATGTCCACTATAACAGACAATCTCCTTTGCTTTTAACCGAGGGTTTAATAATTTCCTAAAATGAAAATGATTTACTTTATTTCCCTCACGGGATCAATAAAAGTATCTATCATCTGTCTAAACTATGGGACAGAATTCTGGGGTCTCCCCATACCAGAGATTATGGTAGGGCTTCAGAATGGTGATTGGCTGACACCATCTGACACCCCTCTGATTGGAGAAAAAAAGACGTGCTGGTTTGCTATACATACTGTACCAGGAAGAGGATTTCTTTCTATTCAAAACGTGTATTTTAAAAGTTAAAGAAGTAAAAACCTTACAGCGTACACAGATTTCTAAACTGATCAGGATCGTTATCTTTGTCTTATGCATAATAATGTTCACTGCTCTGTCCAGCAAATTAATAATAAACTTTATTTTATATAGCGTTTTAAACGAATAAGTAATTAGATTGCTTATAAACCTAATCACTTGCTTTTTCTTTTTATTTAGGCTCAGATTTCAACTATAGATCGTATTATTAATAACCATAATAACAACCAACCAACAAAAACAACCATATAAACATAATACCAACCAAAAACATAGATAACAACCACAATACAAAATCAAATAATCAAACCATTTTACTCTCGCAGTCCTCCAAATTATCATAATCCCGCCCCTTATGCAAAACTAAACCTTCCTCCCATCCCAGTTTATCCTGTTTCTCATAAACAAAATCCACCTCAATTTTCAACATAAAGCATTACACAAAATCAATACCTCAACACTCCATACTCAACAACCATAATTCACAAACAGCCAGAACATGTAACTACACATTCCCAAACAGACCTAATTTCCATAGCCCCGCCCCTTATGCAAAACCAACATCCCTCCCCTGTTCTCTCTCTCCCCTGGCGGTTGTAATTGTTTTTATTTTCAAATAAATTTTAGCAAAGTCATGTATTTTAAAAATCTTAAAATTTTTATATTTATGTCTTTATTTAGTGGTTTCATTAGTGACAAAGGCTAAACTTTCTTGGAAAAATGTCTTTTATGTAAACCATGTTTGCTATTAATTCATTCAGGACTAAAATATGTTCATTGTCTTCTAATGAAAGAAGGGTTCCTTTCGCCGTAGTCGGGAGCCTAGCCTTTAACTAGTAAGTACTGTACTTACTGGGTTTTTGAGGGGGGGGAGGTGTCTTTCGCTGGAAATCTCGCCTCCTACCCGTGAAACCGGTTCAATTCGTCACAGCCAGCACTCCTGCAGAGAGGGGGGTTGTACTTGCAGTGTATACAGTACATGCGTTATGCTCTTCATTAATGTCTGTGAAGTTTTATTTAATCTCTGAGCCATACTGATTCTTCTGGAAGCCAGTTTCCGCCAGGGAGTAAAAAAAAAAACACACTATGGTATTCTCTCCAATGCAGTGCAGTTAAAAACATACCTCTGATGCTGCTCCTTAATGAATATCGTTTATGACCATCAGAAGCTTTATGCTCCTTTTCTTTTTTCCAGTGGATTGAACAGGGAGAGGCATTTCATTATGTACTTTTCACTGATGAAACAACAGTGGCTCTGGAACAGTTTTCAACCAAGTCGTTTTATAAAAAGGGGAGATATGTACACGTTACTGAAGCTAAAAGTTTAGCCTTTGTCACTAATGTAAACACTAAATAAAGACATATAGAAATCCCTACGTTACAGACTGTATATGGCTGGTATTGGTAGTTTAAAGAAAAAATACACACCAGTATTCCACTTTCTCCTTAAACATTTTAAGCATCAGAGTCTTACATGTGGTTATTTCGGAAACGTTTGTACGTGCTCCTTCTTACCATGTTACTGTTTACCGTTACTGACCATATTAAGTTTAAGTGCCTGTGGGCACTTTTCCTGTCCGTGGGGGGTGGACCGTCTTTCATTAGAAGGTTAGTCTGTTCTACTCTGAGAATGTAGAGGGGGTGGAAAGTGCCCGCGGTCATTTAATTATAATAAAATTCACACTGATTCCCTTGCGAAGATACGGACATAGGAATATTCGTGCGTGGTCAAAATTAATATCGTTTATGGCCTTCACACGCGTTACAGTATGCTCCTATTTTTTTATGCTCAGCTACTAAGATTTCCCTTCAGTGGTAAAATTAGATATGAATATTCAATACTTAAACGGGCACAGTTAAGACATTAAATATACATATACATACTGTATACAGTACAGTTTGCATACGGTAATATGTTTATGTTACGCGATTAAAAAATAAATAAATAAAAATGAAAAGTCCAGCACCAGCTGGATTCAAGCACACAACCTGCCAGTTGGTAGTCACGCACCTAGACCAGTAAGCTACAAGACAGCTCGCATGATCAGGCAGGCGAAACAGCCCTACACAGCCCTGCCGCAGTACACGGATATAATCATACCGTTATTAAATTCTTGAGATACGCGATTCCATATTCTATTCCCTTTTAATCAAATTCTAAAAGTATGCTTGTTGACTCCGGTATCACGTTAGTTAAAGACTTCAAAGCTTACAATGTTTAGGGAGAAATGGAATACTGGTGTGTATTTTTTTCTTTAAAGTGCCGATTCCTGGAACACCCCTCTGAAGTGGTTCCATAAGAAAAGAAAGCGTTGATAAATACAAGTGTCTTTTAATACACTCTTTGCTGTGCTCTTGAGGATCCTTGTGATATTTTAAGCTCTAGTTGAATGATAGGTGTCGCATTTTAAATCATTTTTGTAGTTAGAAATTATGAAACGCCCTGTTAAAAGCAAGGAAGTTTTTATGCCCGTTGAAGTAAAACAAAATGCCTGACAAAGTATGGCTTGGACAGATTCCAAGTGCTTGTACAAATGTGCTAAAGAAAGTATACTTTGAGTATACAGCTTGTCCAAAGTCATCCATTATTAATACTATTAGTAATACCTTCAGTAAAGGCTTTGATGCATAAATATTTCTGATAAAGGTAGGTTGTGTACTTTTGTCCAACTGAGCAATCTTGCTTTCATAAAATATACCAACATTTTAATGACTGATGATTAACATGCTGTAATACACAGTTCAAAATTAAAGGCTCAAATGCTGTACATGAGAGGTTAAGCTCCCCCTGGCGGTTTTGCAAGGCGACGCCAGATAGTTAGTCACGTGTCACACGTGAACCGTGTGATACCCCGGTGGGCGTGTCGCGGTATGCCGCGAAATACCTCACCCATTTTGAATGGCTGCATCTGTACACCGATACCTAGTGTTCTCGGTGGACTCCCATGTTCAGAGGATACCCAGTGTTCCCAGTGCACACCCAGTGTTCAGAGGATACCCAGTGTTCCCAGTGCACACCCAGTGTTCAGAGGATACCCAGTGTTCCCAGTGCACACCTAGTGTTCAGAGGATACCCAGTGTTCACAGTGCACACCCAGTGTTCAGAGGAGACCCAGTGTTCCCAGTGCACACCTAGTGTTCAGAGGATACCCAGTGTTCCCAGTGCACGCCTAGTGTTCAGAGGATACCCAGTGTTCCCAGTGCACGCCTAGTGTTCAGAGGATACCCAGTGTTCCCAGTGCACGCCCAGTGTTCAGAGGATACCCAGTGTTCCCAGTGTTTGAGTTCTGCTTCTCCGGTGTTTCCTCTAAAGCAGCTTTCCTCCCCCGGAAATGCAGTCGGCCTTTCTTACCCAGAGGGGAAAGCATTCCTTCTCTGATCTAGGGTGTTTTTTTTTGTCTGTCTTCTATATCTGTTACCTTGTTTAACAATCGCTAGCTACCGTCATTAGCCATTTTTAATAAAGGTCGTACTTTCGGGTCATTGCAGTTTGCACAGGCCTGCTTCCTGTCGAAGAGGACATCTTGAGCAAGAGTTTGACCTGCCCAGTGTAGACTTCAGAAACCCTTAATAGGTCTCCACCAACATATCCTGCGTTTTTCTGAAGGAAATACAAATGTAATGTAATATGAGCGTTATGTAACACAAGCATGATGTAGTATTGTGAGTATCACTTAGGGATAATTGTGTCTGGGCTCTGCCCATGACATCAGGGAACAACAAAGGCATCCTTTCTGTCCCCTTTAACCAATGTGCAAACAACGTATCTTTTATTCCTCATTTATGTAGAGGCTGGAGACCCTTAATGAAGTTATATACTTTTTCACCTGAACAATCAGTGCAACATGCATCACAATCTGAAAGAGAAACAGAGTTTGATGACGCCCTGCACAGCCATCCTGTCTACTTCAGCCCCCGCTGTCCCCTTTAAACAGCATATAATTTATTTTTAATTCATATAGAGGTCGGAGACCCTTAAAGAAGTTATATACTTTCTCACCTGAACAATTAGCGCTGCTTTTATTAAAGTCTGAAAGAGAAACAGAGTTTGATTAGGTACAGCAAAGCCATCCTGGCCCAGTGTTCCCTAGTGCCTAGTGTTCAGTGGATACCCAGTGTTCCCAGTGCACGCCCAGTGTTCAGAGGATACCCAGTGTTCCCAGTGCACACCCTTGAAGTGGTGTTCCAGCCATACTCACTGTGACTTGTGGGAGCAGGAGTGGTGGTGCTGGATGTTGTTAAGTCTGGGAATGAATGAAAGACGTTAGTTCAGCACCAGCTCCAGAAACCAGTGGGAGAGCTGACTTTGGTTTTGCAGGGAGAGCTTTTAAAAAATCATTTGACAGCCCAGACTGATTAATTGATCATTGACTAACTCAACTAACTTGTTCATTAACTAACTCGATTTTTGACTGATCTAATTGCTTGCTGGGTTGTCAGAGGGTTGGCTGATCTGACAGATCGATTCACTGATTTATCCCAGGCAGTTCCTGGTCCAGTCAGTCCGGGGGTCTGTGACTCTGATCCAGTCAGTCCGGGGGTCTGTGACTCTGGTCCAGTCAGTCCACGGGGTCTGTGACTCTGGTCCAGTCAGTCCACGGGGTCTGTGACTCTGGTCCAGTCAGTCCATGGGGTCTGTGTCCCCGGTCCTGTCAGTCCATGGGGTCTGTGTCCCCGGTCCAGTCAGTCCATGGGGTCTGTGTCCCCGGTCCAGTCAGTCCATGGGGTCTGTGTCCCCGGTCCAGTCAGTCCATGGGGTCTGTGTCCCCGGTCCAGTCAGTCCATGGGGTCTGTGTCCCCGGTCCAGTCAGTCCATGGGGTCTGTGTCCCCGGTCCAGTCAGTCCAGAGGTCTGTGTCCCCGGTCCAGTCAGTCCAGGGGTATGTGTCCCCGGTCCAGTTCTGGACACTCCACTCAGAGCTCTTCCCAGGTCAGGGGGATCCCCTCCAGACCCCCCAGTGTGCCGCCCCACCTGGATGATGCTCCAGTCCGCTCAGCACACAGCAGCTCTCAGTGGGGAGGAGAGCAGAGGGATGGAGCCAGTTCAGAGAGGGGGGGTGATTAGGAGGCCATCATGGGACAAGACCAGGGGGGGAATCAGGCCAGGACACTGGGGTAACACTCCTACTCTTCTCCAGAAACACCCCGGGATTGTAAATGAGCACAGAGAGTCAGGACCTCGGTTTGACGTCTCATCCGAAGGATGGCGCCTGTTTACAGTTCAGTGTCCCCCGTCACTATACTGGGGCATCAGGACCCACACAGACCGCAGGGTGAGAGCTGCTGGCCCCACTCACACCTCTCCCAGCAGCAACCTTAGTTTTTCCCAGGAGTCTCCCCTCCAGGTACTGACCAGGCTCCCACCTGCTGGGCTCCAGTGGGGAGGGGGCTGCCAGCTGGGAGCTGCAGGGTGAGATGGCTGCTGGGCAAACGATGGCTAAAGAGTTTCCTAGGACACCCTGGACTTCGTGGTCGACTTCCTTCTCTTCAGACGGAGGTGGCTTGAAATCTGTCTCGTTTCAAGGAGTATTGGACACGATGCCCCCCCTGCTATATCCCCGCCAACTGGTGGCACGCCGAAGACGAGGGCTCTCGGCCTCAATCCATCAACCACAAACTCTCCGGGATGAAAGAGAAGGACAGACTCTGTTCGTTGTTCCGGGGGGGAGGGAAAAAAACAAAAGCTAAACAGATTTTTTTTTTAAAACATTTTATTGATGCTTAACAAAAGAACAAAAATTACAATACAGATTAATGTCAAGGGGTTATTTAGTGACCCCCCCCCCCATCTTACGATCATCACAGGACCTTAAAATAATACTTAATAATACAAGGTCATGCAGACGGTCTGAGGACTCAGGTGGAGATAATGTGAAAGTTTTCCACAGTCCAGTCTGGGGTCCCTCAGCATCAGTCCAGACTGGGGTCTGGGGTCCCTCAGCATCAGTCCAGACTGGGGTCTGGGGTCCCTCAGTTTCAGTCCAGTCCAGTCTGGGGCCCCTCAGCTTCAGTCCAGTCCAGAATGTGGCCCCTCAGCTTCAGTCCAGTCCAGACTGGGGTCCCTCAGCTTCGGTCCAGCACAGACTGGGGTCCCTCAGCTCCGATCCAGTCCAGTCTGGGGTCCCTCAGCTCCAGTCCAGTCCAGTCTGGGGTCCCTCAGCTCCAGTCCAGTCCAGTCTGGGGCCCCTCAGCTCCGGTCCAGTCCAGTCTGGGGCCCCTCAGCTCCAGTGCAGTCCAGTCTGGGGCCCCTCAGCTCCAGTGCAATCCAGTCTGGGTCCCCTCAGCTCCAGTCCAGTCCAGTCTGGTGTCCCTCAGCTCCAGTGCAGTCCAGTCTGGGGCCCCTCAGCTCCAGTCCAGTCCAGTCTGGTGTCCCTCAGCTCCAGTGCAGCCCAGTCTAGGGTCCCTCAGCTTCGGTCCAGCCCAGTCTAGGGTCCCTCAGCTTCGGTCCAGCACAGTCTGGTGTCCCTCAGCTCCGGTCCAGCGCAGTCTGGTGTCCCTCAGCTCCGGTCCAGCGCAGTCTGGTGTCCCTCAGCTCCGGTCCAGCGCAGTCTGGTGTCCCTCAGCTCCGGTCCAGCGCAGTCTGGGGTCCCTCAGCTCCGGTCCAGCGCAGTCTGGGGTCCCTCAGCTCCAGTCCAGTCTAGTCCAGTCCAGATCTTAGCTGGACTGTCCAGTCCAGTCGTCTGGTGTCCCTCAGCTCCGAACCAGTCCAATCCAGTCCAGATCTTAGCAGGCACAGAACCAGGAAAGGAACCTGGAAAGAATATTGTTATTGCAGGTGTGAGGGACACAGACACAGACGTCACCATGACATCAAACAGCAAGAGGAGACTCCTCCTTGAATCACAGACACGACAGGGCGGCGCCTCCCTGTCTGCTCACCTGCACCTCCTCTTCTTCTTCTTGTCCTTCCCGGCAGCCTGGTCCTCCTCTCCCTCGCTCTTCCTCTCCTGACCCACGGTCTCCACCGCCTCCATCGGCTCATCCTGATCATCTGTCTCCACCGACACGCAGCTCAGGGAGTTTAAAAAGACCCACCAGCGCTTCTGAAGCAGAGACAGGAGAGTCACGTTAAGAGTCGGACTGGACACTCCAGGACATGAACACTGCACTGAGAGAGAGACGGGTTCATACAGACACACTGAATGGACACTCCAGTACATGAACACTGCACTGAGAGAGAGGGGTACATACAGACACACTGACTGGACACTGGACAGGAGTAAAAAGAGGATCAGAGCATTACCCACCTTCTTTTTCTTCTGTCTCACAGGAGGTGGTGATTGGACCTCCTCCAGCTGGAGTCCGAGGAGGGAGAGAGGGGGCAGGAGAGGGACAGCACAGGGAGAGAAAGAGAGAGACAGCTGAGTAAAGTGTCCCAAGAGCACAGAGACTCTGCTGAGATCACACTCGCAGTGAGTGACCTGGGTGTAGCCCACTAATACTGACCCACTGGACACCACAGGACAGAGAGGAGGAGGAGAGAGACACACTGACTTGACACCACAGGACAGAGAGAGACAGAAAGGAAGGAGAGAGAGAGACAAAGATGATGGCACAGAAAGACAGCAGGCAAAGAGAAAGATTGAGTTTGAGGGACAAACAAACCAAGAGAGAGAGAGAGGAAAGAGAGAGAGAGAGACAGACTGACAGACGGGGCTGAAAGAGAGAGACAGAGAGGCAGGGACAGACAGACAGCAGGCCGAGAGAGAGACACTGAGATCAAAGGGACAGACAGGGCTGAAAGAGAGAGAGACAGAGAGGCAGGGACAGGCAGAGAGCAGGCCGAGAGAGAGAGACTGAGATCGAGGGACAGACAGACTGACAGACGGGGCTGAAAGAGAGAGAGACACTGAGACCCAGGGACAGACAGGACAGGAGGCAGGGTGGGACCAGCACTGACCTCCTTCCTCTCTCCTGCCGGAGGAGCTGTCTCCACCTCCTCTTCCTCCTGCAGGTCAGGAGACAGGCTGAGAGAGAGACGGGCTAGCGGGACATCGGGGAACAGAGCTGAAGGCAGAGAGCAGAGGAGACAGGCCCAGCTGGGACAATGCAGGACAGACAAAGAAACAGACAGGGAGATACACTGAGAGACACAGGGAGAGAGACCCAGCTGGGACAACGGAGGACAGACAGAGAGCAGGGAGACATGGAAAGACACAGGGAGAGAGACAGGGAGAGAAGGACAGACACAGAGAAAAAGAGAGACTCAGACAGAAGGACAGAAAGACACAAAGAGAGAAGTACAGACGGACAAAAAGACAGAGAAAAGGACTGATGGACAGAAAGACAGAAAAGGACAAAGACAGATGGACAGAAGGACAGAGAAAAGAACAGAAGGACAGATGGACAGAAGGACAGGACAGAGAAAAAGAAAGACAGAAGGACAGAGGGACAGAGAAAAGGACAGAAGGATAGATGGATAGAAGGACAGACGGACAGACTCTGCCCCACTGGCCTTGTCAGACATCTCAGCCTCTTTCCTTGCCCTCCGCACCGGGGAGCCCCAGGCGGGGCCTGGCGGGGCCGGGCGGGCGATGGAGGGCAGGACGGGTGGGGGCAGGGGCAGGGGCACCGCCCCCGGGCATCGGGGGGGCTCGAGGGGCATGGCGGGGAGGAAGGGGGGGCGGCGAGGCGGGGCGGGCAGGGGCCGGTTGGGGGGGCCGGGGGCGGGGAGCGGAGGGGGCTCGAGGGCGCGGAGGGGGGGGACACCGAGCGGAACGAGCCGGGCGAGCCCGAGCGGGACGAGCCAGGCGACCCCGGGAGCTCCAGCTGCAGCTCGGCCGCGCTCTCCAGCTTCTGGACGAGCTCGGGAAGACAAGAAGACACCACAGGATTCTGTCCAGCGGGGAGAGGGGGAGACACAACGCAGGGGGGATGAGGAGCAGAGACTACGCCTGGACAGGTGAGTTTGTCCAGTAAGAGTCCGGACAGGTGAGTCTCTACAGTGTGTCCTGTGAGAGTGCGGACAGGTGTGTGTGTACAGTGTGTCCAGTGAGAGTGTGGACAGGTGAGTGTGTACAGTGTGTCCAGTAAGAGTCTGGACAGGCGAGTGTGTACAGTGTGTCCAGTAAGAGTCCGGACAGGCGAGTGTGTCCAGTAAGAGTGTGGACAGGTGTGTCCAACAGTAAGAAGCTGTCTAACCCTTTAACCCAGCTCAGGAAAGTTAGTGGGTGCTCTGTCTCCTCCCCAGATCTCACCTTCAGGTCTGGAGGACACAAGACAGAGGTCAGGTCCACAGAGCTCACTCAATCACTACAGCAAGCTGAGACCTCTCGGCCATCAGGACTGTGGGGTTCAGTGTAGGGAGCTGTAGGGTATCGGGAGTTTAGGGGTCAGTGTGTGGAGCTGTAGGGTATCGGGAGTTTAGGGGTCAGAGTGTGAAGCTGTAGGGTATCGGGAGTTTAGGGGTCAGTGTGGGGAGCTGTAGGGTATCGGGAGTTTAGGGGTCAGTGTGGGGAGCTGTAGGGTATCGGGAGTTTAGGGGTCAGTGTAGGGAGCTGTAGGGTATTGGGAGTTTAGGGGTCAGTGTGGGGAGCTGTAGGGTATCGGGGGTTTAGGGGTCAGAGTGTGGAGCTTTATTATTATTATTATAATACAGCGAGCGCTGCTGGGGGCGGAGAGGTCAGTCGGTGGAGGGCTGGACGCTGGACGCTGGCGGGCGGGAGGGGTGGACTTACGACGCCTCGCCGGGCCTGGGTCCTGCTGCGACCGCGCACGGCCGTGCGGCATCTCTGTTGGTGCATCGTCCTGCCGAGACAAGCAGAGTCACAGTGGGGAGGGGAGGGGACACAGCCACACAGCTGGGCGGCTTGTTCCCCACCCCCGCCCCCCTCTGTGTACAGTAGAGCCTCCTGTCCTGACTGGAGGACCTCACCCAGCTGTGTCTGGAGAGAAGCCGGGGTATCGGCTTCAACCACAGGGCTGGGCAGCTTGTTCCCCACCCCCACCACCCTCTGTGTACAGTAGAGCCTCCTGTCCTGACTGGAGGAGCTCACCCAGCTGTGTCTGGAGAGAAGCCAGGGTATCGGCTTTGTTCCACACCCCCGCCACTCTCTGTGTAGAGGTGCACCTCCTCTCAATATCTTTTTACAGCACGATCACACCAATAAGAGTGGAGTAATGTTAAAAAAAACAACTTATTTCTCAACTTATTTTGTTATTTCTCGCCAGCGACGCTTTTGAGCGACTTACCAATTTCACGGGGATACTTCAGAGTGAATCTGAAGCTGAAACTGTGATTTGATCGAAGTCGAAGTAACCCGCGAATCTTTTTTTGAAGAAACACGTGTTTATTAAGCGCTATATAGTCCTTTCCTCCTCCTCTCTCTTCACTCCTCTGAGCTCACGGGGCTCCGGCACCGCCCCCCGCTAGAATCCGCCGCTCTGTGACGTCAGGCTGCTCACTGTGACGCCCCCGTGACGTCGCCCCCGATGCGCTCACGGCTCGGCCGCGAAACAAAAATGGCCACCGGGTCCACATTTTTTTTTGGGTGGAAATGTTATTTATCCAACTCTCAGCGGCCAGCCGGGTGTCCCTGTATGACCCCGGTAGTCGCCACCTCGGACAGGCAGGGGAAACGGGTCCAGCTGTTTCCGGCCCAAGAGTTACAAAAGCTGCACTTGAATTTAAAGACAAAATCACGTCGAGGGCGCATTCAGCACCCCCACGTCCAACACGGGTTTCCGTGGGGTTTGGTTCAGTGAAATTAGCACCCCCCCCCCCGACCCCCAAATCAAAGAAAGACCAAACTCCACCCCCCTCTAGCGGCCAAGGGCGGAAATTTCGGGCCACGCCACGTCCAAAAAACACGGGTTCCCCCCCCCCCGTCTTGCGGGGAAAAGAGACGCCATTTTCTTTTCCGAGCACTGCGTGGGACCTCATGACCCCCCCCAAAAAAACGGGTTTCGAGACAAGGAAAACCAGGCACGTCGACCTCTCTACAACACCACCCGGCCGTTTCAGACCGTGGGAAAAAAATAAATACAATTTCGCCCCTCACCGACCGCCGCGCAAAAAAACACAACTTCATGCTAGTCCAGTCTGGGGCCCCTCAGCTCCAGTCCAGCCCAGTCTGGTGTCCCTCAGCTCCAGTCCAGCCCAGTCTGGTGTCCCTCAGCTTCGGTCCAGCACAGACTGGGGTCCCTCAGCTCCTGTCCAGTCCAGTCTGGTGTCTCTCAGCTCCGGTCCAGTCCAAGCTGGTGTCCCTAGGCTCCAGTCCAGTCGTCTGGTGTCCCTCAGCTCCGAACCAGTCCAGTCCAGTCCAGTCCAGTCCAGTCCAGTCCAGTCCAGATCTTAGCAGGCACAGAACCTGGAAAGAATATTGTTATTGCAGGTGTGAGGGACACAGACACAGACGTCACCATGACATCAAACAGCAAGAGGAGACTCCTCCTTGAATCACAGACACGACCGGGCGGCGCCCCCCTGTCTGCTCACCTGCACCTCCTCTTCCTCTTCTTGTCCTTCCCGGCAGCCTGCTCCTCCTCTCCCTCGCTCTTCCTCTCCTGAGCTACGGTCTCCGCCACCTCCATCGGCTTGTCCTGATCTTCTGTCTCCACCGACATGCAGCTCAGGGACTTCAAAAAGATGCACCAGCGCTTCTGAAGCAGAGAGAGGAGAGTCACGTTAAGAGTCGGAGTGGACACTCCAGGACATGAACACTGCACTGAGAGAGAGAGAGGGGTTCATACAGACACACTGACTGGACACTCCAGTACATGAACACTGCACTGAGAGAGAGAGGGGTTCATACAGACACACGACTGGACAGTCCAGTACATGAACACTGCCCTGCTCTCGGCCTCAATCCGTCAACCACAAAAGAGAAAGAGAGAGGTGAGTCAAGTGTCCCTAGAGCACAGAGACTCTGCTGAGATCACACTCGCAGGGAGTGAGCCTGGGTGTAGCCCACTAATACTGACCCACTGGACACCACAGGACAGAGAGGAGGAGGAAGAGAGAGACACACTGCCTGGACACCACAGGACAGAGAGGAGGAGAGAGACACACTGAGGACAGAGAGGAGGAGGAGAGAGACACTGACAGACAGGGCTGAAAGAGAGAGAAACACTGAGAACCAGGGACAGACAAGATGGCGAAACTCCACCACAGACAGGACAGGAGGCAGGGTGGGACCAGCACTGACCTCCTTCCTCTCTCCTGCCGGAGGAGCTGTCTCCACCTCCTCTTCCTCCTGCAAGTCAAGAGACAGGCTGAGAGAGAGACGGGCTGGCGGGACATCGGCGAACAGAGCTGAAGGCAGAGAGCCGGGGAGACAGGCCCAGCTGGGACAACGCAGGACAGACAGAGAGACAGACAGGGAGACACACGAAGAGACACAGGGAGAGAGACCCAGCTGGGACAACGGAGGACAGACAGAGAGCAGGGAGACATGGAAAGACACAGGGAGAGAGACAGGGAGAGAGGGACAGACACAGAGAAAAAGAGACTCAGACAGAAGGACAGATAGAGAGAAGTACAGACGGACAAAAAGACAGAGAAAAGGACAGATGGACTGATGATCAGAAAGAGAGAAAAGGACAGAAAGACAGAAGGACAGATGGACAGAGAAAAGAACAGAAGGACAGATGGACAGAGAAAAGAACAGAAGGACAGATGGACAGAGAAACGAACAGAAGGACAGTGAAAATGACAGATGGACAGAAGAAAAGACGGACAGAGAAAAGGACAGAAGGACAGACAGACAGACAGATGGACAGACGGACAGACTGCCCCACTTGCCTCGTCAGACATCTCAGCCTCTCTCCTTACCCTCCCCACCGGGGAGCACCAGGCGGGGCCTGGCGGGGCCGGGCGGGCGATGGGGGGCAGGACGGGCGGGGGCGGGGGCAGGGGCAGGGGCACCGCCCCGGGCAGCATGGGGGGCTCGAGGGGCATGGCGGGGAGGAAGGGGGGGCGGCGGGGCGGGGCGGGCAGGGGCCTGAGGGGGCCGGAGGGGGGGGGGCGGGGGCGGGGAGCGGAGGGGGCTCTCGGGCGCGGAGGGGGGGGACACTGAGCGGGACGAGCCGGGCGACCCCGGGAGCTCCAGCTGCAGCTCGGCCGCCCTCTCCAGCTTCTGGACGAGCTCGGGGAGACACGAAGACACCACAGGATTCTGTCCAGCGGGGAGAGGGGGAAACACAACGCAGGGGGGATGAGGAGCAGAGACTACGCCTGGTCAGGTGAGTGTGTACAGTGTGTCCAGTGAGAATGTGGACAGGTGAGTGTGTCCAGTGTGTCCAGTCAGAGTGTGGACAGGTGAGTGTGGAGTGTGTCCAGTGAGAGTCTGGACAGGTGAGTGTGTCCAGTGAGAGTCTGGACAGGTGAGTGTGTCCAGTGAGAGTCTGGACAGGTGAGTGTGGACAGTGTGAGTTTGGACAGGTGAGTGTGGACAGTGTGTCCAGTAAGAGTCTGGACAGGTGAGTCTCTACAGTGTGTCCAGTGAGAGTCTGGACAGGTGAGTGTGGACAGTGTGTCCAGTAAGAGTCTGGACAGGTGAGTGTGGACAGTAAGAGTCTGGACAGGTCAGTGTGTCCAGTAAGAGTCTGGACAGGTGAGTGTGTCCAGTGTGTCCAGTAAGAGTTTGGACAGGTGAGTGTGTCCAGTGTGTCCAGTAAGAGTCTGGACAGGTGAGTGTGTACAGTGTGTCCAGTAAGAGTCCGGACAGGCGAGTGTGTCCAGTGTGTCCAGTAAGAGTGTAGACAGGTGTGTCCAAGAGTATGAAGCTGTCTTACCCTGTAACCCAGCTCAGGGGTGTTAGGGGGTGCTCTGTCTCCTCCCCAGATCTCACCTTCATGTCTGGTGAAATGCCGGACCACTAGGAGATGCTGGAAACGAGGACACAAGACAGAGGTCAGGTCCACAGAGCTCACTCAATCACTACAGCAAGCAGAGACCTCTCGGCCATCAGGACTGTGGGGCTCAGTGTGGGGAGCTGTAGGGTATCGGGAGTTTAGGGGTCAGTGTGGGGAGCTGTAGGGTATCGGGAGTTTAGGGGTTAGTGTGGGGAGCTATAGGGTATCGGGAGTTTAGGGGTCAGTGTGGGGAGCTGTAGGGTATCGGGAGTTTAGGGGTCAGTGGGGGGAGCTGTAGGGTAGATGTGGGGCACCGGGCCCACCACAGGGCGGCCGGTCCAGTTTCGCGGAAGGCGACCGGGTCAGACTTACGGAAAAGCACCGGGACTTGGGCTGGGACCTCTCCCGCTGCCAGTCCGGGTTCGGCCTGACCGGTGTGACCTGTGAAAACGCCAAACAGCCCATCTCTGAGACAGCTCTAACCAAATAGCCAAGCCCAGTCGTGTCGAGACTAGGGGCCTTGGGCAGTCTCTACAGTGTGTCCAGTGAGAGTGTGGACAGGTGAGTGTGTACAGTGTGTCCAGTGAGAGTCTGGACAGGTGAGTCTCTACAGTGTGTCCAGTAAGAGTCCGGACAGGTGAGTGTGTACAGTGTGTCCAGTGAGAGTCTGGACAGGTGAGTCTCTACAGTGTGTCCAGTGAGAGTGTGGACAGGTAAGTCTCTACAGTGTGTCCAGTGAGAGTGTGGACAGGTGAGTGTGTATAGTGTGTCCAGTGAGAGTCTGGACAGGTGAGTCTGACCAGTGTGTCCAGTAAGAGTCTGGACAGGTGAGTGTGTACAGTGTGTCCAGTAAGAGTCTGGACAGGTGAGTCTCTACAGTGTGTCCAGTGAGAGTCTGGAAAGGTGAGTGTGTACAGTGTGTCCAGTGAGAGTCTGGAAAGTTGAGTGTGTACAGTGTGTCCAGTGAGAGTCCGGACAGGTGAATGTATCTAGTGTGTCCAGTGAAAGTCTGGAAGGTGAGTGTGTCCAGGAAGAGTCTGGACAGGTGAGTCTCTACAGTGGGTCCAGTAAGAGTCTGGACAGGTGAGTGTGTACAGTGTGTCCAGTAAGAGTCCGGACAGGTGAGTGTATCCAGTGTGTCCAGTGAATGTCTGGACTGGTGAGTGTGTCCAGTGTGTCCAGGAAGAGTCTGGATAGGTGAGTGTGTACAGTGTGTCCAGTAAGAGTCTGGACAGGTGAGTGTGTACAGTGTGTCCAGTAAGAGTCTGGACAGGTGAGTGTGTACAGTGTTTCCAGTAAGAGTCCGGACAGGTGAGTGTATCCAGTGGGTCCAGGAAGAGTCTGGACAGGTGAGTGTGTACAGTGTGTCCAGTAAGAGTCTGGACAGGTGAGTGTGTACAGTCTGTCCAGTAAGAGTCTGGACAGGTGAGTCTCTACAGTGGGTCCAGGAAGAGTGTGGGACATCCAGAGGCAATCTGTGCTCTCAGAAGGCCATAATGGACCTGCAGCTTGGTTTTCCTCGGACCCGCGACCCTGTCTCTTGAGCCGAGGCGTGTCCTCAGTCAGGATCACCACTGGAAGTGTCTCTCCTCGTCTAGAGGTGTTACCGTGAGACCTGGTCTGTCAAGCGCTTTGCGCTGCTATGTGTGTGAAAGGTGCTCTATCAGTGAAGTTTATTATTATTATTATTATAATACAGCGAGCGCTGCTGGGGGCGGAGAGGCCAGTCGGAGGAGGGCTGGACGCTGGACGCTGGACGGCGGGCGGGAGGGGTGGACTTACGACGCCTCGCCGGGCCCGGGTCCTGCTGCGACCGCGCACGGCCGTGCGGCATCTCTGTCGGTCCATCGTCCTGCCGAGACAAGCAGAGTCACAGAGCGGAGGGGAGGGGGCGGAGCCACACAGCTGGGCGGCTTGTTCAGCACCCCCACCCTCCTCTGTATACAGAAGAGCCTCCTGTCCTGACTGGAGGACCTCACCCAGCTGTGTCCTGAGAGAAGCCAGGGTATCAGCTTTGTTCCACACCCCCGCCACCCTCTGTGTACAGTAGAGCCTCCTGTCCTGACTGGAGGAGCACCCAGTTGTGTCTGGAGAGGAACCAGGGTATCAGCTTTGTTCCACACCCCCGCCATTCTCTGTGTACAGTAGAGCCTCCTGTCCTGACTGGAGGAGCTCACCCAGCTGTGTCTGGAGAGAAGCCAGGGTATTGGCTTTGTTCCCCACCCCCACCACTCTCTGTGTAGAGGTGCACCTCCTCTCAATATCTTTTTACAGCACAATCACACCCATAAGAGTGGATTAACGGTAAGAAAAACAACTTCTCCACTTATTTTGTTATTTCTCGCCAGCGGCGCTTTTGACTGACTTACCGATTTCACGGGGATATTGAAGAGCGATTCTGAAGCTGAAACTAACGATTGAAGTCGAAGTAACTTTATTGGAAGAAACACGTGTTTAGAAAGGACTATATAGTGCTTTCCTCCTCTTCTCTCTTCACTCCTCTGAGCTCATGGGGCTCCGGCGCCGCCCCCCGCTAGAATCCGCCGCTCTGTGACGTCAGGCGGCTCATTGTGACGCCTCCGTGACGTCGCACCCAGCCGGGTGTCCCTGTACGACCCCGGTAGTCGCCACCTCGGACAGGCAGGGGAAACGGGTCCAGCTGTTTCCGGCCCAAGGGTTACAAAAGCTGCACTTGAATTTAAAGACAAAATCACGTCAAGGGCGCATTCAGCACCCCCACGTCCAACACGGGTTTCCGTGGGGTTTGGTTCAGTGAAATTAGCATCCCCCCCGAACCCCAAATCAAAGAAAGACCAACCTCCACTCCCCTCTAGCGCCCAAGGGCGGAAATTTCGGGCCACGCCACGTCCTGCGGGGAAAAGAAACGCCATTTTCTTTTCCGAGCGCTGAGTGGGACCTCACGACCCCCCCCCCCCCCCCCCCAAAAAAAAACGGGCTTCGCAGACGAGGAAAACCAGGCACGTCGACCTCTCTACAACACCACCCGGCTGTTTCTGTTTCAAACCGTGGGGAAAAAAATACCGAGAGGACCACCACCCGCAGGGCTGAGCTTTTACTGCCGTGTCCCGCTTTCACTCTGGCGATGAATGAGGGAATCAAGGAGGAGAATTAATATTGTGATCCACCAGTCCATCACAGGACACACACACACCCTGGACAGGACAGCAGTCCTTCACAGGATATAAGTCCATTACAGTACACTCACACACCCTGGACAGGACACCAGCCCATCACAGGACACACACAGACTCATACACCCTGGACAGGACAGCAGTCCATCACAGGACACACACACTCACACACCCTGGACAGGACACCAGTCCATCACAGGATGTTCAGTGCCTCTCTCTAATAAAGTAGAAACGCAACATTAAACTCCGTTCAAAACGGGAGCAATCACCAGGACACCATACACCTTGCTCCGGCCGAAGGGAGAAGACCTGTACCTTCATGAGTCCGGGTTGTGAAAACTTCTTCTGGCAGTTCAAAACGTTTCGAAGAGACTACAGCGCTACCCTGTTTCCATTTCTATCGTGTATTATTATACAGTCATAAGTATCTGTCCTGATCACAGAGTCCCCCTCTCACTGCCAGGACTGAAGCCCAGTGCAGCACGAACAATAATAATAATTAATAAGTCTGGACCCTCCCCTCAGAGCTCTTCCCAGGTCAGGGGGATCCCCTCCAGTCCCCCCAGTGTGCAACCCCCACCTGGATGATGCTCCAGTCCGCTCAGCACACAGCAGCTCTCAGTGGGGAGGAGAGCAGAGGGATGGAGCCAGTTCAGAGACGGGGGTGATTAGGAGGCCATGATGGGTCAAGACCAGGGGGGGAATCAGGCCAGGACACTGGGGTAACACCCCTACTCTTCTCCAGAAACAGCCCGGGATTGTTAATGACCACAGAGAGTCAGGACCTCGGTTTGACGTCTCATCCGAAGGATGGCGCCTGTTTACAGTCCAGTGTCCCCGTCACTATACTGGGGCATCAGGACCCACACAGACCGCAGGGTGAGCGCCCCCTGCTGGCCCTACTAACACCTCTCCCAGCAGCAACCTTAGTTTTTCCCAGGAGTCTCCCCTCCAGGTACTGACCAGGCTCCCACCTGTTGGGCTCCAGTGGGGAGGGGGCTGCCAGCTGGGAGCTGCAGGGTGAGATGGCTGCTGGGCAAACGATGGCTAAAGATCTTCCTAGGACACCCTGGACTTCGTGGTCGACTTCCTTCTCTTCAGACGGAGGTGGCTTGAAATCTGTCTCGTTTCAAGGAGTATTGGACACGATGCCCCCCCTGCTATATCCCCGCCAACTGGTGGCACGCTGACGACGAGGGCTCTCAGCCTCAATCCGTCAACCACAAACTCTCCGGGATGAAAGAGAAGGACAGACTTGGTTCGTTCGTTTCAGGGAGGGGGAGGGAAAAAAACAAAAGCTAAACAGATTTTTTTTAAAACCATTTTAATGATGCTTAACAAAAGAACAAAAATTACAATACAGATTAAGTCCAGTCTGGGGACCCTCAGGTTAGGTCCAGTCCAGTCTAGGGCCCCTCAGCTTCGGTCCAGCACAGTCTGGGGCCCCTCAGCTCCGGTCCAGCACAGTCCAGTCCAGATCTTAGCAGGCACAGAACCAGGAAAGGAACCTGGAAAGAATATTGTTATTGCAGGTGTGAGGGACACAGACACAGACGTCACCATGACATCAAACAGCAAGAGGAGACTCCTCCTTGAATCACAGACACGACCGGGCGGCGCCCCCGTCTGCTCACCTGCACCTCCTCTTCCTCTTCTTGTCCTTCCCAGCAGCCTGCTCCTCCTCTCCCTCGCTCTTCCTCTCCTGAGATACGGTCTCCGCCACTTCCATTGGCTCGTCCTGATCTTCTGTCTCCACCGACATGCAGCTCAGGGACTTCAAAAAGATGCACCAGCGCTTCTGAAGCAGAGACAGGAGAGTCACGTTAAGAGTCGGACTGGACACTCCAGGACATGAACACTGCACTGAGAGAGAGAGGGGTTCATACAGACACACTGACTGGACACTCCAGTACATGAACACTGCACTGAGAGAGAGAGGGGTTCAGACAGACACACTGACTGGACACTGGACAGGAGTAAAGAGAGGATCAGAGCATTACCCACCTTCTTTTTCTTCTGTCTCACAGGAGGTGGTGATTGGACCTCCTCCAGCTGGAGTCCTTGGAGGGAGAGAGGGGGCAGGAGAGGGACAGCACAGGGAGAGAAAGAGAGAGACAGGTGAGTCAAGTGTCCCAAGAGCACAGAGACTCTGCTGAGATCACACTCGCAGTGAGTGAGCCTGGGTGTAGCCCACTAATACTGACCCACAGGACACCACAGGACAGAGAGGAGGAGGAGGAGGAGGAGAGAGACACACTGAGGACAGAGAGGAGGAGGAGAGAGACACTGACAGACAGGGCTGAAAGAGAGAGAGACACTGAGACCCAGGGACAGACAAGACGGCAAAACTCCACCACAGACAGGACAGGAGGCAGGGTGGGACCAGCACTGACCTCCTTCCTCTCTCCTGCCGGAGGAGCTGTCTCCACCTCCTCTTCCTCCTGCAAGTCAAGAGACAGGCTGAGAGAGAGACGGGCTGGTGGGACATCGGCGAACAGAGCTGAAGGCAGAGAGCCGGGGAGACAGGCCCAGCTGGGACAACGCAGGACAGACAGAGTGACAGACAGAAAGGAAGGAGAGAGAGACAAAGATGAAGGCACAGAAAGACAACGGGCAAAGAGAAAGATTGAGATTGAGGGACAAACAAACCGAGAGAGAGAGAGAGACAGAGATCGAGGGACAGACAGACTGACAGATGGGGCTGAAAGAGAGAGACAGAGAGGCAGGGACAGACAGACAGCAGGGTGAGAGAGAGACAGAGATCGAGGGACAATAATTTGGTTTCGAAATTTATTCTGAAAATATACAATCATTCACTCCTGAAAAATATCGAGTTCAAATTATACATTATGTCCAATATTATAATCAACATATGGCTAATCATCAAAAATAAAAAAAACTGTACTGGGGGAAACAGCTGGCTGTGCTGTTCTGGACAGAACACACTGAGGTCCAGTTTCCACCTCCTGCAGGATCAAACAGCACCCCCACTGGCTCTCCAGTGAACAGAAGGACAGACAGAGAGGCTTCAGGCTGCAGGGTGACAGTGTCTCTGTGAGCTGAAAGACAATCAGGACAGAGGATGATAGAAGAACACACTCTGTCAAGAATATAGAGCCCTCTAGTGACCCTACTGTAGACCTGCTCACCGCCCACAGTGACGATCACAGTGCTGATACTGCTTCCCTTAAGGTCCCTCACTGTGTAGTTGCCCTGATCAGCTGGAGTGAGGGAGCGGAGTGTCAGAGAGCTGTTCTGCACTGTCACTTACTGTTTGTACCTGGGGCCAGGGAGCCCTGCGCTGCTCAGTAAGACTATACGAGACTGGACAGATCCTGCAGGATCAAACAGCACCTCCACTGGACCAGCAGTGTGGAGGGGGAGAGACAGAGAGGCACCAGGCTGCAGGCTGTGGACTTCTGAGTGAGCTGAAAAGGGACAGGTAGAAACATGTTGAATATTTAGTTTTACAACAATACCTTGAGTTTGGACTGCGATCAGCTTCATTTTATATTTCAGCTGTGAAAATGCAATTTCAAAAATGCACGCCCCAGTCATGTTAGGTTCAAGTTACAGTTGCATCACAACTCAATACATTTGCAATTCACTTCAAATGTTGTTTTTGTTTGATCCAGTCTGTCCTCACCTAAAGGAGATATGGACTCAGTCTTTGGAATTTGTATATATATATTTCAGTGATCCCTCAGCCATTCCTTCTGTATTGTAATTCAATTTCTCTTTTAAAATTCCTTCCCCACTTCTAGGACCTGCAGTTGCTGAACTCCACAATGGCTTCTATTGGAACGTCTGTGACTGAGACCAAGTAAGTGTTCACTTTTTTTATGAAACCATAATTTATTTTGGAGCAATGAACAATTCTTATATAAATGCAATAAAATCATTATGCTCAAACTATGAGAGAGAAAATTAAGGATAATTTAAGAAATCAGTCTTAGCTTGTTTCTATACACAAATGGTATTATTTATTTTCAAAGGAAACCCGCGAGGATTCCCCTGGTGTGCAAGATGTGCCTGAATACTTTTGATCAGCTTCCTGCTCACTTGAAGAGGGCGTGTATGAAGCACGCCACGGCAGAAGAGATAAAGATGGCCTCTCAACAGGCGAGGAAGGACATGATAAATCACCTGAAGAACATCGTGGATTACAACAGAATAGAGATCGTGTCTGGCGAGGCAAACAGGGCAGTGGTTGTAAGACTGCTGGAGTCCTTGGCATTAGGGACTAAATATACTAAACGCATGATGCTAAAATGTTATTTTCACATATATTAATGTAATAAATGATTGCTTATGCTTTATGCACTACTTCACTGCTTCACTGCTCTATGCTGTCTGGAAATAAATCCTCAGACTGCTTACTGCCCTGGGCATGTACCAATAAATCCGAATGCACATCTGAATCCCAAACAGAATCTCTAGTAAAATACGATCATTTGTGAAACAGGCAAATGACTGTCTCAGGGGCCCATTCCTCATTCTCAAGACACATGTATGTAGTACGTACACCATGCATTGAGCAATAGGGACTGAAGACACCACAGGTAAGGTTAGAAGTCATTCTGAGGTGCCACATGTGAGGGATACAGCTAGGCATCTGAAATGCAGGGTTTGAGAGCCTTCAGGAGCACTGCATCCTTTGAGACAGACCCGTGCGTGTTAAACAAATGATCATTTCTTTCAGCATTAGGGACTAAATATACTAAACGTATGATGCTAAAATCCTGAAAAAAGGATGTGCTCCATCTCGTCAGTAGATTGGATTCCAAAACTGATTTGGGTCAATATACATTACCTTTGAAGATAAGGTACAGTCTACTGTAGGGAACCATCAACGTAGAAAGCATTGGCCTTCCCTGGGGGGCAGGTAGGTGCAAAAGATAAACCTTTATCCTATCTTTATCCTAAGATAAGTGGCCAAGCTCATCATGTTGCCATAGTAGACAAAGTTCTATAAAATGTTAAATAACTTTTAAAAAAAGCATTTTGGTCTTTCAGTACTGTACAAGGTGAATTAAACTGTCCCTGGTAATGCAAAGTAATTAGAAGCATCCCAGAAACTTTATCTCTAGAGACATTAGCTGTTTTATATCATGTAATTTAGTGTGATGTTGTCAGAATTCAAGGACATTATCACACACAGAAATTGATTCAGTTAAATCTAAAAAACACAGCTAAACATGGGTTTAAATGTAAAATAGAAGTCTTACCTCTTGTCAAAAGATTTAATTCAAGAAGTGAACCTCAGATCCTTCTTTGAAAAAAGTAAGTTCAAATGAAAATGATTGTTAAAAACTGGGCTTTCAATAAATGACAAATTTAATCTAATACTGCTCTGATCATGGTAGCAGGAAGGTGTGAAAATTACTCTGTACCTAGGAGTATTTTGATCCCGAGTTCTGAATCCCAAACAGAATCTCTAGTAAAATAGGAGGCACTGGACTATAAATACCCATCCATGTTATAACACACTCACCAAGGGTTTTTTAGTTTAACTCTGAGCTTTGGGAGATGCTCATACCTATGGTACCCATATTCATCCTTTATTTAAGGGAAGTACACATCCTAGACACACAGGAAACCCTCTTGCCCCAAGGGAAGACCGATACTTTGGATGGTAATGATTGAACCTGGCTTACAACAGACATCTTTTGAAATGGTAATTCTTTCAGGTGGCTTGGCAAACTTCCTGCCCCAGCTAAGACAGGTACTTTGGATGTTAATGCTTGAGACTAGACATCTTTGGAAATGGTAATTCTTTGCGAGGGCTTGGGAAACTCTATTTCTTTGAATGCACCTGCACTGTTGAATATACTTTAAACCCATGCTTAGCCATGTTTTTAAAATTAAATTATAACGATTTCTGTGTTTGATAATGGTAGCAAAGGCTTACTGGATACGAGTGTCAAGTGTCGACACGAGTGTGAGCAGCGTCGATTCGAGTGTGAACGGTGTCAACACGAGTCCTGTTGTTCAGTACAGTGTCAATATGAGTGTGAACAGTGAGTCCTGTTGGTCAGTACAGTGTCAATACGAGTGTGAACAGTGAGTCCTATTGGTCAGTACAGTGTCAATACGAGTGTGAACAGTGTCGACACGAGTGTGAACAGTGAGTCCCGTTGATCAAAAAAGTATCAATATAAGTGTGAACGGTGAGTCCTGTTGTTCAGTATAGTGTCAATACGAGTGTGAACAGCGAGTCCTGTTGTTCAGTACAGTGTCAATATGAGTGTGAACAGTGAGTCCTGTTGTTCAGTACAGTGTCAATACGAGTGTGAACAGTGAGTCCGGTTCTGTACAGTGTCAATACGAGTGTGAACAGTGAGTCCGGTTCTGTACAGTGTTAACTCATTGAATTCCCTCTTGCTCTGCACAGTGTTACAGGTGAGAACACGTGTTTTATTCTTTGCAGAATTAACACAGATACTGCTGTTGAATACTCCACAGTCAACAAACCCCGAGCCGCACAAAGTGAGGATCTTTTACTTCTATCTATTAAACTAGCAGAAATAAAACATCATGATAACTTCTTGCTGCTCTGTCCAGTTTTAACACAAGTGTGAACATTTGTAATAATAGTGAGTCCTGCTGTTGTGTACAGCGTGAATACAAGCGTGAACAGTGAGTCCTGTCGTCTGAACAGTGTCAATACGCGTGTGAACAGTGAGCCCTGTTGTTCAGTATGGTGTTAATGTAAGTCTTATCCTGTATAGTATAAGTTAACATAAGTATTGACCCGTATCCTGTTCTCTACAGACATCACACTACCCAACAGTGATGTGGAGTACGCCACCGTTAACAAACCGAGAGCAGCACAAAGTGAGGACTTTTTTAACTCTTTACCACAGTATAAAACCCACAGGAGTAATGAGAATGACACTGAAAACAACAACACTGATAGTGAACAAGAGATTTTGAACAATACACATTCTAGTCAGATTTAAATACCCACAGACCTGACCGTTGGAAGTAGTAAAAAAATGCAAATTATTTTTTTTCTGCGTGCAGGTTTTCTAAGAATTGAAGAAAGGTTAAAAACGAGAGAACGCCATTCGGTTTTTCAAGCCTGTCTGGTAGTTAGTGATTAATTGGACCCATGATTTAATCCACCTGTATCTGGGGAGAAGCCAGGGTATCGGCATCAACAACAAGGCTGGGCAGCTTGTTCCCCATCCGCCTCTGTGTAAAGACGCGTCACCCATTCTTGGTTTTATTTTCACCTTTCACTATACGTGAAGAATTCCAAAAGGTGCACAAATGCTCAGGAGCTATTCTGTGGTTCAGCGATGTCTCTGGAGCCTTTTTTCACAGTGTGCGACTTCCCTGTGTGTCTCCCCGAACACAGGGTCTGACTGAAGGGGCACTGACCTGCAGGAATGGGAGGAGACCGAGCTGGGACGGTTCTGCCACGTCAGCGAAACTCTGGACCCCGACTTCATCTGCCAAAGAAACAGCAGCGTCAATTAACTCAGCCAGCGAGTTCAGCGAGATGGGACACATCTCTTTATGAAGAGATGTGTCCCATCTCTTCATAACCCGTCTCCTATCAATCCTACTGTGTTTCATTTACTCTTCCTCACTCTGTCTCCTGTCCGGTTGTCTGCACTTAAAACTGAGGAATTTCCTGCGATCTCCTCTCTCTCGCTGTGTCTCCTGTCCTGTGGGTTTGTTACTGAGGGATTCTCTGTGATCTCCTCTCTCTCTCACTGTGTCTCCTGTCCTGTGTGTTAGTATGTTTGTTACTGAGGTATTTCCTGTGATCTCCTCTCTCTCACTGTGTCTCCTGTTCTTCAGTGGTTTAATTCTCTTAAATAATTTAGCTCATTCCTCTCTCACTCACTGCGACTCCTATCCATTCTGTGTTCAGTTCCACTGACTTGCCTCTTGCATCAGCGCTAGCAATATCATGCATCTATTTAATTTAAAATTATTGATCTGTCACCTTGATAGTTCGATCTCGGCTACAGTTAGCATAGATGGCACAATTAAAAGGACGATGAGCTCAACATCTGTGCGCGTCTAATTAACTGAACCGTACAGAACATCGTGCCTCAGATAGTCTCTCGCTGGCGGGGTCCCCCATCGGCGAGACCACGTCTCCAGGAAATTCTGCGGACTGGACGCCGCGGGAGGGTGGGGCTGTGTTTCCGCATGAACGCCGGAAATCACTCAGGATCTCCAGACTCCTGTAGCCTTACAGCATCACAGTCACAGGCCTCAGCATTGCAACTGTATAATATCAAACGCCCAGACACCCCGAGGTGAGGCCGACCAGTCTGAAGTATTACCTGTAAACACCAGGCACACTGGAACCTGACTTCATCGTCCACTTAAAACAGAGGTGAGGCGGACAGTCAGTTTTCTGGGGTGAAAAAAAACAACACCAGGAATTTAGCATACTGAAAGGATCATGGAGTGATGATCTGGCTGAACCCGCTTGGCTGAGGGCTCCTGGCCAGAGGACGAGGAGGCTGGGACCCCCCCTGCACAGCGAGGAGGAGTGACCAGGGGGGGCAGCTACACAGGTGGAGACGGGGTGGGAGAGGGACGCGAGGGAGAGAGGGGGATCACGTGCAGTATTGACAGTGTTTCAGGAGAGGAGTCAGGAGTGATTGCTAAAATATCGAGAGCCGAGTCTGACCGAACTAGGGTGTGGCCATCCCTCTCGAACTTTCATCACAAACTCCTGTCTTCCTGCGGTGTCTCTGAGGAAGCTACCATTTTTCATTGGCTAATAAGAGGTGGAAGAGGTGTTAGTGGGACAGCAGGGGGGCGCTCACCCTGCGGTCTGATACCCCAGTATAGTGACGGGGGACACTATACTCTAAACAGGCGCCGTCCTTCGGATGAGACGTAAAACCGAGGTCCTGACTCTCTGTGGTCATTAAAAATCCCAGGGCGTCTCTCGAAAAGAGTAGGGGTGTAACCCAGGCGTCCTGGCCAAATTTCCCATTGGCCCTTACCAATCATGGCCTCCTAATAACCCCCCTCTCTGAACTGGCTTCATCCCTCTGCTCTCCTCCCCACTGAGAGCTGGTGTGTGGGGAGCGTTCTGGCGCACTATGGCTGCCGTCGCATCATAGTTGCATGCCTTCCACCTCTTAGTCAAAGTCACCAACGATCTCCTAATAGCTTCTGATTCTGGTTCTCTTTCCATACTCATCCTTCTTGAGTCATTCACTTCAAATGTTGTTTTTGTTTGATCCAGTCTGTCCTCACCTAAAGGAGATATGGACTCAGTCTTTGGAATTTGTATATATATATTTCAGTGATCCCTCAGCCATTCCTTCTGTATTGTAATTCAATTTCTCTTTTAAAATTCCTTCCCCACTTCTAGGACCTGCAGTTGCTGAACTCCACAATGGCTTCTATTGGAACGTCTGTGACTGAGACCAAGTAAGTGTTCACTTTTTTTATGAAACCATAATTTATTTTGGAGCAATGAACAATTCTTATATAAATGCAATAAAATCATTATGCTCAAACTATGAGAGAGAAAATTAAGGATAATTTAAGAAATCAGTCTTAGCTTGTTTCTATACACAAATGGTATTATTTATTTTCAAAGGAAACCCGCGAGGATTCCCCTGGTGTGCAAGATGTGCCTGAATACTTTTGATCAGCTTCCTGCTCACTTGAAGAGGGCGTGTATGAAGCACGCCACGGCAGAAGAGATAAAGATGGCCTCTCAACAGGCGAGGAAGGACATGATAAATCACCTGAAGAACATCGTGGATTACAACAGAATAGAGATCGTGTCTGGCGAGGCAAACAGGGCAGTGGTTGTAAGACTGCTGGAGTCCTTGGCATTAGGGACTAAATATACTAAACGCATGATGCTAAAATGTTATTTTCACATATATTAATGTAATAAATGATTGCTTATGCTTTATGCACTACTTCACTGCTTCACTGCTCTATGCTGTCTGGAAATAAATCCTCAGACTGCTTACTGCCCTGGGCATGTACCAATAAATCCGAATGCACATCTGAATCCCAAACAGAATCTCTAGTAAAATACGATCATTTGTGAAACAGGCAAATGACTGTCTCAGGGGCCCATTCCTCATTCTCAAGACACATGTATGTAGTACGTACACCATGCATTGAGCAATAGGGACTGAAGACACCACAGGTAAGGTTAGAAGTCATTCTGAGGTGCCACATGTGAGGGATACAGCTAGGCATCTGAAATGCAGGGTTTGAGAGCCTTCAGGAGCACTGCATCCTTTGAGACAGACCCGTGCGTGTTAAACAAATGATCATTTCTTTCAGCATTAGGGACTAAATATACTAAACGTATGATGCTAAAATCCTGAAAAAAGGATGTGCTCCATCTCGTCAGTAGATTGGATTCCAAAACTGATTTGGGTCAATATACATTACCTTTGAAGATAAGGTACAGTCTACTGTAGGGAACCATCAACGTAGAAAGCATTGGCCTTCCCTGGGGGGCAGGTAGGTGCAAAAGATAAACCTTTATCCTATCTTTATCCTAAGATAAGTGGCCAAGCTCATCATGTTGCCATAGTAGACAAAGTTCTATAAAATGTTAAATAACTTTTAAAAAAAGCATTTTGGTCTTTCAGTACTGTACAAGGTGAATTAAACTGTCCCTGGTAATGCAAAGTAATTAGAAGCATCCCAGAAACTTTATCTCTAGAGACATTAGCTGTTTTATATCATGTAATTTAGTGTGATGTTGTCAGAATTCAAGGACATTATCACACACAGAAATTGATTCAGTTAAATCTAAAAAACACAGCTAAACATGGGTTTAAATGTAAAATAGAAGTCTTACCTCTTGTCAAAAGATTTAATTCAAGAAGTGAACCTCAGATCCTTCTTTGAAAAAAGTAAGTTCAAATGAAAATGATTGTTAAAAACTGGGCTTTCAATAAATGACAAATTTAATCTAATACTGCTCTGATCATGGTAGCAGGAAGGTGTGAAAATTACTCTGTACCTAGGAGTATTTTGATCCCGAGTTCTGAATCCCAAACAGAATCTCTAGTAAAATAGGAGGCACTGGACTATAAATACCCATCCATGTTATAACACACTCACCAAGGGTTTTTTAGTTTAACTCTGAGCTTTGGGAGATGCTCATACCTATGGTACCCATATTCATCCTTTATTTAAGGGAAGTACACATCCTAGACACACAGGAAACCCTCTTGCCCCAAGGGAAGACCGATACTTTGGATGGTAATGATTGAACCTGGCTTACAACAGACATCTTTTGAAATGGTAATTCTTTCAGGTGGCTTGGCAAACTTCCTGCCCCAGCTAAGACAGGTACTTTGGATGTTAATGCTTGAGACTAGACATCTTTGGAAATGGTAATTCTTTGCGAGGGCTTGGGAAACTCTATTTCTTTGAATGCACCTGCACTGTTGAATATACTTTAAACCCATGCTTAGCCATGTTTTTAAAATTAAATTATAACGATTTCTGTGTTTGATAATGGTAGCAAAGGCTTACTGGATACGAGTGTCAAGTGTCGACACGAGTGTGAGCAGCGTCGATTCGAGTGTGAACGGTGTCAACACGAGTCCTGTTGTTCAGTACAGTGTCAATACGAGTGTGAACAGTGAGTCCTGTTGGTCAGTACAGTGTCAATACGAGTGTGAACAGTGAGTCCTATTGGTCAGTACAGTGTCAATACGAGTGTGAACAGTGTCGACACGAGTGTGAACAGTGAGTCCCGTTGATCAAAAAAGTATCAATATAAGTGTGAACGGTGAGTCCTGTTGTTCAGTATAGTGTCAATACGAGTGTGAACAGCGAGTCCTGTTGTTCAGTACAGTGTCAATATGAGTGTGAACAGTGAGTCCTGTTGTTCAGTACAGTGTCAATACGAGTGTGAACAGTGAGTCCGGTTCTGTACAGTGTCAATACGAGTGTGAACAGTGAGTCCGGTTCTGTACAGTGTTAACTCATTGAATTCCCTCTTGCTCTGCACAGTGTTACAGGTGAGAACACGTGTTTTATTCTTTGCAGAATTAACACAGATACTGCTGTTGAATACTCCACAGTCAACAAACCCCGAGCCGCACAAAGTGAGGATCTTTTACTTCTATCTATTAAACTAGCAGAAATAAAACATCATGATAACTTCTTGCTGCTCTGTCCAGTTTTAACACAAGTGTGAACATTTGTAATAATAGTGAGTCCTGCTGTTGTGTACAGCGTGAATACAAGCGTGAACAGTGAGTCCTGTCGTCTGAACAGTGTCAATACGCGTGTGAACAGTGAGCCCTGTTGTTCAGTATGGTGTTAATGTAAGTCTTATCCTGTATAGTATAAGTTAACATAAGTATTGACCCGTATCCTGTTCTCTACAGACATCACACTACCCAACAGTGATGTGGAGTACGCCACCGTTAACAAACCGAGAGCAGCACAAAGTGAGGACTTTTTTAACTCTTTACCACAGTATAAAACCCACAGGAGTAATGAGAATGACACTGAAAACAACAACACTGATAGTGAACAAGAGATTTTGAACAATACACATTCTAGTCAGATTTAAATACCCACAGACCTGACCGTTGGAAGTAGTAAAAAAATGCAAATTATTTTTTTTCTGCGTGCAGGTTTTCTAAGAATTGAAGAAAGGTTAAAAACGAGAGAACGCCATTCGGTTTTTCAAGCCTGTCTGGTAGTTAGTGATTAATTGGACCCATGATTTAATCCACCTGTATCTGGGGAGAAGCCAGGGTATCGGCATCAACAACAAGGCTGGGCAGCTTGTTCCCCATCCGCCTCTGTGTAAAGACGCGTCACCCATTCTTGGTTTTATTTTCACCTTTCACTATACGTGAAGAATTCCAAAAGGTGCACAAATGCTCTGGAGCTATTCTGTGGTTCGGCGATGTCTCTGGAGCCTTTTTTCACAGTGTGCGACTTCCCTGTGTGTCTCCCCGAACACAGGGTCTGACTGAAGGGGCACTGACCTGCAGGAATGGGAGGAGACCGAGCTGGGACGGTTCTGCCACGTCAGCGAAACTCTGGACCCCGACTTCATCTGCCAAAGAAACAGCAGCGTCAATTAACTCAGCCAGCGAGTTCAGCGAGATGGGACACATCTCTTTATGAAGAGATGTGTCCCATCTCTTCATAACCCGTCTCCTATCAATCCTACTGTGTTTCATTTACTCTTCCTCACTCTGTCTCCTGTCCGGTTGTCTGCACTTAAAACTGAGGAATTTCCTGCGATCTCCTCTCTCTCGCTGTGTCTCCTGTCCTGTGGGTTTGTTACTGAGGGATTCTCTGTGATCTCCTCTCTCTCTCACTGTGTCTCCTGTCCTGTGCGTTAGTATGTTTGTTACTGAGGTATTTCCTGTGATCTCCTCTCTCTCACTGTGTCTCCTGTTCTTCAGTGGTTTAATTCTCTTAAATAATTTAGCTCATTCCTCTCTCACTCACTGCGACTCCTATCCATTCTGTGTTCAGTTCCTCTGACTTGCCTCTTGCATCAGCGCTAGCAATATCATGCATCTATTTAATTTAAAATTATTGATCTGTCACCTTGATAGTTCGATCTCGGCTACAGTTAGCATAGATGGCACAATTAAAAGGACGATGAGCTCAACATCTGTGCGCGTCTAATTAACTGAACCGTACAGAACATCGTGCCTCAGATAGTCTCTTGCTGGCGGGGTCGCCCATCGGCTAGGCCACGTCTCCAGGAAATTCTGCGGACTGGACGCCGCGGGAGGGTGGGGCTGTGTTTCCGCATGAACGCCGGAAATCACTCAGGATCTCCAGACTCCTGTAGCCTTACAGCATCACAGTCACAGGCCTCAGCATTGCAACTGTATAATATCAAACGCCCAGACACCCCGAGGTGAGGCCGACCAGTCTGAAGTATTACCTGTAAACACCAGGCACACTGGAACCTGACTTCATCGTCCACTTAAAACAGAGGTGAGGCGGACAGTCAGTTTTCTGGGGTGAAAAAAAACAACACCAGGAATTTAGCATACTGAAAGGATCATGGAGTGATGATCTGGCTGAACCCGCTTGGCTGAGGGCTCCTGGCCAGAGGACGAGGAGGCTGGGACCCCCCCTGCACAGCGAGGAGGAGTGACCAGGGGGGGCAGCTACACAGGTGGAGACGGGGTGGGAGAGGGACGCGAGGGAGAGAGGGGGATCACGTGCAGTATTGACAGTGTTTCAGGAGAGGAGTCAGGAGTGATTGCTAAAATATCGAGAGCCGAGTCTGACCGAACTAGGGTGTGGCCATCCCTCTCGAACTTTCATCACAAACTCCTGTCTTCCTGCGGTGTCTCTGAGGAAGCTACCATTTTTCATTGGCTAATAAGAGGTGGAAGAGGTGTTAGTGGGACAGCAGGGGGGCGCTCACCCTGCGGTCTGATACCCCAGTATAGTGACGGGGGACACTATACTCTAAACAGGCGCCGTCCTTCGGATGAGACGTAAAACCGAGGTCCTGACTCTCTGTGGTCATTAAAAATCCCAGGGCGTCTCTCGAAAAGAGTAGGGGTGTAACCCAGGCGTCCTGGCCAAATTTCCCATTGGCCCTTACCAATCATGGCCTCCTAATAACCCCCCTCTCTGAACTGGCTTCATCCCTCTGCTCTCCTCCCCACTGAGAGCTGGTGTGTGGGGAGCGTTCTGGCGCACTATGGCTGCCGTCGCATCATAGTTGCATGCCTTCCACCTCTTAGTCAAAGTCACCAATGATCTCCTAATAGCTTCTGATTCTGGTTCTCTTTCCATACTCATCCTTCTTGATCTCAGTGCTGCCTTTGACACTGTTGACCATAACATCTTGCTTTCTCGTCTCGAGACTGTGTTTGGAGTCTCTGACACTGCCCTCAAATGGTTTAAGTCTTACCTCACTGATCGCTGTCACTTTGTCTCTCTCAATGGGTACAGGTCTGAAATTGGTCTTGTCAAGTCTGGTGTCCCTCAGGGCTCAATACTGGGCCCCTTGCTCTTCAGCATTTACATGTTCCCACTTGGTCAGCTTTTAAGATCACATGGCCTCAGCTTTCATTTTTACGCTGACGATACTCAAATATACATCCATACCAAACCCGACACTGATGTGGCTGTCTCTATTCTATCTAATTGCTTCTCTGACATAAAAATTTGGATGACTCAAAACTTCCTTCATCTTAACTGTGACAAGACTGAAGTCATGCTTATTGGTACCCCCCATCAACTTCGTAAAGCCAGTCCTGTAACCCTGTCTGTAGATGGCTCTGTACTTGAGCTCCAATCAAAATTGAAAAACCTTGGGGTTATATTCGATTCTGGCATAACATTCGACCCACATGTACAGCATACTGTCAAAACATCTTTTTTCCACCTTAGAAATATCGCAAGACTACGCCCTATGCTATCATTAACTGTGGCTGAAAAGCTGATCAACATATTTGTATTCTCTCGAATTGACTACTGCAATGCTCTGCTCCCTGGGGTATCTAAATCTACTCTGAACAAGCTGCAGTATGTCCAAAATTCAGCAGCCAGAATCCTGACCAGGTCTAGTGCAAGTGTTCACATTACTCCTATCCTGGAGTCCTTGCACTGGCTTCCGGTCAAATTCCGCATAGACTTTAAAATCCTCATGCTCACCTACAAGGCTTTACATGGCTTGGCATCTCAATACCTGTCTGAACTTTTATCGCCCTACTCCCCACCTCGCAACCTCCGCTCTTCAAATTCTGCCCTCCTTACTGTCCCCCAAGCCCGTCTACATTGTATTGGCGACAGGGCCTTCTCCTGCTATGCCCCCAAGCTCTGGAACTCTTTGCCCAAGGATATTAGAGAGTCACCTTCTCTAAACTCCTTCAAATCCAGACTCAAAACCCTCCTTTTCAGAAAAGCCTTTACTTAACTGGTTCCATTCTTCACCACTCTGCTCTTCTTCATACCATCTTCCACAGTCTCCTCTACTGTTATTGTTGTAATTATAATTGTGTCCTGTCTTGTGAAATGTTCTTATTTATTGTTGTAGTCTTCTTATTTATTGTTATTGTCATCCTGTAAAGCGCTTTGAGAAGCCACCTTTAAAGGCGCTATATAAAATAAAGTTTATTATTATTATTATTATTATTATTATTATTATTATTATCATCCAGGTGGGGGCTGTACATTGGTGGCGGTAGAGGGATACCCCATTCCCTGTGCAGCGAATTGAGTGGGGTGTCCAGAAAAGCGCTATATAAGTGTTAGCAATTATATAGCTCAGCCCCTCAGTAGTTGAGATCTCTGTTATACCCATCTAGAAACATGCAATCAGCATGTTATTGCTGAAGCAATAGTCACAACATTATTCCACACCTGGGTGAGAGGCGGGTTATGATGACAGTGATGCTTTCTACACCTTATACTGAGCTCAGAAATGGACCGGGCGGACATCTCACGAGCAGATCCCTCCGCGTATAAGAAAGGCAACTTGTCTCAGCAAAAATACCACGGATTCACATCCAAAATATGACAAAAAGGCAAAAACCCCACACTTGGAATGCAAACGTACCCTATAAAGGAAACACGGTTTTAAAACCAACTTGATTTTCCCCTGGAGAAACCTTTTTATGGACACACATCGCATCTATTACACATGTTTAACTAAATAGAAAGATAAAACTTAATATAAGAAGTCATGACATATCACACATGACGAAGTCTGGTCCAGAATAAACAGTTTACACTGACCCACCTTTATTTACCCTGGTCACTCACTTCTATTAACTGTTTAATTGGGTAACAAATGAATATTTGTTTCAATTTGGGATCTACACCTGGGAGCCCTGAAATGTTGGCCAGAGGGGAGAAGCTGATATTCAGACGTGGGAATATATTTTAAAAAAGGATCTGATGTTGTTTTTCACCTGTCTAATCAAAGCTTGTTCAAAAATGATCTGATTATAGGACACACGAGTTTATAATCATACTCATTCCACTTTTTAACCCCGTATATATGCACAATATGAAACGTATATACACTAAATCTCACGTGTGACTCCCATAATATACATTTCTTTACGAAAATTAGGAACACTTATTACAATTATCAACCCCCCATGACGAGGCAATATTTCATACCTTTGTTTCTTTGTGGGTTCAAAGTTCTGTCCTGGCGTTTCACACGTAATGTTTTGGTAGTTATCTCAATTTTCCTTTGCAATTATCTCCAAGATCATCATCAACTTTTTGTAAAACGCTATGCACAACTGATATTTAAAGAAAGTCCTGCACCAAAACGTCTTCGTAGGGAAAGACAACCTTTTTTTTCCTTACGTCAGTCGCTACACGGTTACTCTTAAAATCCATTCATCGACTTTAAAAAATAAGTTTCGGTTTTTATTGTGGTTCACTGACATTTCTGTCACAATTCTGAGGGACCTCAAATAAAATTTCACTTCCCGGTATAAAGACGCCGGCGAGGTTAAGACAGGTATCGAGCCACCTGCGTATCTAACGGACGTTTAAAATAAAAAAATGGCGTGTAATGTTGCGAAGGGCTACTGTTTTTTTATAGTTTGTCGATTGTAAGGGACGTGGGCCGCGACAGAAATACTGGTCGGGGTGGGAAAAGGTTTATTGATGGTTTATTGTACCGCAACGGTCACAATTGACTCACCAGCAAAGATGGCGCCGAGGCCACATCGACTCCCTCCCGCCCTGCCTCGCACCGAAGCTCGAGCTGCGGAGCGCGACGACGAACCGCAAGTCCGCGGGCGCGGGCGCCGGACATAGACGTCATAACCCCTTCCGAGGCGCAGGAATTATAGATCACTGTAGTTTCTTCTGGACCTGGGTTAGGGACAGTGTGCCCTCCGTGAGAGTCTTCTGAGGAAGACAGTGTCTCATGGGTGTCCAGGCTGGGTACCATCTGTCCATCACAGGACACACAGACACACACACTCACACACCCTGGACAGGACACCAGTCCATCACAGGACACACCCACACTCACTCACACACCCTGGACAGGACACCAGTCCATCACAGGACACACACACACCCTGTATAGGACACCAGGCCATCACAGGACACACAGACACACACACTCACACACCCTGGACAGGACAGCAGTCCATCACATGACACACACACACTCACTCACACACCCTGGACAGGACAGCAGTCCATCACAGGACACACACACACTCACTCACACACCCTAGACAGGACAGCAGTCCATCACAGGACACACACACACTCACTCACACACCCTGGACAGGACAGCAGTCCATCACAGGACACACACACACCAGGTCCAGTTTTCCCAGAAGCCAATTAGCCCAAAAGCCTGTCTTTGGACCCGGAGAACACAGGGAGACCATGCAGACTCCACACAGACAGTCCCCCCCCGGGTCCAGACCCGAGCCCGGAGCCCCCCCGCGCTGAACCCCTCCGTACAGACGGCCGCACACAGCTCCGTTGTTCCCGATTCCCGAGGTGATCTGTTAAAAGAAGCCGGTGTGTTGTCTCCAGGTGAGGCCCGCGGCCCGACGCCGGTGGTGGCGGTGGTGGCGGTGGCAGAGAACGCGGCGCCGGTGCCGACGACGAGCGGGGCGCCTCCCCCCCCCCGAAAGCACCTCGACGTCGGGGGCCGCGGCCTGCCCCGGCGACAGCGCCCCCCGATCCGGCAGGCGGCCGGTCTCCCGCAGGGAGAAGACGATGAAGCAGCTGGGGAAAGTGTCTTCCGTCCGAGGTAGGAGCAGCAGGGCTGGGCGTTTTGTTGGAGCGAAGTCCCCCTCCAGATAACCCATGAACCCCGTCTCTACTGTCACTCCAGTCAGGACAGGAGGCTCTTCTGTACACAGAAGGGGGTGGGGGTGGGGAACAAGCTGCCCAGCCCTGTGGTTGAAGCCGATACCCTGGCTTCTCTCCAGACACAGCTGGCTGAGCTCCTCCAGTCAGGACAGGAGGCTCTACTGTACACAGAGGGTGGTGGAGGTGGGGAACAAGCCCAAGCCGCCCAGCCCTGTGGTTGAAGCCGATACCCCGGCTTCTCTCCAGACACAGCTGGGTGAGCTCCTCCAGTCAGGACAGGGGGCTCTACTGTACACAGAGGGTGGCGGGGGTGTGGAACAACTCCTTTGTTCGGGGCCTTGGGGCATTCTTGTTGTGAAAGGTGCTATATAAAAAAAACTGAATTGAAATTGAATCTTACAGGTTTGGGTTTTTCGGAGATCTTGTCAGAGATCTTGTCTGACGTGCCCGTTTCAAAAAAGTAACGACACTCCTCACGCCCGAGCGCCGCCGGTCTGTGACGTAACGTATCCTTACACAACCATGACGGTTTCATCATGGACAGCACGAAAGCCCGAAAAGTGGTTGACGTTTTAATTTGGCAACGCCACGATGGATTCCAGTTTTTTTTTATTTTGGAGGCCAAAGAGGACAAAAAAGGAAACGTCCGGAGGTGGATCGATGGTCATCTCTGCGGTTGTTCTGATGTTCTGGAAAAAACAAAACAAAAAAAAACGTCTCGCTTGCCCGGTCGTGTAGTGTTTCCACACCCCACGCAAATCAGCTTCTCTTCGCCCCCGGGGGCTCGTCGCCCGCCGCACCCCTCTCACGTGATAGGGGCTTCCCCCAGCTGTGACGTACTTACCCTACCCCCTTCGGCCAACGTCATACCGAAGGTCGCGCTTCGGGCCGCGGCGATGTTGACGGACTGTCTTGTAGCGTGAGAAGGGTTTAAATTTCGACTTAAGGAGTTGGCCATCGTTATATTTCACGAGGTATAATACGGGGGGAAAAAGAACATTTATATGTATCAACCTACTAGTAATACTGGGTGGATGTCACGTTCCCCAAAGTTCAGTGCCTCTCTCTAATAAAGTAGAAACGCGACATTAAACTCCGTTCGAAACGGGAGAAATCACCAGGACACGATATAACTGACGTCCGGAAACAAAGAACTCCTATTCCCATTTGTAATGACCCCGTCGTGTTTTTCCCGGTGTACGCTTCTCTTTCGGAGACCGTTTCTCTCTGGTGTTGTTTTGCTGTTAGAATAAATGCCGAGGTGACCCTTCTGTGTGGAGTCTGCGTGTTCTCTCCAGCGGGTCGTTTCCTCCACCACAGGGGCTGGTCGAACCGGGGTCTCCCAATCGTCACAGAAGTGTGTGTCGTTTTGGGTGGTGGTGGGGGGGTGCATCGGGGATACTGCGCCACGAGGGGGTGGCCTCTCACCTTGCTCCGGACGAAGGGAGAAGACCTGTACCTTCACGAGTCTGGGTTGTGAAAACTTCTTCTGGCAGTTCAAAACGTTTCGAAGAGACTACAGCGCTACCCTGTTTTCCATTTGTATCGTGTATTATTATACAGTCATGAGTATCTGTACTGATCACAGAGTCCCCCTCTCACTGCCAGGACAGGAGCCCAGTGCAGCACGAATAATAATAATAATTAATAAGTCTGGACTCTCCCCTCAGAGCTCTTCCCAGGTCAGGGGGATCCCCTCCAGTCCCCCCAGTGTTCAGCCCCCACCTGGATGATGCTCCAGTCCGCTCAGCACACAGCAGCTCTCAGTGGGGAGGAGAGCAGAGGGATGGAGCCAGTTCAGAGAGGGGGGTGATAAGGAGGCCATGATGGGTCAAGACCAGGGGGGGAATCAGGCCAGGACACTGGGGTAACACCCCTACTCTTCTCCAGAGACACCCCGGGATTGTTAATGAGCACAGAGAGTCAGGACCTCGGTTTGACGTCTCATCCGAAGGACGGCGCCTGTTTACAGTCCAGTGTCCCCCTTCACTATACTGGGGCATCAGGACCCACACAGACCGCAGGGTGAGAGCGCCCCCTGCTGGCCCCACTCACACCACTCCCAGCAGCAACCTTGGGGGGGGGGGGGAGGGAAAAAACCAAAAGCTAAACAGATTTTTTTTAAAAACATTTTATTGATGCTTTACAAAAGTCCAGTCCAGTCTGGTGTCCCTCAGCTCCAGTCCAATCCAGTCTGGTGTCCCTCAGCTCCAGTCCAGTCCAGTCTGGGGCCCCTCAGCTCCAGTCCAGTCCAGTCTGGGGCCCCTCAGCTTCAGTCCAGCACAGTCTGGGGTCCCTCAGCTTCGGTCCAGCACAGACTGGGGTCCCTCAGCTTCGGTCCAGCACAGTCTGGTGTCCCTCAGCTTCGGCCCAGCACAGACTGGGGTCCCTCAGCTTCGGTCCAGCACAGACTGGGGTCCCTCAGCTTCGGTCCAGCACAGTCTGGGGTCCCTCAGCTCCAGTCCAGTCCAGTCTAGTGCCTCTCAGCTCCGGTCCAGTCCAGTCTGGTGTCCCTAGGCTCCAGTCCAGTCGTCTGGTGTCCCTCAGCTCCAGTCCAGTCCAGTCCAGTCCAGATCTTAGCAGGCACAGAACCAGGAAAGGAACCTGGAAAGAATATTGTTATTGCAGGTGTGAGGGACACAGACACAGACGTCACCATGACATCAAACAGCAAGAGGAGACTCCTCCTTGAATCACAGACACGACCAGGCGGCGCCCCCCTGTCTGCTCACCTGCACCTCCTCTTCCTCTGCTTGTCCTTCCCAGCAGCCTGCTCCTCCTCTCCCTCGCTCCTCCTCTCCTGAGCTACGGTCTCCGCCGCCTCCATCGGCTCGTCCTGATCTTCTGTCTCCACCGACACGCAGCTCAGGGACTTTAAAAAGGCGCATCGGCGCTTCTGAAGCAGAGACAGGAGAGTCACGTTAAGAGTCGGACTGGACACTGGGGTTCATACAGACACACTGACTAGACACTCCAGGACATGAACACTGCACTGAGAGAGAGACGGGTTCATACAGATACACTGAATGGACACTCCAGTACATGAACACTGCACTGAGAGAGAGAGGGGTTCACACAGACACCCTGACTGACTGGACACTCCAGTACATGAACACTGCACTGAGAGAGAGAGGGGTTCATACAGACACACTGACTGGGCACTCCAGTACATGAACACTGCACTGAGAGAGAGAGAGTGGTTCATACAGAGACACTGACTGGACACTGACTGGACACTGACTGGACACTGGACAGGAGTAAAGAGAGGATCAGAGCATTACCCACCTTATTTTTCTTCTGTCTCACAGGAGGTGGTGATTGGACCTCCTCCAGCTGGAGTCCGAGGAGGGAGAGAGGGGGCAGGAGAGGGACAGCACAGGGAGAGAAAGAGAGAGACAGGTGAGTCACGTGTCCCAAGAGTACAGAGACTCTGCTGAGATCACACTCGCAGTGAGTGAGCCTGGGTGTAGCCCACTAATACTGACCCACTGGACACCATAGGACAGAGAGGAGGAGGAGGAGAGAGACAAACTGCCTGGACACCACAGGACAGAGTGGAGGAGGAGAGAGACACACTGAGGACAGAGAGGAGGAGGAGAGAGACACTGACAGACAGGGCTGAAAGAGAGAGAGACAGAGAGGCAGGGACAGACAGACAGCAGGCCGAGAGAGACACTGACAGACAGGGCTGAAAGAGAGAGAGACACTGAGACCCAGGGACAGACAAGACGGCGAAACTCCACCACAGACAGGACAGGAGGCAGGGTGGGACCAGCACTGACCTCCTTCCTCTCTCCTGCCGAAGGAGCTGTCTCCACCTCCTCTTCCTCCTGCAAGTCAAGAGACAGGCTGAGAGAGAGAAGGGCTGGCGGGAAATCGGCGAACAGAGCTGAAGGCAGAGAGCCGGGGAGACAGGCCCAGCTGGGACAACGCAGGAAAGACAGAGAGGACAGACAGGGAGACACAGGGAGAGAGACCCAGCTGGGACAATGCAGGACAGACAGAGAGCAGGGAGACACACGGAGAGACACAGGGAGACAGGCCCAGCTGGGACAACGCAGGACAGACAGAGAGCAGGGAGACACACGGAGAGACACAGGGAGAGAGACCCAGCTGTGACAACGCAGGACAGACAGAGAGCAGGGAGACACACGGAGAGACACAGGGAGACAGGCCCAGCTGGGACAACGCAGGACAGACAGAGAGACAGGCAGGGAGACACACGGAGAGACACAGGGAGGGAGACCCAGCTGGGACAACGCAGGACAGACAGAGAGCAGGGAGACACACGGAGAGACACAGGGAGACAGGCCCAGCTGGGACAACGCAGGACAGACAGAGAGCAGGGAGACACACGGAGAGACACAGGGAGACAGGCCCAGCTGGGACAATGCAGGACAGACAGAGAGCAGGGAGACACACGGAGAGACACAGGGAGACAGGCCCAGCTGGGACAATGCAGGACAGACAGAGAGCAGGGAGACATGGAAAGAGAGAGGGAGAGAGACAGGGAGAGAGGGACAGACACAGAGACTCAGACAGAAGGACAGAAAGACAGAAAGAGAGAAGTGCAGATGGACAGATGACAGAGACAGAGAAAAGGACATATGGACTGATGGACAGAAAGACAGAAAAGGACAGAAAGACAGATGGACAGAAGGACAGATGGACAGATGGACTGAAGGATAGACGGACAGAAGGACAGAAGGACACACAGACAGATGGACGGATAGACGGACAGACTCTGCCCCACTTGCCTCGTCAGACATCTCAGCCTCTCTCCTTGCCCTCCCCACCGGGGAGCCCCAGGCGGGGCCTGGCGGGGCCGGGCGGGCGATGGGGGGCAGGACGGGCGGGGGCAGGGGCAGGGGCACCGCCCCGGGCAGCAGGGGGGGCTCGAGGGGCATGGCGGCGAGGAAGGGGGGGCGGCGGGGCGGGGCGGGCAGGGGCCTGAGGGGACCGGAGGGGGGGGGCCGGGGGCGGTGAGCGGAGGGGGCTCTCGGGCGAGGAGGGAGGGGACACCGAGCGGAACGAGTTGGGCGAGCTCGAGCGGGACGAGCCGGGTGACCCCGGGAGCTCCAGCTGCAGCTCGGCCGCCCTCTCCAGCTTCTGGACGAGCTCGGGGAGACACGAAGACACCACAGGATTCTGTCCAGCGGGGAGAGGGGGAGACACAACGCAGGGGGGATGAGGAGCAGAGACTACGTCTGGACAGGTGAGTGTGGACAGTGTGTCCAGTGAGAGTCTGGACAGGTGAGTGTGTACAGTGTGTCCAGTAAGAGTCCGGACAGGTGAGTGTGTACAGTGTGTCCAGTAAGAGTCTGGACAGGTGAGTGTGTACAGTGTGTCCACTGAGAGTGTGGACAGGTGAGAGTGGACAGTGTGTCCAGTGAGTGTGGACAAGTGAGTATGTCCAGTGTGTCCACAGAGAGTGTGGACAGCTGAGTGTGTACAGTGTGTCCAGTAAGAGTCCGGACAGGTGAGTGTGTACAGTGTGTCCAGTAAGAGTCTGGACAGGTGAGTGTGTACAGTGTGTCCACTAAGAGTGTGGACAGGTGAGAGTGGACAGTGTGTCCAGTGAGTGTGGACAGGTGAGTGTGTACAGTGTGTCCAGTAAGAGTGTGGACAGGTGAGAGTGGACAGTGTGTCCAGTGAGTGTGGACAGGTGAGTGTGGACAGTGTGTCCAGTGAGAGTCTGGACAGGTGAGTGTGGACAGTACGAGTCTGGACAGGTGAGTGTGTCCAGTGCGTCCAGTAAGAGTCTGGACAGGCGAGTGTGGACAGTAAGAGTCTGGACAGGTGAGTGTGTCCAGTTGCCAGTAAGAGTCTGGACAGGCGAGTGCGTCCAGTGTGTCCAGTAAGAGTGTGGACAGCTATGTCCAACAGTAAGAAGCTGTCTTACCCTGTAACCCAGCTCAGGGGTGTTAGGGGGTGCTCTGTCTCCTCCCCAGATCTCACCTTCAGCTCTGGTGAAATGCCGGACCACTAGGAGACGCTGGAAACGAGGACACAAGACAGAGGTCAGGTCCACAGAGCTCACTCAATCACTACAGCAAGCAGAGACCTCTCGGCCATCAGGACTGTGGGGGACAGAGTGGGGAGCTGTAGGGTATCGGGAGTTTAGGGGTCAGTGTGGGGAGCTGTAGGGTATCGGGAGTTTAGGGGTCAGTGTGGGGAGCTATAGGGTATCGGGAGTTTAGGGGTCAGAGTGTGGAGCTGTAGGGTATCGGGAGTTTAGGGGTCAGTGTGGGGAGCTGTAGGGTATCGGGAGTTTTGGGGTCAGTGGGGGGAGCTGTAGGTTATCGGGAGTTTAGGGGTCAGTGTGGGGAGCTGTAGGGTATCGGGAGTTTAGGGGTCAGAGTGAGGAGCTGTAGGGTATCGGGAGTTTAGGGGTCAGTGGGGGGAGCTGTAGGGTAGATGTGGGGCACCGGGCCCACCACAGGGCGGCCAGTCCAGTCTCGCGGAAGGCGACCGGGTCAGACTTACGGAAAAGCACCGGGACTTGGGCCGGGACCTCTCCCGCTGCCAGTCCGGGTTCGGCCTGACCGGTGTGACCTGTGAAGACGCCAAACTGCTCATCTCCGAGACAGCTCTGACCACACAGCCCAGCCCAGTCGTGTCGAGACTAGGGGCCTTGGGCAGTCTCTACAGTGTGTCCAGTGAGAGTGTGGACAGGTGAGTGTGTACAGTGTGTCCAGTGAGAGTGTGGACAGGTGAGTGTGTACAGTGTGTCCAGTGAGAGTGTGGACAGTGTGTCCAGTGAAAGTCTGGACAGGTGAGTGTGTACAGTGTGTCCAGTAAGAGTCTGGACAGGTGAGTCTGACCAGTGTGTCCAGTGAGAGTCTGGACAGGTGAGTCTGACCAGTGTGTCCAGTGAGAGTCTGGACAGGTGAGTGTGTACAGTGTGTCCAGTGAGAGTCTGGACAGGTGAGTCTGACCAGTGTGTCCAGTAAGAGTCTGGACAGGTGAGTCTCTACAATGTGCCCAGTGAGAGTCTGGACAGGTGAGTCTGACCAGTGTGTCCAGTAAGAGTCTGGACAGGTGAGTGTGTACAGTGTGTCCAGTAAGAGTCTGGACAGGTGAGTCTCTACAGTGTGTCCAGGAAGAGTGTGGGACGTTCAGAGGAAATCTGTGCTCTCTGAAGGCCATAATGGACCTGCAGCTTGGTTTTCCTCAGACCCGCGACCCTGTCTCTTGAGCCGAGGCGTGTCCTCAGTCAAGATCACCACTGGAAGTGTCTCTCCTCGTCTGGAGGTGTTACCTTGAGACCTGGTCTGTCAAGCGCTTTGCGCTGCTATGTGTGTGAAAGGTGCTCTATCAGTGAAGTTTATTATTATTATTATAATACAGCGAGCGCTGCTGGGGGCGGAGAGGCCAGTCGGAGGAGGGCTGGACACTGGACACTGGACGGCGGGCGGGAGGGGTGGACTTACGACGCCTCGCCGGGCCCGGGTCCTGCTGCGACCGCGCACGGCCGTGCGGCATCTCTGTCGGTCCATCGTCCTGCCGAGACAAGCAGAGTCACAGAGGGGAGGGGAGGGGGCGGAGCCAAACAGCTGGGCGGCTTGTTCCCCACCCCCACCCCCCTCTGTGTACAGAAGAGCCTCCTGTCCTGACTGGAGGAGCTCACCCAGCTCTGTCTGGAGAGAAGCCAGGGTATCGGCTTCAACCACAGGGCTGGGCAGCTTGTTTCCCACCCCCACCACTCTCTGTGTAGAGGTGCACCTCCTCTCAATATCTTTTTACAGCACGATCACACCCATAAGAGTGGAGTAACGGAAAAAAAAAAACAACTTATTTCTCAACTTATTTTGTTATTTCTTGACAGCGGCATTTTTAACTGACTTACCGATTTCACGGGGATACTTCAGAGTGAATCTGAAGCTGAAACTATTATTTGATTGAAGTCGAAGTAACCCTTGAATCTTTTTTGGAAGAACCACGTGTTTAGAAAGCGCTATATAGTCCTTTCCTCCTCCTCTCTCTTCACTCCTCTGAGCTCACGGGGCTCCGGTGCCGCCCCCCCGCTAGAATCCGCCGTTCTGTGACGTCAGGCGGCTCATTGTGACGCCCCCGTGACGTCGCCCCCGACGCGATCACGGCTCGGCCGCGAAACAAAAATGGCCGACATTTTTCACGGTTGTTTTTTTTGGGTGGACATTTTATTTTTCCAACTCTCAGCGGCCAGCCGGGTGTCCCTGTACGACCCCGGTAGTCGCCACCTCGGACAGGCAGGGGAAACGGGTCCAGCTGTTTCCGGCCCAAGGGTTACAAAAGCTGCACTTGAATTTAAAGACAAAATCACGTCGAGGGCGCATTCAGCACCCCCACGTCCAACACGGGTTTCCGTGGGGTTTGGTTCAGTGAAATTAGACCCCCCCCGCCGACCCCCAAGTCAAAGAAAGACCAACCTCCACCCCCCTCTAGCGGCCAAGGGCGGAAATTTCGGGCCACGCCACGTCCAAAAAACACGGGTCCCCCCCGTCCTGCGGGGAAAAGAGACGGCATTTTCTTTTCCGAGCCCTGCGTGGGACCTCACGACCCCCCCCAAAAAAACGGGCTTCGCAGACGAGGAAGACCAGGCACGTCGACCTCTCTACAACACCACCCGGCTGTTTCTGTTTCAAACCGTGGGAAAAAAATAAATTAAATTTCGCCCTTCACCGACCGCCGCGCAAAAAAACACAACTTCACGCTACAGAAACGGCCTGTGTGTGTGGGGGGGGGGGCACGGGAAAAAAATAAAACCTGCGTGTTTTCGGCAGAGTAAGCTCAGCGGGGAAACTCCCTGAATCTCGGGGTTGCTTCTTGAACCCCGAAAACGACCTTTTTTCTCTCTCTCGTTTTCTTGGTGTCTGGGACGTTCACGAGCTCCGCCGCGTCGGTGCGATTCCCAGCGGGACTTGAACATAACCCCCCCCCGTGGGGCCACAGCGCCCCCGTGTGGCCGAGAGGACCACCACCCGCAGGGCTGAGCTTTTACTGCCGTGTCCCGCTTTCACTCTGGCGATGAAGGAGGGAATCAAGGAGGAGAATTAATATTGTGATCCACCAGTCCATCACAGGACACACACACACCCTGGACAGGACACCAGTCCTTCACAGGATACCAGTCCATCACAGCCAGTGTCTCATGGGTGTCCAGGCTGGGCACCATCTGTCCATCACAGGACACAAAGACACACACACCCTGGACAGGACACCAGTCCATCACAGGACACACACACATATTATATTTCGCGAGGTATAATACGGGGGGAAAAAGAACATTTATATTTATCAACCTACTAGTAATACTGGGTGGATGTCACGTTCCCCAAAGTTCAGTGCCTCTCTCTAATAAAGTAGAAACGCGACATTAAACTCCATTCGAAACGGGAGAAATCACCAGGACACGATACACCTTGCTCCGGACGATGGGAGAAGACCTGTACCTTCATGAGTCCGGGTTGTGAAAACTTCTTCTGGCAGTTCAAAGCGTTTAGAAGAGACTACAGCGCTACCCTGTTTTCCATTTCTATCGTGTATTATTAGACAGTCATAAGTATCTGTACTGATCACAGAGTCCCCCTCTCACTGCCAGGACTGAAGCCCAGTGCAGCACGAATAATAATAATAATTAATAAGTCTGGACTCTCCCCTCAGAGCTCTTCCCAGGTCAGGGTGATCCCCTCCAGTCCCCCCAGTGTGCAGCCCCCACCTGGATGATGCTCCAGTCCGCTCAGCACACAGCAGCTCCCAGTTGGGAGGAGAGCAGAGGGATGGAGCCAGTTCAGAGAGGGGGGGTGATTAGGAGGCCATGATGGGTCAAGACCAGGGGGGGAATCAGGCCAGGACACTGGGGTAACACCCCTACTCTTCTCCAGAGACACCCCGGGATTGTTAATGAGCACAGAGAGTCAGGACCTCGGTTTGACGTCTCATCTGAAGGACGGCGCCTGTTTACAGTCCAGTGTCCCCGTCACTATACTGGGGCATCAGGACTCACACAGACCGCAGGGTGAGAGCGCCCCCTGCTGGCCCCACTCACACCTCTCCCAGCAGAAACCTTGGGGGGGGGGGAGGGAAAAAACCAAAAGCTAAACAGATTTTTAAAAAAAAAATTTTATTGATGCTTAACAAAAGTCCAGTCCAGTCTGGGGCCCCTCAGCTCCAGTCCAGTCCAGTTTGGGGCCCCTCAGCTCCAGTCCAGTCCAGGCTGGGGCCCCTCAGCTCCAGTTTAGTCCAGGCTGGGGTCCCGCAGGTTCGGTCCAGCACAGTCTGGGGTCCCTCAGGTTCGGTCCAGTCCAGACTGGGGCCCTCAGCTTCGGTCCAGTCCAGTCTGGTGTCCCTCAGCTTTGGTCCAGTCCAGGCTGGGGCCCCTCAGCTCCAGTCCAGTCCAGGCTGGGGCCCCTCAGCTTCGGTCCAGTCCAGGCTGGGGCCCCTCAGCTTCGGTCCAGCACAGTCTGGGGTCCCTCAGGTTCGGTCCAGTCCAGACTGGGGCCCCTCAGCTCCAGTCCAGTCCAGTCTGGGGTCCTTCAGCTTCAGTCCAGATGAGTCTGGGGCCCTACAGCTTCAGTCCAGTCTGGGGCCCTTCAGCCTCAGTCCAGCGCAGTCTGGGGCCCCTCAGCTTCGGTCCAGCACAGTCTGGGGTCCCTCAGCTTCGGTCCAGCACAGTCTGGGGTCCCTCAGCTTCGGTCCAGCACAGACTGGGGCCCCTTAGCTCCAGTCCAGTCCAGTCTGGTGTCCCTCAGCTCCAGTACAGCCCAGTCTGGGGTCCCTCAGCTCCAGTACAGCCCAGTCTGGGGTCCCTCTGCTTCGGTCAAGCCCAGTCTGGGGTCCCTCGGCTCCGGTCCGGTCCGGTCCAGTCCAGTCTAGATCTTAGCAGGCACAGAACCAGGAAAGGAACCTGGAAAGAATATTGTTATTGCAGGTGTGAGGGACACAGACACAGACGTCACCATGACATCAAACAGCAAGAGGAGACTCCTCCTTGAGTCACAGACATGACCGGGCGGCGCCCCCCCGTCTGCTCACCTGCATCTCCTCTTCTTCTTCTTGTCCTTCCCGGCAGCCTGCTCCTCCTCTCACTCGCTCAACCTCTCCTGACTGACGGTCTCCGCCGCCTCCATCGGCTCGTCCTGATCATCTGTCTCCACCGACACGCAGCTCAGGGACTTTAAAAAGGCTCATCGGCGCTTCTGAAGCAGAGACAGGAGAGTCACGTTAAGAGTCGGACTGGACACTCCAGTACATGAACACTGCACTGAGAGAGAGAGAGAGGGGTTCATACAGACACACTGACTGGACACTCCAGGACATGAACACTGCACTGAGAGAGAGAGGGGTTCATATAGACACACTGACTGGACACTCCAGGACATGAACACTGCACTAAGAGAGAGAGGGGTTCATACACACACACTGACTGGACACTCCAGGACATGAACACTGCACTGAGAGAGAGAGGGGTTCATACAGACACACTGACTGGACACTCCAGTACATGAACACTGCACTGAGAGAGAGAGGGGTTCATACAGACACACTGACTGGACACTCCAGTACATGAACACTGCACTGAGAGAGAGAGGGGTTCATACAGACACACTGACTGGACACTAGACAGGAGTAAAGAGAGGATCAGAGCATTACCCACCTTCTTTTTCTTCTGTCCCACAGGAAGTGGTGATTGGACCTCCTCCAGCTGGAGTCCGAGGAGGGAGAGAGGGGGCAGGAGAGGGACAGCACAGGGAGAGAAAGAGAGAGACAGGTGAGTCAAGTGTCCCAAGAGCAGAGACTGCTGAGATCACACTCACAGTGAGTGAGCCTGGGTGTAGCCCACTAATACTGACCCACTGGACACCACAGGACAGAGAGGAGGAGGAGGAGAGAGACACACTGCCTGGACACCACAGGACAGAGAGGAAGAGGAGAGAGACACTGACAGACAGGGCTGAACGAGAGAGAGACACTGAGACCCAGGGACAGACAAGACGGCGAAACTCCACCACAGACAGGACAGGAGGCAGGGTGGGACCAGCACTGACCTTCTTCCTCTCTCCTGCCGGAGGAGCTGTCTCCACCTCCTCTTCCTCCTGCAAGTCAAGAGACAGGCTGTGAGAGAGACGGGCTGGTGGGACATCGGCGAACAGAGCTGAAGGCAGAGAGTCGGGGAGACAGACCCAGCTGGGACAACGCAGGACAGACAGAGAGACAGACAGAAAGGAAGGAGAGAGAGACAGAGATGAAGGCACAGAAAGACAGCGGGCAAAGAGAAAGATTGAGATTGAGGGACAAACAAACCGAGAGAGAGAGAGACAGAGAGGCAGGGACAGACAGACAGCAGGAGGAGAGAGAGACAGAGATCGAGGGACAATATTTTGGTTTCGAAATTTATTCTGAAAATATACAATCATTCACTCCTGAAAAATATTGAGTTCAAATTATACATTATGTACAATATTGTAATCAACATATGGCTAATCATCAAAAATAAAAATAAAAACTGTACTGGGGGACACAGCTGGCTGTGCTGTTCTGGACAGAACACACTGAGGTCCAGTTTCCACCTCCTGCAGGATCAAACAGCACCTCCACTGGCTCTCCAGTGAACAGAGGGACAGACAGAGAGGCTTCAGGCTGCAGGGTGACAGTGTCTCTGTGAGCTGAAAGACAATCAGGACAGAGGATGATAGAAGAACACACTCTGTCAAGAATATAGAGCCCTCTAGTGACCCTACTGTAGACCTGCTTACCACCCACAGTGACGATCACAGTGCTGATACTGCTTCCCTTAAGGTCCCTCACTGTATCGTTGCCCTGATCAGCTGGAGTGAGGGAGCGAAGTGTCAGAGAGCTGTTCTGCACTGACACTCACTGTTCGTACCTGGGGCCAGGGAGCCCTGCGCTGCTCAGTAAGACTATACGATACTGGACAGATCCTGCAGGATCAAACAGCACCTCCACTGGACCAGCAGTGTGGAGGGGGGAGACAGAGAGGCACCAGGCTGCAGGCTGTGGACTTCTGAGTGAGCTGAAAAGGGACAGGTAGAAACATGTTGAATATTTAGTTTTACAACAATACCTTGAGTTTGGACTGTGATCAGCTTCATTTTGTATTTCAGCTGTGAAAATGCAATTTCAAAAATGCACGCCCCAGTCATGTTAGGTTCAAGTTACAGTTGCATCACAACTCAATACATTTGCAATTCACTTCAAATGTTGTTTTTGTTTGATCCAGTCTGTCCTCACCTAAAGGAGATATGGACTCAGTCTTTGGAATTTGTATATATATATATTTCAGTGATCCCTCAGCCATTCCTTCTGTTTTGTAATTCAATTTCTCTTTTAAAATTCCTTCCCCACTTCTAGGACCTGCAGTTGCTGAACTCCACAATGGCTTCTATTGGAAAGTCTGTGACTGAGACCAAGTAAGTGTTCACTTTTTTATGAAACCATTATTTATTTTGGAGCAATGAGCAATTCTTATATAAATACAATAAAATCATTATGCTCAAACTATGAGAGAGAAAATTAAGGATAATTTAAGAAATCAGTCTTAGCTTGTTTCTATACACAGATGGTATTATTTATTTTCAAAGGAAACCCACGAGGATTCCCCTGGTGTGCAAGACGTGCCTGAATACTTTTGATCAGCTTCCTGCTCACTTGAAGAGGGCATGTATGAAGCACGCCACGGCAGAAGAGATCAGGATGGCCTCTCAACAGGCGAGGAAGGACATGATAAATCACCTGAAGAACATCGTGGATTACAACAGAATAGAGATCGTGTCTGGCGAGGCAAAAAGGGCAGTGGTTGTAAGACTGCTGGAGTCCTTGGCATTAGGGACTAAATATACCAAACGCATGATGCTAAAATGTTATTTTCACATATATTAATGTAATAAATGATTGCTTATGCTTTATGCACTACTTCACTGCTTCACTGCTCTATGCTGTCTGGAAATAAATCCTCAGACTGCTTACTGCCCTGGGCATGTACCAATAAATCCGAATGCACATCTGAATCGCAAACAGAATCTCTAGTAAAATACGATCATTTGTGAAACAGGCAAATGACTGTCTCAGGGGCCCATTCCTCATTCTCAAGACACATGTATGTAGTACGTACACCATGCATTGAGCAATAGGGACTGAAGACACCACAGGTAAGGTTAGAAGTCATTCTGAGGTGCCACATGTGAGGGATACAGCTAGGCATCTGAAATGCAGGGTTTGAGAGCCCTTTCAGGAGCACTGCATCCGACACGGCCCCCTCCCTGACCGTTATCCCTACCTGCCGCGCGTCTTCAGCGACGCTTCCCTGACCGTTATCTCTCTTTCAGGAACCGCGGCAACGCAGGAATTCCACTACTCCGTGATCCAGGATCCCGGGCCCGCGGGCGGAAGTAGGTTTTGCCTTCTCGCGTGTAAGGGCTCGCAGGGCTCAAACGGCAGCGGCGGGGGGGGGGCGAGACGCCTGTGGTGCGTGGGCTTGCTAGGTCAGTGCGAGGTGAAGTCGGGGCAGAGCCCCTGGACCACAGCCCCACCACCGGGAGCTCTGCTAAGTGGTGGGTTGGGCAATCATTACTGGATACGAGTGTCAAGTGTCAACACGAGTGTGAGCAGCGTCGATTCGAGTGTGAACGGTGTCGACACGAGTCCTGTTGGTCAGTACAGTGTCAATGCGAGTGTGAACAGTGAGTCCGGTTCTGTACAGTGTTAACTCATTGAATTCCTTCTTGCTCTGCACAGTGTTAACGGGTGAGAACACGTGTTTTATTCTTTGCAGAATTAACACAGACAGATACTGCTGTTGAATACTCCACAGTCAACAAACCCCGAGCCGCACAAAGTGAGGATCTTTTACTTCTATCTATTAAACTAGCAGAAATAAAACATCATGATAACTTCTTGCTGCTCTGTCCAGTTTTAACACAAGTGTGAACATTTGTAATAATAGTGAGTCCTGCTGTTGTGTACAGCGTGAATACAAGCGTGAACAGTGAGTCCTGTCGTCTGTACAGTGTCAATACGTGTGTGAACAGTGAGTCCTGTTGTTCAGTACAGTGTCAATACGCGTGTGAACAGTGAGTCCTGTTGTCTGTACAGTGTCAATACGAGTGTGAACAGTGAGCCCTGTTGTTTAGTATGGTGTTAATGTAAGTCTTATCCTGTATAGTATAAGTAAACATAAGTATTGACCTGTATCCTGTTCTCTACAGACATCACACTACCCAACAGGGATGTGGAGTACGCCACCGTCAACAAACTGAGAGCAGCACAAAGTGAGGACTTTTTTAACTCTTTACCACAGTATAAAACCCACAGGAGTAATGAGAAGGACACTAAAAACAACAACACTGATAGTGAACAAGAGATTTTGAACAATACACATTCTAGTCAGATTTAAATACCCACAGACCTGACCGTTGGAAGTTGTAAAAAAATGCAATTTTTTTTTTTCTGCATGCAGGTTTTCTAAGAACTGAAGAGAGGTTAAAAACGAGAGAACGCCATTCGGTTTTTCAAGCCTGTCTGGTAGTTAGTGATTAATTGGACCCATGATTTAATCCACCTGTATCTGGAGGGAAGCCAGGGTATCGGCATCAACAACAAGGCTGGGCAGCTTGTTCCCCACCCGCCTCTGTGTAAAGACGCGTCACCCATTCTTGGTTTTATTTTCACCTTTCACTATACGTGAAGAATTCCAAAAGGTGCACAAATGCTCCGGAGCTATTCTGTGGTTCAGCGATGTCTCTGGAGCCTCTTGTCACAGTGTGCGACTTCCCTGTGTGTCTCCCCGAACACAGGGTCTGACTGAAGGGGCACTGACCTGCAGGAATGGGAGGAGACCGAGCTGGGACGGTTCTGCCACGTCAGCGAAACTCTGGACCCCGACTTCATCTGCCAAAGAAACAGCAGCGTCAATTAACTCAGCCAGCGAGTTCAACTGTTGCCTCCCTTCTCTCCATCTCTGTGTGTCCCATCTCTTCATAACCCCTCTCCTATCAATCCTACTGTGTTTCATTTACTCTTCCTCACTCTGTCTCCTGTCCGGTTGTCTGCACTTAAAACTGAGGTATTTCCTGTGATCTCCTCTCTCTCGCTGTGTCTCCTGTCCTGTGTGTTTGTTACTGAGGGATTCTCTGTGATCTCCTCTCTCTCGCTGTGTCTCCTGTCCTGTGTGTAAGTATGTTTGTTACTGAGGTATTTCCTGTGATTTCCTCTCTCTCACTGTGTCTCCTGTTCTTCAGTGTTTTAATCCTCTTAAATAATTTAGCTCATTCCTCTCTCACTCACTGCGACTCCTATCCATTCTGTGTTCAGTTCCTCTGACTTGCCTCTTGCATCAGCGCTAGCAATATCATGCATCTATTTAATTTAAAATTATTGATCTGTCACCTTGATAGTTCGATCTCTGCTACAGTTAGCATAGATGGCACAATTAAAAGGACGATGAGCTCAACATCTGTGCGCGTCTAATTAACTGAACCGTACAGAACGTCCTGCCTCAGCTAGTCTCTCGCTGGCGGGGTCGCCCATCGGCTAGGCCACGTCTCCAGGAAATTCTGCGGACTGGACACTGCGGGAGGGTGGGGCTGTGTTTCCACACGAACGCCGGAAATCACTCAGGATCTCCAGAGAGACTCCTGTAGCCTTACAGCATCACAGTCACAGGCCTCAGCATTGCAACTGTATAATATCAAACGCCCAGACACCCTGAGGTGAGGCCGACCAGTCTGAAGTATTACCTGTAAACACCAGGCACACTGGAACCTGACTTCATCGTCCACTTAGCGCAGAGGTGGGGCGGACAGTCAGTTTTCTGGGGAGAAAAAAAACAACACCAGGAATTTAGCATACTGAAAGGATCATGGAGTGATGATCTGGCTGAACCCGCTTGGCTGAGGGCTCCTGGCCAGAGGACGAGGAGGCTGGGTCCCCCCCTGCACAGCGAGGAGGAGTGACCAGGGGGGGCAGCTACACAGGTGGAGACGGGGTGGGAGAGGGACGCGAGGGAGAGAGGGGGATCACGTGCAGTATTGACAGTGTTTCAGGAGAGGAGTCAGGAGTGATTGCTAAAATATCGAGAGCCGAGTCTGACCGAACTAGGGTGTGGCCATCCCTCTCGAACTTTCATCACAAACTCCTGTCTTCCTGCGGTGTCTCTGAGGAAGCTACCATTTTTCATTGGCTAATAAGAGGTGGAAGAGGTGTTAGTGGGACAGCAGGGGGGCGCTCACCCTGTGGTCTGATACCCCAGTATAGTGACGGGGGACACTATACTGTAAACAGGCGCCGTCCTTCGGATGAGACGTAAAACCGAGGTCCTAACTCTCTGTGGTCATTAACAATCCCAGGGTGTTTCTCGAAAAGAGTAGGGGTGTAACCCAGGCGTCCTGGACAAATTTCCCATTGGCCCTTACCAATCATGGCCTCCTAATAACCCCCCTCTCTGAACTGGCTTCATCCCTCTGCTCTCCTCCCCACTGAGAGCTGGTGTGTGGGGAGCGTTCTGGCACACTATGGCTGCCGTCACATCAACCAGGTGGGGGCTGTACATTGGTGGTGGTAGTGGGATTCGTCATACCGAAGGTCGCGCTTCGGGCCGCGGCGATGTTGACGGACTGTCTTGTAGCTGATAAGGGTTTAAATTTCGACTTAAGGAGTTGGCCATCGTTATATTTCGCGAGGTATAATACGGGGGGAAAAAGAACATTTATATGTATCAACCTACTAGTAATACTGGGTGGATGTCACGTTCCCCAAAGTTCAGTGCCTCTCTGTAATAAAGTGCAGCGCTTTGAGTGGAGTGTCCAGAAAAGCGCTATATAAGTGTAAGCAATTATTAATAAGGCCCCTCAGTAGTTGAGATCTCTGTTATACCCATCTAGAAACATGCAATCAGCATGTTATTGATGAAGCAATAGTCACAACATTATTCCACACCTCTAACCCTGCACTAAGGGGCGTGCTTCAGGCTCGGGCCAGGGTGAGAGGCGGGTTATGATGACAGTCATGCTTTCTACACCTTATACTGAGCTCAGAAATGGACCGAGCGGACATCTCACATCTATTGATAGATGTGGTGGTTAGATCTCACATCTACCCACCACATCTATTTTAGATTCCATTCCCACCACTTTATTCCAGTACTGTTTCTCTTCTCTCTGTCCCATTGTCCTCAATATAATACATGAATCCTTGAGCACCGGCATTGTACCAACGGTCCTCAAAACTGCTGCTATTACCCCAGTGCCAAAGAAGCCTAACATGGCTCTCGACAATCTTAACAACTTTCGCCCCATCTCGAACTTACCCTTTCTGTCTAAAATTCTAGAACGTGCTGTCACACTTCAGTTACATAACCACCTCATGACAAACAACCTTTTCGAACGCCTCCAATCTGGCTTCCGTCAACTTCACAGCACAGAAACCGCCCTAGTCAAAGTCACCAACGACCTCCTAATAGCTTCTGATTCTGGTTCTCTTTCCATACTCATCCTTCTTGATCTCAGTGCTGCCTTTGACACTGTTGACCATAACATCTTGCTTTCTCGTCTCGAGACTGTGTTTGGAGTCTCTGACACTGCCCTCAAATGGTTTAAGTCTTACCTCACTGATCGCTGTCACTTTGTCTCTCTCAGTGGGTACAGGTCTGAAATTGGTCTTGTCAAGTCTGGTGTCCCTCAGGGCTCAATACTGGGCCCCTTGCTCTTCAGCATTTACATGTTCCCACTTGGTCAGCTTTTAAGATCACATGGCCTCAGCTTTCATTTTTACGCTGACGATACTCAAATATACATCCATACCAAACCCGACACTGATGTGGCTGTCTCTATTCTATCTAATTGCATCTCTGACATAAAAATTTGGATGACTCAAAACTTCCTTCATCTTAACTGTGACAAGACTGAAGTCATGCTTATTGGTACCCCCCATCAACTCCGTAAAGCCAGTCCTGTAACCCTGTCTGTAGATGGCTCTGTACTTGAGCTCCAATCAAAATTGAAAAACCTTGGGGTTATATTCGATTCTGGCTTAACATTCGACCCACATGTACAGCATACTGTCAAAACATCTTTTTTTCACCTTAGAAATATCGCAAGACTACGCCCTATGCTATCATTAACTGTGGCTGAAAAGCTGATCAACATATTTGTATTCTCTCGAATTGACTACTGCAATGCTCTGCTCCCTGGGGTATCTAAATCTACTCTGAACAAGCTGCAGTATGTCCAAAATTCAGCAGCCAGAATCCTGACCAGATCTAGTGCAAGTGTTCACATTACTCCTATCCTGGAGTCCTTGCACTGGCTTCTGGTCAAATTCCGCGTAGACTTTAAAATCCTCATGCTCACCTACAAGGCTTTACATGGCTTGGCACCTCAATACCTATCTGAACTTTTATCGCCCTACTCCCCACCTCGCAACCTCCGCTCTTCAAATTCTGCCCTCCTTACTGTCCCCCAAGCCCGTCTACATTGTATGGGCGACAGGGCCTTCTCCTGCTATGCCCCCAAGCTCTGGAACTCCTTGCCCAAGGATATTAGAGAGTCACCTTCTCTAAACTCCTTCAAATCCAGACTCAAAACCCTCCTTTTCAGAAAAGCCTTTACTTAACTGGTTCCATTCTTCACACCTCTGCTCTTCTTAATACCATCTTCCACGGTCTCCTCTATTGTTATTGTTGTATTGTTGTAATTATAAATGTGTCCTGTCTTGTGAAATTTTCTTATCTATTGTTGTAGTCTTCTTATTTATTGTTATTGTCATCCTGTAAAGCGCTTTGAGAAGCCACCTTTAAAGGCGCTATATAAAATAAAGTTTATTATTATTATTATTATTATTATTATTATTATTATCTCACGAGCAGATCCCTCCGCGTATAAGAAAGGCAACTTGTCTCGGCAAAAATACCACGGATTCACATCCGAAATATGACATAAAGGCAAAATCCCCACACTTGGAATGCAAACGTACCCTAAAAAGGAAACACGGTTTTAAAACCAACTTGATTTTCCCCTGGAGAAACCTTTTTATGGACACACATCGCATCTATTACACAAGTATGACTAAATATAAAGATAAAACTTAATATATGAAGTCATGACATATCACACATGACAAAGTCTGGTCCAGAATAAACAGTTTACACTGACCCACCTTTATTTACCCTGGTCACACATTTCTATTAACTGTTTTAATAAGGGTAACAAATGAATATTTGTTTCAATTTGGGATCTACATCTGGGAGCCCTGAAATGTTGGTCAGAGGGGAGAAGCTGATATTCAGACGTGAGAATATATTTAAAAAAAGGATCTGGTGTTGTTTTTCACCTGTCTAATCAAAGCTTGTTCAAAAATTATCTGATCATAGGACACACGAGTTTATAATCATACTCATTCCACTTTTTAACCCCGTATATATGCACAATATGAAACGTATATACACTAAATCTCACGTGTGACTCCCATAATATACATTTCTTTCCGAAAATTAGGAACACTTATTACAATTATCAACCCCCCATGACGAGGCAATATTTCATACCTTTGTTTCTTTGTGGGTTCAAAGTTCTGTCCTGTCGTTTCACACGTAATGTTTTGGTAGTTATCTCAATTTTCCTTTGCAATTATCTCCAAGATCATCCTCAACTTTTTGTAAAACGCTATGCCCAACTGATATTTAAAGAAAGTCCTGTACCAAAACGTCTTCGTAGGGAAAGACAACTTTTTTTTCCTTACGTTAGTTGCTACACGCTTACTCATAAAATCCATTCACCGCCTTTAAAAAAAAAAGTTTCGTTTTTTATTGTGGTTCACTGACATTTCTGTCACAATTCTGAGGGACCCCAAATAAAATTCACTTGCCGGTATAAAGACGCCGGCGAGGTTAAGACAGGTATCGAGCCACCTGCGTATCTAACGGACGTTTAAAATAAAAAAAAATGGCGTGTAATGTTGCGAAGGGCTACTGTTTTTTTATAGTTTGTCAATTGTAAGGGACGTGGGCCGCGACAGAAATACTGGTCGGGGTGGGAAAAGGTTTATTGATGGTTTATTGTACCGCAACGGTCACAATTGACTCACCAGCAAAGATGGCGCCGAGGCCACATCGACTCCCTCCCGCCCTGCCTCGCACCGAAGCTCGAGCTGCGGAGCGCGACGCCGAACCGCCGGTCCGCGGGCGCGGGCGCCGGACATAGACGTCATAACCCCTTCCGAGGCGCAGGAATTATAGATCACTGTAGTTTCTTCTGGACCCGGGTTAGGGACAGTGTGCCCTCCGTGAGAGTCTTCTGAGGAAGACAGTGTCTCATGGGTGTCCAGGCTGGGTACCATCTGTCCATCACAGGACACACAGACATACACACTCACACACCCTGGACAGGACACCAGTCCATCACAGGACACACACACACTCACTCACACATCCTGGACAGGACACCAGTCCATCACAGGACACACACACACTCACACACCCTGGACAGGACACCAGTCCCTCACAGGACACACACACACACAACCTGGATAGGACACCAGTCCCTCACAGGACACACAGACACACACTCACACACCCTGGACAGGACACCAGTCCATCACATGACACACACAGACTCACTCACACACCCTGGACAGTACAGCAGTCCATCACAGGACACACACACACCAGGGCCAGTTTTCCCAGAAGCCAATTAGCCCAAAAGCCTGTCTTTGGACCCGGAGAACACAGGGAGAAGATGCAGACTCCACACAAACAGTTCCGAAAGCCCGAAAAGTGGTTGACGTTTTAATTTGGCAACGCCACGATGGATCCCAGTTTTTTTTATTTTGGAGGCCAAAGAGGACAAAAAAGGAAACGTCCGGAGTCTTGTAGCGTGAAAAGGGTTTAAATTTCGACTTAAGGAGTTGGCCATCGTTATATTTCGCGAGGTATAATACAGGGGGAAAAAGAACATTTATATTTATCAATCTACTAGTAATACTGGGTGGATGTCACGTTCCCCAAAGTTCAGTGCCTCTCTCTAATAAAGTAGAAACGCGACATTAAACTCCGTTCGAAACGGGAGAAATCACCAGGACACGATACAACTGACGTCCGGAACAGAAAAAAAGAACTCCTATTCCCATTTGTAATGACCCCGTCGTGTTTTTCCCGGTGTACGCTTCTCTTTCGGAGACCGTTTCTCTCTGGTGTTGTTTTGCTGTTGGAATAAATGCCGAGGTGACCCTTCTGTGTGGAGTCTGCGTGTTCTCTCCAGCGGGTCGTTTCCTCCACCACAGGGGCTGGTCGAACCGGGGTCTCCCAATCGTCACAGAAGTGTGTGTCGTTTTGGGTGGTGGTGCGGGGGGGTGCATCGGGGATACTGCGCCCCGAGGGGGTGACCTCTCACCTTGCTCTGGACGATGGGAGAAGACCTGTACCTTCACGAGTCCGGGTTGTGAAAACTTCTTCTGACAGTTCAAAACGTTTCGAAGAGACTACAGCGCTACCCTGTTTTCCATTTCTATCGTGTATTATTATACAGTCATAAGTATCTGTCCTGATCACAGAGTCCCCCTCTCACTGCCAGGACAGGAGCCCAGTGCAGCACGAATAATAATAATAATTAATAAGTCTGGACCCTCCACTCAGAGCTCTTCCCAGGTCAGGGGGATCCCCTCCAGCCCCCCCAGTGTGCAGCCCCCACCTGGATGATGCTCCAGTCCGCTCAGCACACAGCAGCTCTCAGTGGGGAGGAGAGCAGAGGGATGGAGCCAGTTCAGAGAGAGGGGTGATTAGGAGGCCATGATGGGTCAAGACCAGGGGGGGAATCAGGCCAGGACACTGGGGTAACACCCCTACTCTTCTCCAGAGACACCCCGGGATTGTTAATGAGCACAGAGAGTCAGGACCTCGGTTTGACGGCGCCTGTTTACAGTCCAGTGTCCCCCGTCACTATACTGGGGCATCAGGACCCACACAGACCGCAGGGTGAGAGCGCCCCCTGCTGGCCCCACTCACACCTCTCCCAGCAGCAGCCTTGGGGGGGGGGGGGAGGGAAAAAACCAAAAGCTAAACAGATTTTTTTTTATTTTTTTTTTATTGATCCTTAACAAAAGAATAAAAATTACAAGCTTCAGTCCAGTCCAGTCTGGTGTCTCTCAGCTCCAGTCCAGTCCAGTCTGGGGTCCCTCAGCTCCAGTGCAGTCCAGACTGGGGTCCCTCAGCTTCGGTCCAGCACAGTCTGGGGTCCCTCAGCTTTGGTCCTGTCCAGTCTGGTGTCTCTCAGCTCCAGTCCAGTCTGGTGTCTCTCAGCTCCGGTCCAGTCCAGTCTGGGGCCCCTCAGCTCCAGTCCAGTCTGGTGTCCCTCAGCTCCAGTGCAGTCCAGACTGGGGTCCCTCAGCTTCGGTCCAGCACAGACTGGGGTCCCTCAGCTTTGGTCCAGACTGGGGTCCCTCAGCTTTGGTCCAGCACAGTCTGGGGTCCCTCAGCTTCGGTCCAGCACAGACTGGGGTCCCTCAGCTTCGGTCCAGCACAGTCTGGTGTCCCTAAGCTTCGGCCCAGCACAGTCTGGGGTCCCTCAGCTTCGGTCCAGACTGGGGTCCCTCAGCTTCGGTCCAGCACAGTCTGGGGTCCCTCAGCTCCAGTCCAGTCCAGTCTGGTGTCTCTCAGCTCCGGTCCAGTCCAGTCTGGTGTCCCTAGGCTCCTGTCCAGTTCCGTCTGGTGTCCCTCAGCTCCAGTCCAGTCCAGTCCAGTCCAGTCCAGTCCAGATCTTAGCCGGCACAGAACCAGGAAAGGAACCTGGAAAGAATATTGTTATTGCAGGTGTGAGGGACACAGACACAGACGTCACCATGACATCAAACAGCAAGAGGAGACTCCTCCTTGAATCACAGACACGACCAGGCGGCGCCCCCCTGTCTGCTCACCTGCACCTCCTCTTCCTCCTCTTGTCCTTCCCGGCAGCCAGCTCCTCCTCTCCCTCGCTCTTCCTCTCCTGAGCTACGGTCTCCATCGGCTCGTCCTGGTCTTCTGGCTCCACCGACACGCAGCTCAGGGAGTTAAGAAGGGCGCACCAGCGCTTCTGAAGCAGAGACAGGAGAGTCACGTTAAGAGTCGGACTGGACACTCCAGTACATGAACACTGCACTGAGAGAGAGAGGGGTTCATACAGACACACTGACTGGACACTCCAGTACATGAACACTGCACTGAGAGAGAGAGGGGTTCATACAGACACACTGACTGGACACTCCAGTACATGAACACTGCACTGAGAGAGAGAGGGGTTCATACAGACACACTGACTGGACACTCCAGTACATGAACACTGCACTGAGAGAGAGAGGGGTTCACACAGACACACTGACTGGACACTCCAGTACATGAACACTGCACTGAGAGAGAGAGGGGTTCATACAGACACACTGACTGGACACTCCAGGACATGAACACTGCACTGAGAGAGAGAGGGGTTCATACACACACACTGATTGGACACTGGACAGGAGTAAAGAGAGGATCAGAGCATCACCCACCTTCTTTTTCTTCTGTCTCACAGGAGGTGGTGATTGGACCTCCTCCAGCTGGAGTCCGAGGAGGGAGAGAGGGGGCAGGAGAGGGACAGCACAGGGAGAGAAAGAGAGAGACAGGTGAGTCAAGTGTCCCAAGAGCACAGAGACTCTGCTGAGATCACACTCGCAGGGAGTGAGCCTGGGTGTAGCCCACTAATACTGACCCACTGGACACCACAGGACAGAGAGGAGGAGGAGGAGAGAGACACACTGCCTGGACACCACAGGACAGAGAGGAGGAGGAGGAGAGAGACACACTGCCTGGACACCACAGGACAGAGAGGAGGAGGAGAGAGACACACTGAGGACAGAGAGGAGGAGGAGAGAGACACTGACAGACAGGGCTGAAAGAGAGAGAGACACTGAGACCCAGGGACAGGGAGACAGCAGGCCGAGAGAGAGACACTGACAGACAGGGCTGAAAGAGAGAGAGACAGAGAGGCAGGGACAGACAGACAGCAGGCCGAGAGAGAGACACTGACAGACAGGGCTGAAAGAGAGAGAGACACTGAGACCCAGGGACAGACAAGACGGCGAAACTCCACCACAGACAGGACAGGGGGCAGGGTGGGACCAGCACTGACCTCCTTCCTCTCTCCTGCCGGAAGAGCTGTCTCCACCTCCTCTTCCTCCTGCAAGTCAAGAGACAGGCTGAGAGAGAGACGGGCTGGCGGGACATCGGCGAACAGAGCTGAAGGCAGAGAGCCGGGGAGACAGGCCCAGCTGGGACAACGCAGGACAGACAGAGAGCAGGGAGACACAGGGAGAGAGACCCAGCTGGGACAACGCAGGACAGACAGAGAGCAGGGAGACACAGGGAGAGAGACAGGGAGAGAGGGACAAACACAGAGACTCAGACAGAAGGACAGAAAGACAGAAAGAGCGAAGTACAGACGGACAAAAAGACAGAGAAAAGGACAGATGGACTGATGGACAGAAAGAGAGAAAAGGACAGAAAGACAGATGGACTGAAGGACAGATGGACAGAGAAAAGAACAGAAAGTCAGAAGGACAGATGGACAGAGAAAAGAACAGAAAGACAGAAGGACAGTGAAAGGGACAGATGGACAGAAGGAAAGATGGACAGAGAAAAGGACAGAAGGACAGACGGACAGAAAGACAGACGGACAGAAAGAGATGGACAGAAGGACAGATGGACAGAGAAAAGAACAGAAAGTCAGAAGGACAGATGGACAGAGAAAAGAAAAGAAAGACAGAAGGACAGTGAAAGGGACAGATGGACAGAAGGAAAGATGGACAGAGAAAAGGACAGAAGGACAGACGGACAGATGGACAGACAGACAGATGGACGGACAGACAGATGGACGGACAGACAGATGGACAGAGAAAAGAACAGAAAGTCAGAAGGACAGATGGAAAGAGAAAAGAACAGAAAGACAGAAGGACAGTGAAAGGGACAGATGGACAGAAGGAAAGATAGACAGAGAAAAGGACAGCAGGACAGATGGACAGACAGACAGACAGATGGACAGACGGACAGACAGACAGACAGACAGACAGACGGATGGACAGACAGACAGACAGACAGACAGACGGACAGATGGACAGATGGACAGACGGACGGACAGACGGACAGACGGACAGACGGACAGATGGACAGACAGACAGACAGACAGACAGACGGACAGACGGACAGATGGACAGATGGACAGACAGACAAACAGACAGACAGACGGATGGACAGACAGACGGACAGACGGACAGAAGGACAGATGGACAGACAGACAGACGGACGGACAGAAGGACAGAAGGACAGACGGATGGACAGACGGACAGACAGACAGACAGACGGACAGACGGACAGACAGACAGACAAACAGACAGACAGACGGACAGACGGACAGACAGACAGACAGACAGACAGACAGACAGACAGACAGACAGATGGACGGACAGAAAGACAGACAGACAGACGGACAGACTCTGCCCCACTTGCCTCGTCAGACATCTCCGCCTCTCTCCTTGCCCTCCGCACCGGGGAGCCCCAGGCGGGGCCTGGCGGGGCCGGGCGGGCGATGGGGGGCAGGACGGGTGGGGGCAGGGGCAGGGGCACCGCCCCGGGCAGCAGGGGGGGCTCGAGGGGCATGGCGGCGAGGAAGGGGGGGCGGCGGGGCGGGGCGGTCAGGGGCCGGAGGGGGGGGCCGGGGGCGGGGGGCGGAGGGGGCTCTCGGGCGAGGACGGGGGGGACACCGAGCGGAACGAGCCGGGCGAGCCCGAGCGGGACGAGCCGGGCGACTCTGGGAGCTCCAGATGCAGCTCGGCCGCCCTCTCCAGCTTCTGGACGAGCTCGGGGAGACACGAAGACACCTCGGGATTCTGTCCAGCGGGGAGAGGGGGAGACACAACGCAGGGGGGATGAGACTACGCCTGGACAGGTGAGTGTGGACAGTGAGAGTGTGGACAGGTGAGTGTAGACAGTGTGTCCAGTGAGAGTGTGGACAGGTGAGTGTGTACAGTGTGTCCAGTAAGAGTCTGGACAGGTGAGTGTGTCCAGTGTGTCCAGTGAGAGTCTGGACAGGTGAGAGTGTACAGTGTGTCCAGTGAGAGTGTGGACAGGTGAGTCTCTACAGTGTGTCCAGTGAGAGTCTGGACAGGTGAGTGTGTCCAGTGTGTCCAGTGAGAGTCTGGACAGGTGAGTGTGTACAGTGTGTCCAGAAAGAGTCTGGACAGGTGAGTGTGTACAGTGTGTCCAGTGAGAGTCTGGACAGGTGAGTGTGTCCAGTGTGTCCAGTGAGAGTCTGGACAGGTGAGTGTGTACAGTGTGTCCAGTGAGAGTGTGGACAGGCGAGTCTGTACAGTGTGTCCAGTGAGAGTGTGGACAGGTGAGTGTGGACAGTAAGAGTCTGGACAGGTGAGTGTGTACAGTGTGTCCAGCAAGAGTCTGGACAGGTGAGTGTGTCCAGTGTGTCCAGTAAGAGTCCGGACAGGCGAGTGTGGACAGTGTGTCCAGTAAGAGTGTGGACAGGTGTGTCCAACAGTAAGAAGCTGTCTTACCCTGTAACCCAGCTCAGGGGTGTTAGGGGGTGCTCTGTCTCCTCCCCAGATCTCACCTTCAGGTCTTGAGAAATGACGGACCACTAGGAGACGCTGGAAACGAGGACACAAGACAGAGGTCAGGTCCACAGAGCTCACTCAATCACTACAGCAAGCAGAGACCTCTCGGCCATCAGGACTGTGGGGGTCAGAGTGTGGAGCTGTAGGGTATCGGGAGTTTAGGGGTCAGTGTGGGGAGCTGTAGGGTATCGGGAGTTTAGGGGTCAGTGTGGGGAGCTGTAGGGTATCGGGAGTTTAGGGGTCAGTGTGGGGAGCTGTAGGGTATCGGGAGTTTAGGGGTCAGTGTGGGGAGCTGTAGGGTATCGGGAGTTTAGGGGTCAGTGTGGGGAGCTGTAGGGTATCGGGAGTTTAGGGGTCAGTGGGGGGAGCTGTAGGGTAGATGTCGGGCACCGGGCCCACCACAGGGCGGCCGGTCCAGTCTCGCGGAAGGCGACCGGGTCAGACTTACGGAAAAGCACCGGGATTTGGGCCGGGACCTCTTCCGCTGCCAGTCCGGGTTCGGCCTGACCGGTGTGACCTGTGAAGACGCCAAACAGCCCATCTCCGAGACAGCTCTGACCACATAGCCCAGCCCAGTCGTGTCGAGACTAGAGGCCTTGGGCAGTCTCTACAGTGTGTCCAGTGAGAGTGTGGACAGGTGAGTGTGTACAGTGTGTCCAGTGAGAGTCTGGACAGGTGAGTCTCTACAGTCTGTCCAGTGAGAGTCTGGACAGGTGAGTGTGTACAGTGTGTCCAGTGAGAGTGTGGACAGGTGAGTGTGTACAGTGTGTCCAGTGAGAGTGTGGACAGGTGAGTGTGTACAGTCTGTCCAGTGAGAGTCTGGACAGGTGAGTGTGTACAGTGTGTCCAGTGAGAGTGTGGACAGGTGAGTGTGTACAGTGTGTCCAGTGAGAGTGTGGACAGGTGAGTGTGTACAGTGTGTCCAGTGAGAGTCTGGACAGGTGAGTGTGTACAGTGTGTCCAGTGAGAGTGTGGACAGGTGAGTGTGTACAGTGTGTCCAGTGAGAGTGTGGACAGGTGAGTGTGTACAGTGTGTCCAGTGAGAGTCTGGACAGGTGAGTGTGTCCAGTGTGTCCAGAAAGAGTCTGGACAGGTGAGTCTCTACAGTCTGTCCAGTGAGAGTCTGGACAGGTGAGTGTGTACAGTGTGTCCAGTGAAAGTGTGGACAGGTGAGTGTGTACAGTGTGTCCAGTGAGAGTGTGGACAGGTGAGTGTGTACAGTGTGTCCAGTGAGAGTCTGGACAGGTGAGTCTCTACAGTGTGTCCAGGAAGAGTGTGGGACGTCCAGAGGCAATCTGTGCTCTCAGAAGGCCATAATGGACCTGCAGCTTGGTTTTCCTCGGACCCGCGACCCTGTCTCTTGAGCCGAGACGTGTCCTCAGTCAAGATCACCACTGGAAGTGTCTCTCCTCGTCTAGAGGTGTTACCGTGAGACCTGGTCTGTCAAGCGCTTTGCGCTGCTATGTGTGTGAAAGGTGCTCTATCAGTGAAGTTTATTATTATTATTATTATTATAATACAGCTAGCACTGCTGGGGGCGGAGAGGCCAGTCGGAGGAGGGCTGGACACTGGACGCTGGACGGCGGGCGGGAGGGGTGGACTTACGACGCCTCGCCGGGCCCGGGGCCTGCTGCGACCGCGCACGGCCGTGCGGCATCTCTGTCGGTCCATCGTCCTGCCGAGACAAGCAGAGTCACAGAGGGGAGGGGAGGGGGCGGAGCCACACAGCTGGGCGGCTTGTTCCCCACCCCCGCCCCCCTCTGTGTATAGAAGAGCCTCCTGTCCTGACTGGAGGACCTCACCCAGCTGTGGCTGGAGAGAAGCCAGGGTATCGGCTTCAACCACAGGGCTGGGCGGCTTGTTCCCCACCCCCACCACCCTCTGTGTACAGTAGAGCCTCCTGTCCTGACAGGAGGAGCTCACCCAGCTGTGTCTGGAGAGGAGCCAGGTTATCAGCTTTGTTCCACAGCCCCGCCACCCTCTGTGTAGAGAAGAGCCTCCTGTCCTGACTGGAGGAGCTCACCCAGCTCTGTCTGGAGAGGAGCCAGGGTATCAGCTTTGTTCCACACCCCCGCCACCCTCTGTGTACAGAAGAGCCTCCTGTCCTGACTGGAGGAGCTCACCCAGCTGTGTCTGGAGAGAAGCCAGGGTATCGGCTTCAACCACAGGGCTGGGCAGCTTGTTCCCCACCCCCACCACTCTCTGAGTAGAGGTGCACCTCCTCTCAATATCTTTTTACAGCACGATCACACCCAGAGTTGAGTAACGGTAAAAAAAACAACGTATTTCTCCACTTATTTTGTTATTTCTCACTTTTGACTGACTTACCGATTTCACGGGGATTCTGAAGAGCGTTTCTGAAGTTGAAACTAACGATCTAAGTCGAAGTAACTTTATTGGAAGAAACACGTGTTTAGAAAGGACTATATAGCGCTTTCCTCCTCCTCTTCTCTCTTCACTCCTCTGAGCTCATGGGGCTCCGGCGCCGCCCCCCCGCTAGAATCCGCCGCTCTGTGACGTCAGGCGGCTCATTGTGACGCCACCGTGACGTCACCCCCCCCCCCCCCCCCCCCCGACGCGCTCACGGCTCGGCCGCGAAACAAAAATGGCCGTCATTTTTCACGGTTGTTGTTTTTTTTGGGTGGACATTTTATTTTTCCCAACTCTCGGCGGCCAGCCGGGTGTCCCTGTACGACCCCGGTAGTCGCCACCTCGGACAGGCAGGGGAAACGGGTCCAGCTGTTTCCGGCCCAAGGCTTACAAAAGCTGCACTTGAATTTAAAGACAAAATCACGTCGAGGGCGCATTCAGCACCCCCACGTCCAACACGGGTTTCCGTGGGGTTTGGTTCAGTGAAATTAGACCCCCCCCGCCGACCCCCAAATCAAAGAAAGACCAAACTCCACCCCCCTCTAGCGCCCAAGGGCGGAAATTTCGGGCCACGCCACGTCCAAAAAACACGGGTTCCCCCCGTCCTGCGGTGAAAAGAGACGCCATTTTCTTTTCCGAGCGCTGCGTGGGACCTCACGACCCCCCCCCCCCAAAAAAAAAAACGGGCTTCGCAGACGAGGAAAACCGGGCACGTCGACCTCTCTACAACACCACCCGGCCGTTTCTGTTTCAAACCGTGAGAAAAAAATAAATACAATTTCGCCCTTCACCGACCGCCGCGCAAAAAAACACAACTTCACGCTACAGAAACGGCCTGTGTGAGGGGGGGGCACGGGAAAAAAATAAAACCTGCGTGTTTTCGGCAGAGTAAGCTCAGCGGGGAAACTCCCTGAATCTCGGGGTTGCTTCTTGAACCCCGAAAACGACCTTTTTTCTCTCTCTCGTTTTCTTGGTGTCTGGGACGTTCACGAACTCCGCCGCGTCGGTGCGATTCCCAGCGGGACTTGAACATAACGCCCCCCGTGGAGCCACAGCGCCCCCGTGTGGCCGAGAGGACCACCACCCGCAGGGCTGAGCTTTTACTGCCGTGTCCCGCTTTCACTCTGGCGATGAAGGAGGGAATCAAAGAGGAGAATTAATATTGTGATCCACCAGTCCATCACAGGACACACACACACCCTGGACAGGACAGCAGTCCATCACTGGACACACACACCCTCACACACCCTGGACAGGACACCAGTCCATCACTGGATGTTCAGGGTCGAGCTCTGTCGGCTCAAAAGCAGCGCAGGACCTGCAAGAACAACAGAAAGATTAGCATCCAGCGGGGGCCTCTTAGTGAGCCCAAGAGCTCATCAAGAATCGGCTCCAGCAACAGGGCTGGGCGCATTGTTCCATTCTCCGCCCACTCTCGGTGTAAACAAGTCCCTCCTGGTCTCTGCTTGAAATGCACTTTCCTGCGTTTGCTTTGGTGTAACTGGCTTCCCCTGCATGGGCGAATGTGAAGAAGATCCTTAGTAAGTCATTGAAGAAAACCGAGAAGAGGTCGGAGTGGCCTCTGTCGTTCATCAACGATCCAGTCAGGCAGTACTCCTCTGTAAAGCGCCGTTCGTTCACGTCGATTGGCTTTTTTTTGCCTTCATTCGTGCGAGTAGTAAAAGCAGACGCCCCTATTCTGCCGTGACCCGGATTCGAACCGGGGATGTTGCGGCCACAACGCAAAGTACTGACCACTATACGATCACAGCGAGTTACCGAGACACACGCAGCAGGGCAGAAAGGGCTGTGCTCTCTTCGTGTGACATAATTCGGAAAAGTCCTGACGTTGCATTTCAACTGAGCCCCAGTATACATCGACCCTTCGACACTCTGAGTGACAACTCTCTTGCGTGTTTTCTCATATTTATGTAGTTTGCTTGCATGATGCCGGGAACAGCATGGTTGTTCGCTGCCATATAGTCTAGCGGTTAGGGTTCCTGGTTTTCACCCAGGCGGTTCGACTCGGTTTTGCCTCCTGCTTTCCAAAAGATCAGCACCGTGTACGAAAGAGCCGCATTAAAACTACTCGAACGTGCAAAACGTGCGAGAAGAGGGGGCGCTTGTTTCCAACCGAAACTTCTCGCGTGTGAGACGAGCTGATCATCGCTGTGGGAGGGTTACTCTGGTAGACAGGGCTGACCTTCGGCAATAGGATTTATAGTCTCCAAGATGATATTTGCACTTTCTGGAGAGGCGATTTTCTCCACTTCAGTAGCCCGATTTCGTCGATTGCGTGGAGAGGGCTGTAGAATGTGGCGCCGCCTTTCCTGCTCCGTCCATGACAGGCGTGCTGGTCTCTGGAGAGAGAGCACGGTCCATCAGCGCACTCCAATAAAGGCACTGGAAGCAGCTGAATCGCATTGGCGAAGCTCAGCGCTGGGCCGCTGGGCACGTCTTACCACCGTTTCCGTAGTGTAGTGCTTATCACGTTCGCCTCACACGCGAAAGGTCCACCGGAGTAAAGTTAGCTTGAAGTTCGAAAACGATTTTGGCACGCCTGTAGCGTTTACACGAAACCTCTTAGAATCGCGAGAATACTTGCTTTGTGTATAAAATACATTGTGAATGCTTTCTCAGCCTTTACTTTTTCGTTTATATGACATTTTTTTGACCAATCACGAATATTATTTTGTCCATATCTTCGCAACGGAAGCACAGAACGCCTTCAAACCAAATACATTTTAAAGACCACGACATGTGGATATTTCCACAGCCTCTACATCAAAGTATCAGTGAGCTAATTATCTTTTTTTAAACCTCCGGTTTTTCATCGATGCGTAATTACGCACTAACTGGAACCTGGGGGACCGCTGTATACACAAGATCACAACGCGAGAAATACTGTTCAATACGGCTTCATGCGAAAAACCCGTATATGACTATAGGCAACAGAATAGTGCAGTCTCCAATTACTCAGACTGTAAGCACGCGAATAAAGCTTTGTCTGAATTCTGAAACCCTTTCTTTACGTCCTGTTTTCATTCAGGTAAGAGTCAACTATATGCACAATACTACTGACAGCAGGAAGATTAAAATATTCTTTACTCAGCAGCTTATTAAAAACAGCTCCCATGATGTTCAAACCGATTTTTTACACAGAACACTGACACAGCTTTGCGTTCTGAATCTCTTTTTCTCGTGCGTTTATTTAATGTGGCACAATGCACTGGGATAGGGGTATTCTGTACACAAACCAATAGCATTTAAACCACAGCACCCACAATGCTGCAAGTAAGTGTTTTGCACACTAAGCAGAGAGCGATGTCTTCCTCGTTAGTATAGTGGCGAGTATCCCCACCTGTCACGCGGGAGACCAGGGTACATCAGAACATGCATTGAAGTGAAAGCAGGATGCGCTGCGACATCCACTGTGCAGATCCCGCCACACTAAGAGGTGAGTGGGTCTGTTCGATCACAGCGCTAGGCGAATCCCTAAACAGTGTGCGTGGCAACAAACGAAACGGGCCTGTTTCCGCCCGGTTTCGATCCGGGGAAATCGGGCCCAGTAGTGGCGGGATCTGTACAGTGCATGTCGCAGCGCTTCAATGTGCTTCCTGATGTCCTACCCCGAGTGCAGAAAAGACAGCATCCACAGCAACAACAGCTCAGGTCTCTGCACAGGAGCTAAGCTGCCCTCATCTCCTCTGCTCTGCGGCTCCTGCGGAGTGGAGTCCTGCCTGGAGCCGTGTTTGCAGGCGGCGGCTCCCCGCGCCCTGTCTGTGCGTCGTGTCCAAGAGCTCCTGGGAGGAAGAGAGAGCCCTCCCACTCGGGGGCTTTTCCACGGTCTGTGTGAGGAGGGGCGGGTGTGTCCAGTAGCTTATCGAGCGGAAGCCTGGGGCGGCGGAGAGCTGTGATCGTGCAGACCTTGAGGTGTCACCTCTTTGTCTGCTTTCCCGCCCCCCCTCCGCCCAAGCTCTGCTCCAAAGTAGCCCGGCAACCCCTCACACCTGCACGTGTCACAACCTAAGGTGCGGTCATGAGACACCCATGGGGTGTCGTTCTGTTCTTGCTAATTGTTTCCTGCCCGTCGCAGGCAGGAGTCCATGCGAGGAAGATGCGCTGGACAGAGCTCAGAGGGCGCAGCTGGGTGGCTTTCCTTCTGAGTGACGTTCCTGCAACACTCTCCCGCTACTCTTGGTGCGCTCATGCCACAACACAGGAAGGCTGGAGCAGGTGGCTGTGGGCTTTGCGCACTGCCGAAATAGCTCAGTTGGGAGAGCGTTAGACTGAAGATCTAAAGGTCCCTGGTTCGATCCCGGGTTTCGGCATTTTGTTTCATCGCGCCCTTTGTTCCTCTCTCCAGCGCCACCTGCCTAAAGTGACGCGTCCCTTTCTCAGCCCGAAACGCAAGCGAGACACCAGCAGCAGTCCCTCCAGGTTTCCGTAGTGTAGCGGCTATCACGTTCGCCTAACACGCGAAAGGTCCCCGGTTCGAGACCGGGCGGAAACAGCCTCGTTTTGCACGCTCCTGTACTTCACAGAGGTCTTGAGCGACCGGTCATTTGTTCCCAATGTATTTCCGGTGCCTTCGTGCACTCTTGTACCAAACGCACGTTCCTTCTGTACGCGGAGCCGATCATTTGCAATTGGGCTGTGCCGACAGACCAGGTCGAGCTCTGTCGGCTCAAAAGCAGCGCAGGACCTGCAAGAACAACAGAAAGATTAGCATCCAGCGGGGGCCTCTTAGTGAGCCCAAGAGCTCATCAAGAATCGGCTCCAGCAACAGGGCTGGGCGCATTGTTCCATTCTCCGCCCACTCTCGGTGTAAACAAGTCCCTCCTGGTCTCTGCTTGAAATGCACTTTCCTGCGTTTGCTTTGGTGTAACTGGCTTCCCCTGCATGGGCGAATGTGAAGAAGATCCTTAGTAAGTCATTGAAGAAAACCGAGAAGAGGTCGGAGTGGCCTCTGTCGTTCATCAACGATCCAGTCAGGCAGTACTCCTCTGTAAAGCGCCGTTCGTTCACGTCGATTGGCTTTTTTTTGCCTTCATTCGTGCGAGTAGTAAAAGCAGACGCCCTTATTCTGCCGTGTCCCGGATTCGAACCGGGGTTGTTGCGGCCACAACGCAAAGTACTGACCACTATACGATCACAGCGAGTTACCGAGACACATGCGGCAGGGCGGAAAGGGCTGTGCTCTCTTCGTGTGACATAATTCGGAAAAGTCCTGACGTTGCATTTCAACTGAGCCCCAGTATACATCGACCCTTCGACACTCTGAGTGACAACTCTCTTGCGTGTTTTCTCATATTTATGTAGTTTGCTTGCTTGATGCCGTGAAAAGCATGGTTGTTCGCTGCCATATAGTCTAGCGGTTAGGGTTCCTGGTTTTCACCCAGGCGGTTCGACTCGGTTTTGCCTCCTGCTTTCCAAAAGATCAGCACCGTGTACGAAAGAGCCGCATTAAAACTACTCGAACGTGCAAAACGTGCGAGAAGAGGGGGCGCTTGTTTCCAACCGAAACTTCTCGCGTGTGAGACGAGCTGATCATCGCTGTGGGAGGGTTACTCTGGTAGACAGGGCTGACCTTCGGCAATAGGATTTATAGTCTCCAAGATGATATTTGCACTTTCTGGAGAGGCGATTTTCTCCACTTCGGTAGCCCGATTTCGTCGATTGCGTGGAGAGGGCTGTAGAATGTGGCGCCGCCTTTCCTGCTCCGTCCATGACAGGCGTGCTGGTCTCTGGAGAGAGAGCACGGTCCATCAGCGCACTCCAATAAAGGCACTGGAAGCAGCTAAATCGCATTGGCGAAGCTCAGCGCTGGGCCGCTGGGCACGTCTTACCACCGTTTCCGTAGTGTAGTGGTTATCACGTTCGCCTCACACGCGAAAGGTCCCCGGTTCGAAACCGGGCGGAAACAGACATCTTTTGTCGCCAGGCACAAAAGGGGATTGGGGATTCGCCTAGCGCTGTGATCGAACAGACCCACTGGACCCACCTCTTAGTGTGGCGGGATCTGCACAGTGCATGTCACAGCGCATCCTGCTTTCACTTCAAGGCGCGTCCTGATGCACCCCAGTCTCCCGCGTGACAGGTGGGGACAGGTGACAGGTCCTATACTAACGAGGAAGACATCGCTCTCTCCGACCCCCGGCATCGTGTCCCGACCCACCGTGCTGGAAGCCGACGCGTGCTGTGATTTCTTTACGGAGCAGAAATGACAACCGAGGAGCCGAAAGATCATTTCAGCATTTCGCGTCTGAACGGAAAACACAAACGACCAACTCGGAATGACTTGCCTTTGACGCTTCTCAAAGCGTTCTTTGTGCATCGAACAGACCCACTCACCTCTTAGTGTGGCGGGATCTGCACAGTGCATGTCGCAGCGCTTCCTGCTTTCACTTCAATGTGCTTCCTGATGTCGAGTCGACTGCCGTGCGGAGGCTCTGAAAGCGAGAGCAATGAAAAGGTGCACGACGCTGTGAAAGAAAACAGAGAAGTGAAAGGCAGTCATTTCTCTAAGGAGGTGAAAGAAAAGCTACTCCCCGTCGGGGAATCGAACCCCGGTCTCCCGCGTGACAGGCGGGGATACTTGCCACTATACTAACGAGGAAGACATCGCTCTCTCCAACCCCCGGCATCGTGTCCCGACCCAGCATGCTGGAAGCCGACGCGTGCTGTGATCCCTTTACGGAGCAGAAATGACAACCGAGGAGCCGAGAGATCATGTCAGCATTTCGCGTCTGAACGGAAAACACAAACGACCAACTCGGAATGACTTGCCTTTGACGCTTTTCAAAGTGTTCTTTGTGCACGACGACTGCGCCGCCTAGCAGATACAAAGGGGTTGTACAACTTTGAACTAGCAAATGGAAGAGGGCTAAGCCCCCTCTCTTTTAGCCCAGGTTCGATCTGTCTCCCAGAATCACCAGGGCGCGCACACACACACACCCGTGCCGTTGAAGTGCTCTGCTTCATTTCTAAGTGCAACTCAACATTCACTCCTACCCCGAGTGCAGAAAAGACAGCATCCACAGCAACAACAGCTCAGGTCTCTGCACAGGAGCTAAGCTGCCCTCATCTCCTCTGCTCTGCGGCTCCTGCGGAGTGGAGTCCTGCCTGGAGCCGTGTTTGCAGGCGGCGGCTCCCCGCGCCCTGTCAGGGCGTCGTGTCCAAGAGCTCCTGGGAGGAAGAGCGAGCCCTCCCACTCGGGGGCTTTTCCACGGTCTGTGTGAGGAGGGGCGGGTGTGTCCAGTAGCTTATCGAGCGGAAGCCTGGGGCGGCGGAGAGCTGTGATCGTGCAGACCTTGAGGTGTCACCTCTTTGTCTGCTTTCCCGCCCCCCCTCCGCCCAAGCTCTGCTCCAAAGTAGCCCGGCAACCCCTCACACCTGCACGTGTCACAACCTAAGGTGCGGTCATGAGACACCCATGGGGTGTCGTTCTGTTCTTGCTAATTGTTTCCTGCCCGTCGCAGGCAGGAGTCCATGCGAGGAAGATGCGCTGGACAGAGCTCAGAGGGCGCAGCTGGGTGGCTTTCCTTCTGAGTGACGTTCCTGCAACACTCTCCCGCTACTCTTGGTGCGCTCATGCCACAACACAGGAAGGCTGGAGCAGGTGGCTGTGGGCTTTGCGCCCTGCCGAAATAGCTCAGTTGGGAGAGCGTTAGACTGAAGATCTAAAGGTCCCTGGTTCGATCCCGGGTTTCGGGATTTTGTTTCATCGCGCCCTTTGTTCCTCTCTCCAGCGCCACCTGCCTAAAGTGACGCGTCCCTTTCTCAGCCCGAAACGCAAGCGAGACACCAGCAGCAGTCCCTACAGGTTTCCGTAGTGTAGCGGCTATCACGTTCGCCTAACACGCGAAAGGTCCCCGGTTCGAGACCGGGCGGAAACAGCCTCGTTTTGCACGCTCCTGTACTTCACAGAGGTCTTGAGCGACCGGTCATTTGTTCCCAATGTATTTCCGGTGCCTTCGTGCACTCTTGTACCAAACGCACGTTCCTTCTGTACGCGGAGCCGATCATTTGCAATTGGGCTGTGCCGACAGACCAGGTCGAGCTCTGTCGGCTCAAAAGCAGCGCAGGACCTGCAAGAACAACAGAAAGATTAGCATCCAGCGGGGGCCTCTTAGTGAGCCCAAGAGCTCATCAAGAATCGGCTCCAGCAACAGGGCTGGGCGCATTGTTCCATTCTCCGCCCACTCTCGGTGTAAACAAGTCCCTCCTGGTCTCTGCTTGAAATGCACTTTCCTGCGTTTGCTTTGGTGTAACTGGCTTCCCCTGCATGGGCGAATGTGAAGAAGATCCTTAGTAAGTCATTGAAGAAAACCGAGAAGAGGTCGGAGTGGCCTCTGTCGTTCATCAACGATCCAGTCAGGCAGTACTCCTCTGTAAAGCGCCGTTCGTTCACGTCGATTGGCTTTTTTTTGCCTTCATTCGTGCGAGTAGTAAAAGCAGACGCCCCTATTCTGCCGTGACCCGGATTCGAACCGGGGTTGTTGCGGCCACAACGCAAAGTACTGACCACTATACGATCACAGCGAGTTACCGAGACACACGCGGCAGGGTGGAAAGGGCTGTGCTCTCTTCGTGTGACATAATTCGGAAAAGTCCTGACGTTGCATTTCAACTGAGCCCCAGTATACATCGACCCTTCGACACTCTGAGTGACAACTCTCTTGCGTGTTTTCTCATATTTATGTAGTTTGCTTGCATGATGCCGGGAACAGCATGGTTGTTCGCTGCCATATAGTCTAGCGGTTAGGGTTCCTGGTTTTCACCCAGGCGGTTCGACTCGGTTTTGCCTCCTGCTTTCCAAAAGATCAGCACCGTGTACGAAAGAGCCGCATTAAAACTACTCGAACGTGCAAAACGTGCGAGAAGAGGGGGCGCTTGTTTCCAACCGAAACTTCTCGCGTGTGAGACGAGCTGATCATCGCTGTGGGAGGGTTACTCTGGTAGACAGGGCTGACCTTCGGCAATAGGATTTATAGTCTCCAAGATGATATTTGCACTTTCTGGAGAGGCGATTTTCTCCACTTCAGTAGCCCGATTTCGTCGATTGCGTGGAGAGGGCTGTAGAATGTGGCGCCGCCTTTCCTGCTCCGTCCATGACAGGCGTGCTGGTCTCTGGAGAGAGAGCACGGTCCATCAGCGCACTCCAATAAAGGCACTGGAAGCAGCTGAATCACATTGGCGAAGCTCAGCGCTGGGCCGCTGGGCACGTCTTACCACCGTTTCCGTAGTGTAGTGGTTATCACGTTCGCCTCACACGCGAAAGGTCCCCGGTTCGAAACCGGGCGGAAACAGACATCTTTTGTCGCCAGGCACAAAAGGGGATTGGGGATTCGCCTAGCGCTGTGATCGAACAGACCCACTGGACCCACCTCTTAGTGTGGCGGGATCTGCACAGTGCATGTCACAGCGCATCCTGCTTTCACTTCAAGGCGCGTCCTGACGCACCCCAGTCTCCCGCGTGACAGGTGGGGACAGGTGACAGGTCCTATACTAACGAGGAAGACATCGCTCTCTCCGACCCCCGGCATCGTGTCCCGACCCACCGTGCTGGAAGCCGACGCGTGCTGTGATTCCTTTACGGAGCAGAAATGACAACCGAGGAGCCGAGAGATCATTTCAGCATTTCGCGTCTGAACGGAAAACACAAACGACCAACTCGGAATGACTTGCCTTTGACGCTTCTCAAAGCGTTCTTTGTGCATCGAACAGACCCACTCACCTCTTAGTGTGGCGGGATCTGCACAGTGCATGTCGCAGCGCTTCCTGCTTTCACTTCAATGTGCTTCCTGATGTCGAGTCGACTGCCGTGCGGAGGCTCTGAAAGCGAGAGCAATGAAAAGGTGCACGACGCTGTGAAAGAAAACAGAGAAGTGAAAGGCAGTCATTTCTCTAAGGAGGTGAAAGAAAAGCTACTCCCCGTCGGGGAATCGAACCCCGGTCTCCCGCGTGACAGGCGGGGATACTTGCCACTATACTAACGAGGAAGACATCGCTCTCTCCAACCCCCGGCATCGTGTCCCGACCCAGCATGCTGGAAGCCGACGCGTGCTGTGATCCCTTTACGGAGCAGAAATGACAACCGAGGAGCCGAGAGATCATGTCAGCATTTCGCGTCTGAACGGAAAACACAAACGACCAACTCGGAATGACTTGCCTTTGACGCTTTTCAAAGTGTTCTTTGTGCACGACGACTGCGCCGCCTAGCAGATACAAAGGGGTTGTACAACTTTGAACTAGCAAATGGAAGAGGGCTAAGCCCCCTCTCTTTTAGCCCAGGTTCGATCTGTCTCCCAGAATCACCAGGGCGCACACACACACACACCCGTGCCGTTGAAGTGCTCTGCTTCATTTCTAAGTGCAACTCAACATTCACTCCTACCCCGAGTGCAGAAAAGACAGCATCCACAGCAACAACAGCTCAGGTCTCTGCACAGGACCTAAGCTGCCCTCATCTCCTCTGCTCTGCGGCTCCTGCGGAGTGGAGTCCTGCCTGGAGCCGTGTTTGCAGGCGGCGGCTCCCCGCGCCCTGTCTGGGCGTCGTGTCCAAGAGCTCCTGGGAGGAAGAGCGAGCCCTCCCACTCGGGGGCTTTTCCACGGTCTGTGTGAGGAGGGGCGGGTGTGTCCAGTAGCTTATCGAGCGGAAGCCTGGGGCGGCGGAGAGCTGTGATCGTGCAGACCTTGAGGTGTCACCTCTTTGTCTGCTTTCCCGCCCCCCCTCCGCCCAAGCTCTGCTCCAAAGTAGCCCGGCAACCCCTCACACCTGCACGTGTCACAACCTAAGGTGCGGTCATGAGACACCCATGGCGTGTCGTTCTGTTCTTGCTAATTGTTTCCTGCCCGTCGCAGGCAGGAGTCCATGCGAGGAAGATGCGCTGGACAGAGCTCAGAGGGCGCAGCTGGGTGGCTTTCCTTCTGAGTGACGTTCCTGCAACACTCTCCCGCTACTTTTGGTGCGCTCATGCCACAACACAGGAAGGCTGGAGCAGGTGGCTGTGGGCTTTGCGCACTGCCGAAATAGCTCAGTTGGGAGAGCGTTAGACTGAAGATCTAAAGGTCCCTGGTTCGATCCCGGGTTTCGGCATTTTGTTTCATCGCGCCCTTTGTTCCTCTCTCCAGCGCCACCTGCCTAAAGTGACGCGTCCCTTTCTCAGCCCGAAACGCAGCGAGACACCAGCAGCAGTCCCTACAGGTTTCCGTAGTGTAGCGGCTATCACGTTCGCCTAACACGCGAAAGGTCCCAGGTTCGAGACCGGGCGGAAACAGCCTCGTTTTGCACGCTCCTGTACTTCACAGAGGTCTTGAGCGACCGGTCATTTGTTCCCAATGTATTTCCGGTGCCTTCGTGCACTCTTGTACCAAACGCACGTTCCTTCTGTACGCGGAGCCGATCATTTGCAATTGGGCTGTGCCGACAGACCAGGTCGAGCTCTGTCGGCTCAAAAGCAGCGCAGGACCTGCAAGAACAACAGAAAGATTAGCATCCAGCGGGGGCCTCTTAGTGAGCCCAAGAGCTCATCAAGAATCGGCTCCAGCAACAGGGCTGGGCGCATTGTTCCATTCTCCACCCACTCTCGGTGTAAACAAGTCCCTCCTGGTCTCTGCTTGAAATGCACTTTCCTGCGTTTGCTTTGGTGTAACTGGCTTCCCCTGCATGGGCGAATGTGAAGAAGATCCTTAGTAAGTCATTGAAGAAAACCGAGAAGAGGTCGGAGTGGCCTCTGTCGTTCATCAACGATCCAGTCAGGCAGTACTCCTCTGTAAAGCGCCGTTCGTTCACGTCGATTGGCTTTTTTTTGCCTTCATTCGTGCGAGTAGTAAAAGCAGACGCCCCTATTCTGCCGCGACCGGGATTCGAACCGGGGTTGTTGCGGCCACAACGCAAAGTACTGACCACTATACGATCACAGCGAGTTACCGAGACACACGCGGCAGGGTGGAAAGGGCTGTGCTCTCTTCGTGTGACATAATTCGGAAAAGTCCTGACGTTGCATTTCAACTGAGCCCCAGTATACATCGACCCTTCGACACTCTGAGTGACAACTCTCTTGCGTGTTTTCTCATATTTATGTAGTTTGCTTGCATGATGCCGGGAACAGCATGGTTGTTCGCTGCCATATAGTCTAGCGGTTAGGGTTCCTGGTTTTCACCCAGGCGGTTCGACTCGGTTTTGCCTCCTGCTTTCCAAAAGATCAGCACCGTGTACGAAAGAGCCGCATTAAAACTACTCGAACGTGCAAAACGTGCGAGAAGAGGGGGCGCTTGTTTCCAACCGAAACTTCTCGCGTGTGAGACGAGCTGATCATCGCTGTGGGAGGGTTACTCTGGTAGACAGGGCTGACCTTCGGCAATAGGATTTATAGTCTCCAAGATGATATTTGCACTTTCTGGAGAGGCGATTTTCTCCACTTCAGTAGCCCGATTTCGTCGATTGCGTGGAGAGGGCTGTAGAATGTGGCGCCGCCTTTCCTGCTCCGTCCATGACAGGCGTGCTGGTCTCTGGAGAGAGAGCACGGTCCATCAGCGCACTCCAATAAAGGCACTGGAAGCAGCTGAATCACATTGGCGAAGCTCAGCGCTGGGCCGCTGGGCACGTCTTACCACCGTTTCCGTAGTGTAGTGGTTATCACGTTCGCCTCACACGCGAAAGGTCCCCGGTTCGAAACCGGGCGGAAACAGACATCTTTTGTCGCCAGGCACAAAAGGGGATTGGGGATTCGCCTAGCGCTGTGATCGAACAGACCCACTGGACCCACCTCTTAGTGTGGCGGGATCTGCACAGTGCATGTCACAGCGCATCCTGCTTTCACTTCAAGGCGCGTCCTGACGCACCCCAGTCTCCCGCGTGACAGGTGGGGACAGGTGACAGGTCCTATACTAACGAGGAAGACATCGCTCTCTCCGACCCCCGGCATCGTGTCCCGACCCACCGTGCTGGAAGCCGACGCGTGCTGTGATTCCTTTACGGAGCAGAAATGACAACCGAGGAGCCGAGAGATCATTTCAGCATTTCGCGTCTGAACGGAAAACACAAACGACCAACTCGGAATGACTTGCCTTTGACGCTTCTCAAAGCGTTCTTTGTGCATCGAACAGACCCACTCACCTCTTAGTGTGGCGGGATCTGCACAGTGCATGTCGCAGCGCTTCCTGCTTTCACTTCAATGTGCTTCCTGATGTCGAGTCGACTGCCGTGCGGAGGCTCTGAAAGCGAGAGCAATGAAAAGGTGCACGACGCTGTGAAAGAAAACAGAGAAGTGAAAGGCAGTCATTTCTCTAAGGAGGTGAAAGAAAAGCTACTCCCCGTCGGGGAATCGAACCCCGGTCTCCCGCGTGACAGGCGGGGATACTTGCCACTATACTAACGAGGAAGACATCGCTCTCTCCAACCCCCGGCATCGTGTCCCGACCCAGCATGCTGGAAGCCGACGCGTGCTGTGATCCCTTTACGGAGCAGAAATGACAACCGAGGAGCCGAGAGATCATGTCAGCATTTCGCGTCTGAACGGAAAACACAAACGACCAACTCGGAATGACTTGCCTTTGACGCTTTTCAAAGTGTTCTATGTGCACGACGACTGCGCCGCCTAGCAGATACAAAGAGGTTGTACAACTTTGAACTAGCAAATGGAAGAGGGCTAAGCCCCCTCTCTTTTAGCCCAGGTTCGATCTGTCTCCCAGAATCACCAGGGCGCACACACACACACACCCGTGCCGTTGAAGTGCTCTGCTTCATTTCTAAGGGCAACTCAACATTCACTCCTACCCCGAGTGCAGAAAAGACAGCATCCACAGCAACAACAGCTCAGGTCTCTGCACAGGAGCTAAGCTGCCCTCATCTCCTCTGCTCTGCGGCTCCTGCGGAGTGGAGTCCTGCCTGGAGCCGTGTTTGCAGGCGGCGGCTCCCCGCGCCCTGTCTGTGCGTCGTGTCCAAGAGCTCCTGGGAGGAAGAGAGAGCCCTCCCACTCGGGGGCTTTTCCACGGTCTGTGTGAGGAGGGGCGGGTGTGTCCAGTAGCTTATCGAGCGGAAGCCTGGGGCGACGGAGAGCTGTGATCGTGCAGACCTTGAGGTGTCACCTCTTTGTCTGCTTTCCCGCCCCCCCTCCGCCCAAGCTCTGCTCCAAAGTAGCCCGGCAACCCCTCACACCTGCACGTGTCACAACCTAAGGTGCGGTCATGAGACACCCATGGGGTGTCGTTCTGTTCTTGCTAATTGTTTCCTGCCCGTCGCAGGCAGGATTCCATGCGAGGAAGATGCGCTGGACAGAGCTCAGAGGGCGCAGCTGGGTGGCTTTCCTTCTGAGTGACGTTCCTGCAACACTCTCCCGCTACTCTTGGTGCGCTCATGCCACAACACAGCAAGGCTGGAGCAGGTGGCTGTGGGCTTTGCGCACCGCCGAAATAGCTCAGTTGGGTGAGCGTTAGACTGAAGATCTAAAGATCCCGGGTTTCGGCATTTTGTTTCATCGCGCCCTTTGTTCCTCTCTCCAGCGCCACCTGCCTAAAGTGACGCGTCCCTTTCTCAGCCCGAAACGCAGCGAGACACCAGCAGCAGTCCCTACAGGTTTCCGTAGTGTAGCGGCTATCACGTTCGCCTAACACGCGAAAGGTCCCAGGTTCGAGACCGGGCGGAAACAGCCTCGTTTTGCACGCTCCTGTACTTCACAGAGGTCTTGAGCGACCGGTCATTTGTTCCCAATGTATTTCCGGTGCCTTCGTGCACTCTTGTACCAAACGCACGTTCCTTCTGTACGCGGAGCCGATCATTTGCAATTGGGCTGTGCCGACAGACCAGGTCGAGCTCTGTCGGCTCAAAAGCAGCGCAGGACCTGCAAGAACAACAGAAAGATTAGCATCCAGCGGGGGCCTCTTAGTGAGCCCAAGAGCTCATCAAGAATCGGCTCCAGCAACAGGGCTGGGCGCATTGTTCCATTCTCCACCCACTCTCGGTGTAAACAAGTCCCTCCTGGTCTCTGCTTGAAATGCACTTTCCTGCGTTTGCTTTGGTGTAACTGGCTTCCCCTGCATGGGCGAATGTGAAGAAGATCCTTAGTAAGTCATTGAAGAAAACCGAGAAGAGGTCGGAGTGGCCTCTGTCGTTCATCAACGATCCAGTCAGGCAGTACTCCTCTGTAAAGCGCCGTTCGTTCACATCGATTGGCTTTTTTTTGCCTTCATTCGTGCGAGTAGTAAAAGCAGACGCCCCTATTCTGCCGCGACCGGGATTCGAACCGGGGTTGTTGCGGCCACAACGCAAAGTACTGACCACTATACGATCACAGCGAGTTACCGAGACACACGCGGCAGGGTGGAAAGGGCTGTGCTCTCTTCGTGTGACATAATTCGGAAAAGTCCTGACGTTGCATTTCAACTGAGCCCCAGTATACATCGACCCTTCGACACTCTGAGTGACAACTCTCTTGCGTGTTTTCTCATATTTATGTAGTTTGCTTGCATGATGCCGGGAACAGCATGGTTGTTCGCTGCCATATAGTCTAGCGGTTAGGGTTCCTGGTTTTCACCCAGGCGGTTCGACTCGGTTTTGCCTCCTGCTTTCCAAAAGATCAGCACCGTGTACGAAAGAGCCGCATTAAAACTACTCGAACGTGCAAAACGTGCGAGAAGAGGGGGCGCTTGTTTCCAACCGAAACTTCTCGCGTGTGAGACGAGCTGATCATCGCTGTGGGAGGGTTACTCTGGTAGACAGGGCTGACCTTCGGCAATAGGATTTATAGTCTCCAAGATGATATTTGCACTTTCTGGAGAGGCGATTTTCTCCACTTCAGTAGCCCGATTTCGTCGATTGCGTGGAGAGGGCTGTAGAATGTGGCGCCGCCTTTCCTGCTCCGTCCATGACAGGCGTGCTGGTCTCTGGAGAGAGAGCACGGTCCATCAGCTCACTCCAATAAAGGCACTGGAAGCAGCTAAATCGCATTGGCGAAGCTCAGCGCTGGGCCGCTGGGCACGTCTTACCACCGTTTCCGTAGTGTAGTGGTTATCACGTTCGCCTCACACGCGAAAGGTCCCCGGTTCGAAACCGGGCGGAAACAGACATCTTTTGTCGCCAGGCACAAAAGGGGATTGGGGATTCGCCTAGCGCTGTGATCGAACAGACCCACTGGACCCACCTCTTAGTGTGGCGGGATCTGCACAGTGCATGTCACAGCGCATCCTGCTTTCACTTCAAGGCGCGTCCTGATGCACCCCAGTCTCCCGCGTGACAGGTGGGGACAGGTGACAGGTCCTATACTAACGAGGAAGACATCGCTCTCTCCGACCCCCGGCATCGTGTCCCGACCCACCGTGCTGGAAGCCGACGCGTGCTGTGATTCCTTTACGGAGCAGAAATGACAACCGAGGAGCCGAGAGATCATTTCAGCATTTCGCGTCTGAACGGAAAACACAAACGACCAACTCGGAATGACTTGCCTTTGACGCTTCTCAAAGCGTTCTTTGTGCATCGAACAGACCCACTCACCTCTTAGTGTGGCGGGATCTGCACAGTGCATGTCGCAGCGCTTCCTGCTTTCACTTCAATGTGCTTCCTGATGTCGAGTCGACTGCCGTGCGGAGGCTCTGAAAGCGAGAGCAATGAAAAGGTGCACGACGCTGTGAAAGAAAACAGAGAAGTGAAAGGCAATCATTTCTCTAAGGAGGTGAAAGAAAAGCTACTCCCCGTCGGGGAATCGAACCCCGGTCTCCCGCGTGACAGGCGGGGATACTTGCCACTATACTAACGAGGAAGACATCGCTCTCTCCAACCCCCGGCATCGTGTCCCGACCCAGCATGCTGGAAGCCGACGCGTGCTGTGATCCCTTTACGGAGCAGAAATGACAACCGAGGAGCCGAGAGATCATGTCAGCATTTCGCGTCTGAACGGAAAACACAAACGACCAACTCGGAATGACTTGCCTTTGACGCTTTTCAAAGTGTTCTTTGTGCACGACGACTGCGCCGCTTAGCAGATAGAAAGGGGTTGTACAACTTTGAACTAGCAAATGGAAGAGGGCTAAGCCCCCTCTCTTTTAGCCCAGGTTCGATCTGTCTCCCAGAATCACCAGGGCGCACACACACACACACCCGTGCCGTTGAAGTGCTCTGCTTCATTTCTAAGGGCAACTCAACATTCACTCCTACCCCGAGTGCAGAAAAGACAGCATCCACAGCAACAACAGCTCAGGTCTCTGCACAGGAGCTAAGCTGCCCTCATCTCCTCTGCTCTGCGGCTCCTGCGGAGTGGAGTCCTGCCTGGAGCCGTGTTTGCAGGCGGCGGCTCCCCGCGCCCTGTCTGGGCGTCGTGTCCAAGAGCTCCTGGGAGGAAGAGCGAGCCCTCCCACTCGGGGGCTTTTCCACGGTCTGTGTGAGGAGGGGCGGGTGTGTCCAGTAGCTTATCGAGCGGAAGCCTGGGGCGGCGGAGAGCTGTGATCGTGCAGACCTTGAGGTGTCACCTCTTTGTCTGCTTTCCCGCCCCCCCTCCGCCCAAGCTCTGCTCCAAAGTAGCCCGGCAACCCCTCACACCTGCACGTGTCACAACCTAAGGTGCGGTCATGAGACACCCATGGGGTGTCGTTCTGTTCTTGCTAATTGTTTCCTGCCCGTCGCAGGCAGGAGTCCATGCGAGGAAGATGCGCTGGACAGAGCTCAGAGGGCGCAGCTGGGTGGCTTTCCTTCTGAGTGACGTTCCTGCAACACTCTCCAGCTACTCTTGGTGCGCTCATGCCACAACACAGGAAGGCTGGAGCAGGTGGCTGTGGGCTTTGCGCACTGCCGAAATAGCTCAGTTGGGAGAGCGTTAGACTGAAGATCTAAAGGTCCCTGGTTCGATCCCGGGTTTCGGCATTTTGTTTCATCGCGCCCTTTGTTCCTCTCTCCAGCGCCACCTGCCTAGTGACGCGTCCCTTTCTCAGCCCGAAACGCAAGCGAGACACCAGCAGCAGTCCCTACAGGTTTCCGTAGTGTAGCGGCTATCACGTTCGCCTAACACGCGAAAGGTCCCCGGTTCGAGACCGGGCGGAAACAGCCTCGTTTTGCACGCTCCTGTACTTCACAGAGGTCTTGAGCGACCGGTCATTTGTTCCCAATGTATTTCCGGTGCCTTCGTGCACTCTTGTACCAAACGCACGTTCCTTCTGTACGCGGAGCCGATCATTTGCAATTGGGCTGTGCCGACAGACCAGGTCGAGCTCTGTCGGCTCAAAAGCAGCGCAGGACCTGCAAGAACAACAGAAAGATTAGCATCCAGCGGGGGCCTCTTAGTGAGCCCAAGAGCTCATCAAGAATCGGCTCCAGCAACAGGGCTGGGCGCATTGTTCCATTCTCCGCCCACTCTCGGTGTAAACAAGTCCCTCCTGGTCTCTGCTTGAAATGCACTTTCCTGCGTTTGCTTTGGTGTAACTGGCTTCCCCTGCATGGGCGAATGTGAAGAAGATCCTTAGTAAGTCATTGAAGAAAACCGAGAAGAGGTCGGAGTGGCCTCTGTCGTTCATCAACGATCCAGTCAGGCAGTACTCCTCTGTAAAGCGCCGTTCGTTCACGTCGATTGGCTTTTTTTTGCCTTCATTCGTGCGAGTAGTAAAAGCAGACGCCCCTATTCTGCCGTGACCCGGATTCGAACCGGGGTTGTTGCGGCCACAACGCAAAGTACTGACCACTATACGATCACAGCGAGTTACCGAGACACACGCGGCAGGGCGGAAAGGGCTGTGCTCTCTTCGTGTGACATAATTCGGAAAAGTCCTGACGTTGCATTTCAACTGAGCCCCAGTATACATCGACCCTTCGACACTCTGAGTGACAACTCTCTTGCGTGTTTTCTCATATTTATGTAGTTTGCTTGCATGATGCCGGGAACAGCATGGTTGTTCGCTGCCATATAGTCTAGCGGTTAGGGTTCCTGGTTTTCACCCAGGCGGTTCGACTCGGTTTTGCCTCCTGCTTTCCAAAAGATCAGCACCGTGTACGAAAGAGCCGCATTAAAACTACTCGAACGTGCAAAACGTGCGAGAAGAGGGGGCGCTTGTTTCCAACCGAAACTTCTCGCGTGTGAGACGAGCTGATCATCGCTGTGGGAGGGTTACTCTGGTAGACAGGGCTGACCTTCGGCAATAGGATTTATAGTCTCCAAGATGATATTTGCACTTTCTGGAGAGGCGATTTTCTCCACTTCAGTAGCCCGATTTCGTCGATTGCGTGGAGAGGGCTGTAGAATGTGGCGCCGCCTTTCCTGCTCCGTCCATGACAGGCGTGCTGGTCTCTGGAGAGAGAGCACGGTCCATCAGCGCACTCCAATAAAGGCACTGGAAGCAGCTAAATCGCATTGGCGAAGCTCAGCGCTGGGCCGCTGGGCACGTCTTACCACCGTTTCCGTAGTGTAGTGGTTATCACGTTCGCCTCACACGCGAAACGTCCCCGGTTCGAAACCGGGCGGAAACAGACATCTTTTGTCGCCAGGCACAAAAGGGGATTGGGGATTCGCCTAGCGCTGTGATCGAACAGACCCACTGGACCCACCTCTTAGTGTGGCGGGATCTGCACAGTGCATGTCACAGCGCATCCTGCTTTCACTTCAAGGCGCGTCCTGATGCACCCCAGTCTCCCGCGTGACAGGTGGGGACAGGTGACAGGTCCTATACTAACGAGGAAGACATCGCTCTCTCCGACCCCCGGCATCGTGTCCCGACCCACCGTGCTGGAAGCCGACGCGTGCTGTGATTCCTTTACGGAGCAGAAATGACAACCGAGGAGCCGAGAGATCATTTCAGCATTTCGCGTCTGAACGGAAAACACAAACGACCAACTCGGAATGACTTGCCTTTGACGCTTCTCAAAGCGTTCTTTGTGCATCGAACAGACCCACTCACCTCTTAGTGTGGCGGGATCTGCACAGTGCATGTCGCAGCGCTTCCTGCTTTCACTTCAATGTGCTTCCTGATGTCGAGTCGACTGCCGTGCGGAGGCTCTGAAAGCGAGAGCAATGAAAAGGTGCACGACGCTGTGAAAGAAAACAGAGAAGTGAAAGGCAATCATTTCTCTAAGGAGGTGAAAGAAAAGCTACTCCCCGTCGGGGAATCGAACCCCGGTCTCCCGCGTGACAGGCGGGGATACTTGCCACTATACTAACGAGGAAGACATCGCTCTCTCCAACCCCCGGCATCGTGTCCCGACCCAGCATGCTGGAAGCCGACGCGTGCTGTGATCCCTTTACGGAGCAGAAATGACAACCGAGGAGCCGAGAGATCATGTCAGCATTTCGCGTCTGAACGGAAAACACAAACGAACAACTCGGAATGACTTGCCTTTGACGCTTTTCAAAGTGTTCTTTGTGCACGACGACTGCGCCGCCTAGCAGATACAAAGGGGTTGTACAACTTTGAACTAGCAAATGGAAGAGGGCTAAGCCCCCTCTCTTTTAGCCCAGGTTCGATCTGTCTCCCAGAATCACCAGGGCGCACACACACACACACCCGTGCCGTTGAAGTGCTCTGCTTCATTTCTAAGGGCAACTCAACATTCACTCCTACCCCGAGTGCAGAAAAGACAGCATCCACAGCAACAACAGCTCAGGTCTCTGCACAGGAGCTAAGCTGCCCTCATCTCCTCTGCTCTGCGGCTCCTGCGGAGTGGAGTCCTGCCTGGAGCCGTGTTTGCAGGCGGCGGCTCCCCGCGCCCTGTCTGTGCGTCGTGTCCAAGAGCTCCTGGGAGGAAGAGCGAGCCCTCCCACTCGGGGGCTTTTCCACGGTCTGTGTGAGGAGGGGCGGGTGTGTCCAGTAGCTTATCGAGCGGAAGCCTGGGCCGGCGGAGAGCTGTGATCGTGCAGACCTTGAGGTGTCACCTCTTTGTCTGCTTTCCCGCCCCCCCTCCGCCCAAGCTCTGCTCCAAAGTAGCCCGGCAACCCCTCACACCTGCACGTGTCACAACCTAAGGTGCGGTCATGAGACACCCATGGGGTGTCGTTCTGTTCTTGCTAATTGTTTCCTGCCCGTCGCAGGCAGGAGTCCATGCGAGGAAGATGCGCTGGACAGAGCTCAGAGGGCGCAGCTGGGTGGCTTTCCTTCTGAGTGACGTTCCTGCAACACTCTCCCGCTACTCTTGGTGCGCTCATGCCACAACACAGGAAGGCTGGAGCAGGTGGCTGTGGGCTTTGCGCACTGCCGAAATAGCTCAGTTGGGAGAGCGTTAGACTGAAGATCTAAAGGTCCCTGGTTCGATCCCGGGTTTCGGCATTTTGTTTCATCGCGCCCTTTGTCACTCTCTCCAGCGCCCCCTGCCTAAAGTGACGCGTCCCTTTCTCAGCCCGAAACGCAAGCGAGACACCAGCAGCAGTCCCTACAGGTTTCCGTAGTGTAGCGGCTATCACGTTCGCCTAACACGCGAAAGGTCCTCGGTTCGAGACCTTGTTTTGCACGCTCCTGTACTTCACAGAGGTCTTGAGCGACCGGTCATTTGTTCCCAATGTATTTCCGGTGCCTTCGTGCACTCTTGTACCAAACGCACGTTCCTTCTGTACGCGGAGCCGATCATTTGCAATTGGGCTGTGCCGACAGACCAGGACGAGCTCTGTCGGCTCAAAAGCAGCGCAGGACCTGCAAGAACAACAGGAAGATTAGCATCCAGCGGGGGCCTCTTAGTGAGCCCAAGAGCTCATCAAGAATCGGCTCCAGCAACAGGGCTGGGCGCATTGTTCCATTCTCCGCCCACTCTCGGTGTAAACAAGTCCCTCCTGGTCTCTGCTTGAAATGCACTTTCCTGCGTTTGCTTTGGTGTAACTGGCTTCCCCTGCATGGGCGAATGTGAAGAAGATCCTTAGTAAGTCATTGAAGAAAACCGAGAAGAGGTCGGAGTGGCCTCTGTCGTTCATCAACGATCCAGTCAGGCAGTACTCCTCTGTAAAGCGCCGTTCGTTCACATCGATTGCCTTTTTTTTTTGCCTTCATTCGTGCGAGTAGTAAAAGCAGACGCCCCTTTAGGGAGCCTGTCAGCACCCGGAGTTTTCCCCTTCTGTAAGCTCTCCATAGCCTCTCAGCTCTTCTACTGTCAAATCCCCCTCAAGTACTTCCCTATCTTCTTCACTCAAAACGTTTTCTAGCTTTGAGGTAAAAAAATGAATTTCTTCATCCTTTACCTCTGTAGAGCTGTACAGTCTTGAGTAGAAGTGTCACGCGCTCTGCAGCCAGAGGGCGGTCCTTCTCTGTCCTGTCCCTAGTTCCTGGTCTGCTGTCCTTCCTTTCCCTCTCTTTCCCTTGGGCTATATATTTCCGGGTCTTGCACTCTGTCCTCGCTCAGCACTGACGTTCGGATGTCCTGAGACCCGCCTAGCACCAGGGCGCCCCACGTCCGCTCCCTGAGGGCACAGGTTTCTATACGGCATTCCTGAACTCTTTGCACTAATGAGCCCGGGCCTTTTTCCCGTCTCGCCGCTACGCATATGGGTCTTTTTCCGCACTCCTGCTCCCCACAGTTAGTCCCTTTGGACGTCCGTGACAAGAAGGCCTCGATGCAGGAGAGGATAGCACTCAGCTCTGTTCTCTCTCTTCCCTCCTCATCAACTACACTTTCCATGACAGACTTGGAGCCTACCACTTTCCTGAAAAAGAAGCAGGTACACTTCTCATTTTCTTCCAAGAACTGCACTCTGCTTCTTAACAGCACTCCTCGACTGCTTTCTTCGGCTATGCTCCGGATGTCCTTTTTTAAAAGGGTGATATCCTCAAGCACATCGAAGCCACTGTGCAGCATCGTGTAGAGACGCTGCAGCTGCCTCTGTTTCCTGGCTAGCACTCCTCTCCGTCTGGCAGCAGCCTTCCTTCCCTCAGCCATGAAAAAGGCCTTTGTCCTCACCTTCACCTCCTCCCACCACTCTCTTACTGACCCGTACAGACACTGCAAGGACAGCCACTGTGATAGTTTCTCCTTGTAGCGGGATACTACCCCCTCGTTCTCTAGCAGCTTTGTGTTGAGTTTCCAGAGGCCTGGGCCAAAGACAGTCCCGCCCTGGAGTTCCACTCTACACCCTAAAGCCTGATGATCTGAGAAGAAGACAGGCTGAAGAGTGACCCCAACAACTTTCACTCTCTCTGAGACAAAGCAATAGTAAATTCTGGAGCTGCTATTCCTCCCTGACCATGTATATCCTGCTGTTGTGGGATATATACATCTATATGTGTCTGAGTGTCACGCCCGACATCCCTCCCTAGAGGGCGCTCCACTGCTCTCATTATCGTTCGTGTCATTTAGCTCTCCAGGTGTACCCTTTTAGTGTTATTATTTAAAGACCAGCTCCTCCAGTCCTCGGGGCTCATCATTAGGGTAAGATGTCGCGAGGCCCGCCTAGCACCAGGAAACCCTACGTCCGTCTCCTGAGGGCATAGGCCTCATCCCCGACACCTCCCGTTTCCTGAGCCCGGGGTCTGGAGGATCTCGCCCCGTCACCCTTGGACCTCCATGTTTCGTTCGTCTGTGTGCTCCCCTCTCTCGGGGATTTTAACTTTGTCGCGTTCCAGGATGGATTTCCAGTTGATGGACTTTCGGACTGTGCTTTGACCTGCCCTTGGACTCGTTTGGATTTGGATGCCGTTTTGTCTTCCCCGTACACTGTCTCACGGACTGTCACTATTATTTTGTGCACTATTAAACCCCTCTGTGTTCCTTTTACCACGCCTCCTGTTTTCTCCAGCTCTTACCGCATCGCATAGGGTCTTCTACAATATCTGACACGGATTCCAGTCCGTGTCCGTTACAGAATGATGAGCCTATGCTAGACCCCGCGAGCGGTAATCTGGAACACCCGGACCCTCATCTGGACCTTTTTTTTTCAAGATGCCCTTCCTGTTTTCCTGTCAAGATCCATTCCTGTTTCGCTGGACAAGGTATTTTTTGTGGATTTTTTTTTTTCTAAAGGAATTCTTGGATTTTTTTTTTTCCTGGACCGTTTTGTTTCTCCGTTTTTTTTTTCTTTCCCCGTTGGAACTATTTTGAGAGTGGACAGCCCTACCGTTTTGTATATAGTATTCTCCGGTTTTATCTCTTGTGTATATAGTGATTCTGAATTTCCTTCTCTGGTTGTATATAGTCTGTGCTTGTGATATTCTTGTTGATAGTATTGCCCTTATTTTTAATTGTGTAGGGCGTCAGGAGCCGCCCTTGAAGGGGGGGGTACTGTCACGCCCGACATCCCTCCCTAGAGGGCGCTCCACTGCTCTCATTATCGTTCGTGTCATTTAGCTCTCCAGGTGTACCCTTTTAGTGTTATTATTTAAAGACCAGCTCCTCCAGTCCTCGGGGCTCATCATTAGGGTAAGATGTCGCGAGGCCCGCCTAGCACCAGGAAACCCTACGTCCGTCTCCTGAGGGCATAGGCCTCATCCCCGACACCTCCCGTTTCCTGAGCCCGGGGTCTGGAGGATCTCGCCCCGTCACCCTTGGACCTCCATGTTTCGTTCGTCTGTGTGCTCCCCTCTCTCGGGGATTTTAACTTTGTCGCGTTCCAGGATGGATTTCCAGTTGATGGACTTTCGGACTGTGCTTTGACCTGCCCTTGGACTCGTTTGGATTTGGATGCCGTTTTGTCTTCCCCGTACACTGTCTCACGGACTGTCACTATTATTTTGTGCACTATTAAACCCCTCTGTGTTCCTTTTACCACGCCTCCTGTTTTCTCCAGCTCTTACCGCATCGCATAGGGTCTTCTACAATATCTGACACGGATTCCAGTTCGTGTCCGTTACACTGAGAGTTTAAAGTCTTGAACTAAGTTTTGCAGGGCCAGTGAGCTGGAATCCAATTTTATCGGCCTTTTGGCTAAGATCAAGTTCAAGTGGCATGCCCGCAGTTCTTGTCTTTCCAAAGTTCTAGAAGGCAATCGAAGATCCTGAAGAGTGCTTGAGCTGGTATCGCCCTAGGTTGAGCCTAGGGGGTTAAGGCCAATCAGCAGCTGAGCTGGTTGGGATCCGGCAGCAACGTTCTCTCTCTCTGCTCTCTCCTCTCCCCTCCCCCTTTCTCTTGCTCCACCTCCTTGGCCTCTTGGCTGGGAGTAGGTACTTGTGGCCTGCCCGCGGTGCTTGCTTTCTTCCTCGAGACTCAGAAGCGCTATCCGCTCCCTCTCTCTCTCTCCTCCTGCGCTTGCACCTAGCTGGGCTTTGCCCACAAGGACAAAGTCCAGGGCTCACTCGCTGCTCCTTTAGCAGCTAAACCGTCCTCTCCACAGGACCTTGCTCTCTCTCTTTCTCTCCTTTTTTCTTTTTTCTCCTTTCCAGATGGCAGACAAGAAGACACTGATCCGGTTCCACTGGACCAAGAAAACAGAGACGATGCCAACTGCGAAATCCTTTTTCATTACCTTCCTGAGAGGGATCCTGCAGTTGGTGGCCGGAGATCTCTACTGCCTGCAAGACAACAAGGCAGAGAGATACATGGAGGCCTACATAGCCACGGACGCCTCATATGAAAAGGCAACGAAAATGATCAGAGAAAAAGGTAAGCACCCCCGTTTCTCTGATTTCAGGCCGGAGCCTATGAGGAAGACAAACCAGAGGACCATCACAATCCTCACGTACAACCCCTACGTACCAATGGCACTGGTAACAGCGTACCTAGGGAGGTATGTAACTGTGGTGGGCAAACCGACGGAGATCAGGGACAGTTGCGGCGTCTGGTACGGCAAACGCCAGTACCGAGTCCTCCTGAAAGAGGACCTAGAGGGCGTCGACGGTTTCCAGCACCCCCCGGCCCGCTTCAACATCGGAGCCGACAGGGGGTACCTTTACTACCCCAGGATGCCGGATTTCTGCAAGAAGTGCAGACAGTCCGGCCACAAGGAGAACACGTGTGACATCGTCAGATGTCACAACTGTAACAAAGAGGGGCACCAGTGCCTCAAGATGGCCGCCAGGACGACGGACAAAATGGCTGACCGGAGGAAGGGCCCTGGATAACTCCCAGCAAGAAGGGAAAGAGGATCCACCTTCGGAAGGACAAAAGAAAAGAGTGGTGTAGCGGCAAGGCTTAATAATAAGGCAGAATTAAGTGTTTCTGAGCTTCCCAAATGAGGCCCCATTTCTCTGTTCATCTCTGTGGTGCAGCCACAGAGAAACTATTCATGCAGGCTGATTTAAGATGTTTTCTTTTGATAAGGACAGCTCCCAAAGGGGGATGCACTTAGCTAAGCCTGGCTATCATGATCAATGGTCACCCATTGGCGCCTATCTGTCTAGGGAGTGCCAGTTGGACATCTGGACTGCATTCCTAAGTGTCAGGAGTAAGTGACTCATATCTCACCTTGATCAACCAATCAGGGACTGGTAGGGCCGAGTAACCCACGTGGGACTCTGATGCCCATGGAACTTTCAGCCAATCAATGAGCTGAAGTTCCTCCAGGTAAAAACAGGCAATACGAGATTCAGTAAGATTCAGTAAGATTCTGGAGAGGATTCTGTGGACTGTTCTAAAGGGAATTCAAAGGAGAATTCCAGGGCAGGACGGCCCAGGAGCAGAAGGCTCCCAAGGGCAGGACATTCTCGCAGAGCGCCTCCTGACCATCCTGAGACTCAGCCCGGACAACCACGGAACGGCCAGTGTGTCCGAGTGCCAGAACCTTCCTTTGTTCTAAGAGTCTAGAGTGGAGGTTGCCAGAGAGTAACCAGCAGCAGGCCTCGTGAACAGGTCGGAACTGTGGACAGCTGAATCACTATTCAGAACTAGCTCTTCATCAGGAACGAACCGGTCCTCTTCCTGACTTGCTGGGACCCACAGTCATCTTTTCTCCTGTGCACAAACTTTGCTAGTTAAAGCCAACACTAACTAGCCGGTCAGTGAGCATCAGCAGCGCTCCGTCGCAAGCCGCACAGCACAGCCTGGCACCGAGCCAGAGAGCGCAGATTGGACAGCAACAGCCTGCAACTGTTTCTTTGTGCCCGCAGGAGATCTGAATCCCCAGAGATTGGATGAGTATTCAACTTCACTGCATTACTGCTCGAGAATTCAATTGTAATCCCAACCAGTTGATATCAATTTAATTCCTAAGAGTTATGTTCTTGTTTTGAGTATCTAATGTAGAAGTTGTAACCAAGTTCACTTTACGAAACGGTCTTAATGAATGATATACTGAATGTATGTCCTCTTGATATGTGTAACACTTCGTAACTGACTGAATATATATCTTTTGTATTCTGATAACCCTCTCGATAAGATCTGTTAGGTTTACATGCATATTTTATGTATTAATAAATGTATCCTCGTGTATTAGTACCTGTGTGTGTGCGTTGTTTGAGTTATGTCGCATGGTTGGATTCTAAAGCCATCAAAAGAATCAACTTTGTGATTTACTGCTACAATTAATAATTGTCTCAGTAAATGCCCAAACCCTACAGAACTGGTGCCTTCAGAGAGCCACTATGATTACATATTTGGCATCCCTGAGCCGGTTTTCTTACATATTTGGCGTCCCTGAGCCGGTTTTCCTACAGTGGTAAGGGAGAACCGTTTCCTCGTCCTAGAGGAAACGGAACTTTCTTCCCCCGAGGCCCAGGAACAACCAGAGGAGGCAGCCCAGGAAATGGAAACCCCCCCCCCGAGGCCCAAAGATGACAGGAAGTGACAGCCCAGGAAACGGAACCCCCCTCCCCCGAGTCCCACGGACAACAGGAGGAGGCAGCCCAGGAAGAGGTTACCCCCTCCCCCGAGGCCCAGGGACAACAGGAAGAGGCAGCCCAGGAAGTCGGAACCCCCTCCCCTGAGGCCCAGGAACAACAGGAAGAGGCAGCCCAGGAAGTGGAGCCCCCCTCCCCCAAGGCCCAGGAGCAACTGGAGGTCCCCGAAACTCCTGGAGAAAGGGAAGAAAAAAGCCTTCCCGAAGCGGTGGCGGAGAGTATCCTCGAGGAAGACAAGATTACTTTGAAGCCGCCCTGGAGCTGGGACTGATGGTAGGGCTGGACCTGTCCAGCATGTTTACCTTTCAGTCCCCAGCGAGACCTGGAGGGAGCCCAGCATATTCCCCCCAGGACCCGAATGAGAGGAGTTACATCTAGGCTAAACAGTGCCCAGATGTAGACTCCCAAGTTTTCCACTGTAAGCACAAAGAGAGGAGGTTCAACTTTCACTTGTTTAATCATGATTGTGAAACTTACCTTTCTAACAACTAACGTGAGAGGGCTAAGAGACCCGGTGAAAAGATGGGGAGTCTTTCATGATCTGGTCTCAAAGTCTTTCTCAGTTTGTTTCTTACAGGAGGTCCACCTGAAGGATGAAAGCGACAAGCTGACATTCACCAGGGAATGGACGAAGGGAGAATCATGCTGGAGCGTAGGAGGGGTCCACTCTTCCGGAGTGAGAATCCTCCTCAGAAACCCAGAGATGACGCTGGTTTCCTCCTTCTCGGTGGTGCAGGGCCGGATCCTGGTCGCAGGCTTCGACTGGAGGGGGCAGAAGTTGAGAGCAATTAACGTCTATGCTCCGACGGAACCCTCTATCCGGAAGGAAGTGTTTGCTGACCTGGCCAGCTGCTGCACCACCAACAGACAGGTGGTGCTTGGCGGGGACTTCAACGTCGACCGGGAGAAGGGGAGCGACGCTAGCTCGGCAGAGCTGGAGTCGCTACTCAAGCAGTTCTCCCTGGTAGACGGTTTCAGACGGTGCCGCCCTAACGACGCCGGAACGACATGGAAAAACTCCCGGGGAGTGTGCAGCCGCCTGGACTACATCTTTCTGCACACGACCTGCTCCCTGGAGTCGGCGACGGTGTCCCCGGAGTGGTAATCCAGCCACAAGCGCTTGACAGTGGTGGTTAACACCAACCTGCCAGCATTCGGTCGTGGGTACTGGAAGCTGAACCGGGAGATACTGGAGGAAGACGACTTCAAGGCACTGTTCCGTTAAGACTACGCGAGCTGGGTCGATCTGAGAGACGGCTACAGCTTCATGGTGGAATGGTGGGAGTCGGTGAAAGACAGGACCCGAACCCTGGCGCAGACGTACTGTAGATGGAAGGCGGCCAGGGAGAGGAAGGAAGCTGCACGACTCCAGAGACAACTAGAGGAGGAGTACAGCTCGGCTAACGGGGGAGGAGCCTTCAATTCAGCCCGGGCACGGGACCTGAAGGAGAGGCTCCGCAAACTCAATCAGGTCCGAGGAGCTCAGAAAAAGAGGGTGATCCATGGCCTGAGACGGGGAGATGGAGAGGAAGTGCTGGACAAGAGCGACAAGGTAGAAGCGGCCACCGCTTTCTACACAGAGCTCTTTTCAGAAAAGCAGACGGAGGTGGAGGCAGGCGATGCTTTTCTGGAAGAGCTGAAGGCACGAGTACCGGAGGAGGTGAGGGAGGACTTGGAGGGTCCGATCGCGGCCGAGGAGCTGAAGGCGGCGCTCTTGTCCATGGAGAATGGCAAGGTGCCAGGGCCGGACGGACTCCCCAAGGAATTCTACACCTGCTTCTGGGACACCCTGGCGGCAGATCTGGTGGAAGTGGATCTTCCGCCGGGGGAAACTCGGAGACACCATGAGGGAGGGCATCATCTCCTCTTCAAGAGCCCTTAGCAGAGACGGTGAGACGGGACCCTGTCACGGCCTGGAGATACCGGGAGGCGCGGGGGAAACCCTGAAGATCTCCCAGTATGCCGACGACACAACGCTGTTCCTGAGGTCGGACAGGGGGTTGAGGAGGGCCCTGCAGGTCATGGAGCAATACTCCAGAGCCTCGGGGTCGAAACTCAACCGCTGAAAGAGAAAACTGAAGTTCTTCGGGCCCTGGAAGCACAGGACGACAGCGCCGGAGGGTCTCAAGCTCTGCACGGAGCCCCTCAAAATACTGGGGGTTTCCTTCCAGAGCCAGGACAACGAGACCAACAACTGGACCAAGAGGATCGCCAAGGTGAATGCGAAGCTGGGTCTGTGGAAAACGCGGTCGCTGTCCTACACAGGGAAAGTGATGGTGTTGAAAGCAGACATCCTGCCGGCTTTGGTTTACCTGGCGGTGGTGTACCCGCTGCCGGCCAGACTCAGATGAGCGCTGCAAGGGATTATCTTCGGCCTCGTCTGGGGCGGCAAGTACGAGTACATCACTCGAAAACCGGATAGGTCAGCCGGTCGAGGAAGGGGTTCGAGATGTCCCACATTTCCCCCTGAAACTCGACTGCATCTTCTACTGCAACCTCTGTCGGGCGCTGCGGGAGCCCATTGGCCACAAGTACCAGTACTTTGTCAGGCTGTGGCTCTCTGTCCCGATGAGGCACTTGGTCCAGTGGTCAAACACTGGGCCCAAGGCAGAGAGGCGACCGAAGTTCTACACCCACGCTGTCAAGTGGAGCAGGAGGCCAACCACAGAGCCCTGTACAAAGAGGTGAGGGGGCATTTGGTCGCTGACGAAAGGCTGCAGGTTCCCAGACAAGTCTGGGAAAGGACACAGCCCAAAGAACTTGACAACCAACTGAAGGACCTCAACTGGATGGCTGTGCACAAGAGACTGGCTACCAGAGAGGTCCTCTACAGACACTCGCTAACCAGGAATCCGCATTGCCCCCGGGACACGTGTTTTGTCGAGGAGACTCAGGAGCACGTGTTCTGGAGCTGCCTCTTCGCCAAGGTGGTGTGGGGCAGAATGGACAACATTATGCAACTCCTGGGAAAGGATGCAGTGCTCAGTTACCAGTACATTCTGCTGGGGGCTGGCACCCACCAGACTGGACAAGGGGACACAGGACCTGTGGGGGCTGCTACTGTCCCTCACAAAACAAGGACTGTGGAAGGTGAGGAACACTCTCATCCGGCACAACATAAAGTGGGGGGCGAGGGAGCTGGAGAAGAGGATCCTGGCGGACCTCAGGAGGAGGACGAAGCACCACGTCGCCAAATGGGGTTTCCCCACGGCGAGGGAGCGCTGGAATGGACTTTGGGCCCTATACAGAGATTAAAGGACAATAGCAAGTGGTAGATTTGGAGGGACTCTCTTAATTGCGCAAATCCGCCCCCACTCGCAAAGATTGATAACGGACAATCAATCTCCTTTCCGCCGTTGTTTTTTATTACATGGAGTGTTAATATGTGTGAGATGTTCCTTTTGAGATGTTTTTTTTGCAGAATAAAGTATATTTTGTAGAACAAAAAACATCTTATGACAAGGTTTACAAGTTATCTGTTGAACTACATTCTCATAGGTGTGGTCACATTCCAGATCATTTGTTTACGTTTTTGTTTCTGGAGCAACTGTTAGATGAAATGTGCTAATATGTAACCTAACTCCAGTGTGAATAACTAGAAGAGGGGAGCAGCTCCATTCCATACCATGGGAGCTTTGAGATTGGCTGGGCCAGATCTCTCATTTGCATATCTGATTTGGAAATATAACACTAAACCCCTTCTTGCATGGATTTAACTTGCACCCAAGAGTCCCCTACTGTGTATTGCTACTTATTTTTTTTATGATAAGTGGTGATTACCAGTTGACAGGTTTTATTTGTTGAATTATAAATGGTTTTGTATTATCATCCTGAATGGCCTGTACTCAAGGTTTGGTAGGGTATGTGTTTTCATTTCATTTACCAAATTGAATTTTTGCTCTTTTAGTATTTGTCTAGAAGGCTTTCTGAAGTCAGGAACCCCATTTATTTGGTGAAAAAGGATTCTGTATTAATATTAATATTTCTCATACAACATAAATAGGGTCTTTTATGAATAAAAAGATCTTGCACTTGGAAATCTTGATAAAGCTGTGTGCTTCCATACACTCAAGCAGTTTTGATTCCTAATATTTGACCTTAGGTGCGGAAACGGGTCTTTTTTGCCATTTGATTTCCAATTGATCAGCACAGTATAGAAAATAGACCCATAAAGCAACCTCAGCAGTGACAAATGTCACTGTGTCACTTGGGTTTATACGTCGGGGTCCGGTAGTGAAGCTCCGCTCCTGTTTAGCCTCCGAAGCCGTACAGGGTGCGGCCCTGGCGCTTCAGCGCGTACACCACGTCCATGGCAGTGACGGTCTTCCTCTTGGCGTGCTTGGCGTGCTCGGTGTAGGTGACGTTCTCCAGGAACACCTTCAGCACCCCGCGGGTCTCCTCGTAGTTCAGCCTGGAGATCCGCTTCACTCCCTAATGGCGAGCCAGGCTGCGGATTGCGGGCTTGGTGATTCCCTGGATGTTGTCGCGGAGAACCTTACGGTGACGCTTAGCACCTCCTTTCCCGAGTCCCTTTCCGCCTTTGCCTCTTCCAGACATCTTCTAGTTATCAGCTGTGAACACGACACACACTGCTCATCTTTGATGTATAATAGACATCTTTCTTTGATGTCTATTATACATCAAAGAAAGATTTTTATAGGTGTAGAAACTAGTAAATAAAGCCAATGATTTGTTTTAGAAATGTATTCTTAAAATATACAATTATTCACACCTGAACAATATGTAGTTCAAATTATACATTATATACAATATTGTATTCAAATGTCTAATCATCATAAAAAACACAACTAGTAAACTTCAGTTACAAATTCTAGTAACATGGCAATATATATAGTAATGACAAACACAAACTAATTACATGAACACGCTAATATTTAACTCAAAACCACATTTCGATTCAAATATAAATTTTTAAAATTTACAACTTCTTTATTTCCACGAAAATATTATGTAGCACAAACGCTACTTTCTAATAAAGACAGAAAGAAACTGTTTGTTTTGTGTCTACTGGTGATCTTCCTCTCGATACTAATGAAATGTTTAATATGATCCCTCGAGAAAAAAAAGGAATCAATTTCCGCCTGGAATGATTGATGCCCCATCAAACATTTTGTAATATCCCTGGAAGTTTATACAGTAGAATCCTGGTTGGCGGCTTAAATTCAAGGTAAATGAGACTAAGGAAACGAGTTTGAAACTTGATGTCGAAGTGGGATTTAAATCACCCATTTCACATTTTACTTCATTGGGCAGTATGTGCCAGAGAGCAATGCCACCGCATCTCTTCGATAGCTCAGTTGGTAGAGCGGAGGACTGTAGTGGAGTCAACAGGGAATCCTTAGGTCGCTGGTTTGATTCCGGCTCGAAGGAAGGTGCTTTTCATGTAATTTAATCAAAGAGTTAAAAAAGTGACTCTGTTTTATTCAGACATTGATCAAAAGCTCAATAATCGACTAAGCAAAGGCTCCTGTTCCGAATTCAGCCCACGTCTGATTGTCTTTTTTTTTGCCAAGATCTGATCTTTGAATTAAGGGACTACACTGTCTGCTTTGTAATTCAAAAATACATACAAATGTCAAGTTTTTTGTAGATATAAAGGTGTTCTCTGTTTTCAAAGGATAGTTACTTAATTGGCATAATGATTTGGTATTGATTTTGTATCGTTGTATTATAAAGTTTGTGCTTTCTGTGTTTTTATCGTATTGTGAACTTATTTTTTAAACAAATGCTTACAAAGGCAAACACGGCACACATCTGTTTATACCAGCGGTGAATTGTACATTTTTATTAAGTACAAGCTACTGTGCACTTCTGGGAGTATAACAGGTTCGATTTAAAGTGGCAAAAATATAAAAGGGGAAAATACCCCAGACTGCGTGTAAAGCCCTCGTTGTGACTGTTTTAGATAAAAATGGCGTACTGTGCACGAAATTTTGCCGAAACACAATCTGATATTTTGATAATTATTATTTTAATAATTTTATAAGTATGAGGCCCCGGATCCAAATCTTCAGTTCTGATTTTTTTAAGTGATATCTTTCCTTCCTGTCGTGGAAGTCACACGATGTGAGCAATTGTTTTTTTTTACGTTACGATCCAAAGAGCCTCAGACTCACTGTAACCAAACCAGGATGGATTCTGCTGGGAGCCGGACTGAGCTCATTCTCACTCCCTGTGCTGAAAACAGAATAAGCTCTTCCCCGAACATCGTCTACAGCTGGATTGTGCTCTGCATCTTACTGCTCCGGCAGTTACTTTGACGAAAGACAAATCACTTGTGCGCTTTTAACCTTCTCGCAGCTACGGGCGAGACTGACGCTCACGATATGAAGGCACCCGCTGGTATACCTTCTCTAACTTTCAGTCGCGACAGACTTCGCTTTTTTAAAAAAAAAAGTAGATATAGCCCTGAAAAAAGCATTAGCTTTATCAGTTTTATATTAATCTATTTTGAATCAAAGTTTGATATTTTGTTTTATTTTTTATTGCATTTTACATAATAATAATAATCATTATTGCTTACACTTATATAGCGCTGTTCTGGATACTCCACTCAATGCGCTTTACAGGTAATGGGGACTCCCCGCCACCACCACCATTCTCCTGAATGATCACAGAGAGTCAGGACCTTGGTTTTACGTCTCAGCCGAAGGACGGCACCTGTTTACAGTTTAGCGTCCCCGTCATTGTACTGGGGTATCAGGACCCGCATGGACCGCAGGGTATGCGCCCAGCGACAGAAACCAGACGTGTGTCGGGCTCGGCTGCGAGCAGGACAATGACGTCACGGGGACAAAGTAGAGGAAATCAAAACAGTTCTATAAAAGACCTGTGTCAGCTGTTGGTTTGCAGTCTGGACTCTAAATCCTCCGATCCGATTTTAAATCTCTCTAATACCTGAGCTGCGGCTTCTTCCGAGTATTTATTCGTATACTTATTATGTGTAAGTGTATAGATGAAACCTTTCATAGTGTAACGCTTACGGCCGACAGGCACTGTGTAAGAGCCGGTGTACCAGAGCAGGTGACGTCACTGCCCTTCCCTGTGATAGCAGGACCACAGCCCGTGGGTTGTGGGGAGATCTCTCTTCAGCTCACCGGGCTGGGTTGCTGCAGAGAGACATGGGAGTCCCGGGTTCGAGCCCCCGACGGTGGGGGGCCGACCTAATGCGCCCTTGTTGCGTTACAATATATTGTTCAGTTTAAATCAAAATGCTTTACTAATACAAGAGAGAAGTATAGTATGAAGGATGTGACAAATGTATGATTTCACGGAACAAAACGGTTTTTATTTGCATTCGAAATGAAGCAGAATTTTAGCGCAACACACAAGCCCTTTGTCTTTTTTAGTGATTTTTAAACAGACGTAGAAAACGCGTTTTTTTAACACTATAATAGCAGGGTCAGTGGCGTAATGAATAACGCGTTAGGCCTCGTGTCAGAAAATTATGGGTTCGACTGCCATCTGGCTTGTTGAGTTTATACCACTTACATTCTTTTATATAAATGAACTGCACCTGAAAGCTATAGAAAACACTTTGGGTAAGTTGTCTGCAGCCTCCTGCATCGACAACTTACCCAAAACACTGTACTGTCTGGAGATCAGCTCCAGCTCTGAACTCAATTGCAATGAAAAACCATGCCTAACAAAACTGGAGAACAGCTGAACTTGTGCTCAGTTCGGTGATGAGGGTTCAGAACTGTCGTTGTTGTAATTAGCACGAACTGCACAGGCTCTGAATCAGACCATGTCAATTAGTCTGATCAGTGTAGGACACGTTAATGTAGAATTATTAATAGGTTTATTAGTTAGTTAGTTCAGGTTTACCCACCTGAACTAATGTAGAATTATTACTTGGTCTGTCTCTTGTTTGTATATAAATGAATGTCTCTGACAACTTAATGTTAGTTTTACGATGTAGGTCAGGCGTTGACATATGCACGAGTATACGAAATGTCTCACTCCTGATTCAACTCATGTTCTATAGGAGATTGGCGATTCCTCCTGTTTCTCATACAACCATATCAGAACAGAAGCCCGTGTCACCCAGCTGTGATTCAAGATCGACTCGCATCTTTATCCCTTTTTTGTTCATGATCATTATTTTCTTTAGTTATGATCAATATTGAACTTTTTTTAAATGAAATGACAATAATCAAACATGCAGGCAGATTTTTGAAAAGTATTCGGAATTGACGGGGTGCCCCTTTGGAACAGTCGTCAGAAAATGTGAGAAAATGAAAGTTATGTAAGCTCTCACACAAAGCATTGAAGATTGGAATCTGAGTGTAAAAAAGCTACCTGTCTCCCAATGATAGGCAGGGATACACACCATGACTCGAATAGACTCAGCGAACTTTAACACCTATGATATTACGAGTGCTTTGCACGTGTCGAATTTCAAGAAGGAACTACTACAACAGTTTGGACATAATTCAATACCACCGGCAAAGTCCAATGCCGGCAACTTCTGAGAAAATAATGTTCACTCATGGAATTTGGTCTCATGGAATTTGGCTGGCGGGAAAATTCATTTATACTCCTTTTGCACCCTCAGCTGAAACATGTTAAAATAACAACGCAGATTTGTTGGAGAACCTGACAAGAATTATTGGGTTAGTACTGTATGTATTCTTGTATATTTACTTTAATTTTAATATAAATGTAAACATGCATGCTTTATAAGCTATTGTAATTTTAAAATATGTTAGCTGAGGATGCGAGGGGGGCTATTATACCTTGTGAAACACGCAAGGAACCGTAAAAAAGGCTGATATTTGAATAAAATTGGCGATCACAAGAAAACCACAATTTATGTGGTATTATCATCAATATCCTTCAAAATCGACGTTCAAATGAAGGATTTGAAGAAACTATGAAAAAAGCAATAGTAGTAGGAGAGGATTTTGATTTTTGCTCTTCAAGTCAGTAGATCGACGTAGAGTTGCGCCCCTACAAACAGCACAAAGGATGAAACCCACCTCCTTCGTTATTGCTATGTTTGTGCCGGTGAAAGTAGCGTTTGTGCTATAGAAAGCATCTCGGAAGGTGAAGGTGCAGTCACTTCCACATGTCATGATATCATTAGATCCGACGACAAGAGCTGAAGCCCCCCAGTCCAAGCCAGCAATGTGAGGAAGATGGACATGGAGGAAGGTAGCGTGGCTGAGCGGTCTAAGGCGCTGGATTTAGGCTCCAGTCTCTCTGGGGGCGTGGGTTCGAATCCCACCGCTGCCAAATGTTAGTGTTTTAAGACCTGCAATACGATCAGTAAAAGTGCTTTTTGTTAGGCTGCAGGAGGTGTTAAGAGATAGACTTTCTAAAAGACAGGCTTAACATCAAGGCAGAAAAAATATTTTGTTTTCTCAACAGAAATTCTCTTTGGTACGTTCAGTTTTATGTAGGGAACAACATCTGCCAAGATCACTTTTGAGGCAGTGCACATGATAGTGTACCGGCAAGTACAGTACATTCAATATTGGCTGTGGTGGTGAGCTGCTTTTGTCTGTGAAACTTTTAATTCTTCACGCCGAATCGTTGGCAGGGGTAAAGCTTATTAAATCTTTGAACATAGCGCTCCATCAGAAGTACTTTGTTCGTGATCAAAAGAGATCAGAGGATTAACTTCATGAATTCACATAGCATACCTTACAGGAAAGATTTAAAAGGGGAATTGATTGTGCTTCCTGATGTTGCCTGTGGTTTCTTTGGATACAAAGGTGAATGTTCTTTGACGTTCTGCTAGAGTATCCACTGGGTGAGCTTTATCAATTAGCTCGGATAGGTCATCAGTGCTCCGTCTCCGGAAAATAATCAGCACTGTCGATCACGAGTTTACAGATTTCTCCAAATAACAACTATACATTTTAACCCAGCGGTTAGCATTCCTTCAATCCAATAGTTTTACTCTGGGTAAAAAGCAGCGCAATCTACAGAGAGATGATATTCAAATATTTCAACGTTCTTATTGGATTACCTGTATGGAGATATCGCTCAGAATTCCTAATATGATTTTGAGTTCAGTTTTGCTTTACTACTTTCAGAGTCTTTTATTGACCTTGCTGAAGCAGAGAAGTGACATAATCACAAATGCGACCTACCTGTGCTGCTGTTTCTGGTTAATAATTATTATTGCGAGGAAAAAAAAACAGCTCCTTGCATTAAGAGCAAGAGCAACCAACGCGCTCTCTTGTTGAGTTGGGTTTTTTCCGTGGTGCTCTTCCTCAGATGCAAAGTTATTTGGCGAGCAAGGACCTCTGAGAAGGAGCCTGAATCCGTCAAGAACTCTGAAATTCTAATATCGCACTACCGTCTTGTGTACAGAGATCTGCTTCTTCCTTTTTGAGTGTTTTGGTGTTTAAGAGCACACTTCCTACCTCGAATGTTAGTTTCAGGAGATGTGTTACCAGATCACAGATCATCTTGAAAAGATTTGGGATGCACTGGCTCAGTTATTTGAAGGAACCTATACCACCAACGCACTTCTGAGAAGCACCTGCACATTTTCGCAATCCTCTCTCTCACCTACAAAGTTATGAAGACACAGACGACCAACAAAAACTAATTTGATTCACTCAATTATTTGTCCATCTCTAAAGCCTGTGTGTATTGACAAGGCAATTCAAAAGCACATATTAAATAAGAACACGATCCTTCTTGTTACCATTCACGTGGTTGGAGCGTTGTTTCGCCCTTTAACATTCTTCTACAATATTTACAAAAGGGCTTTATCACTGGAGTTGTGTGCATCAGTCCATGAACATCAACTGTACTGCTGTTTTTCTATGCGTAATTTAATTGCAAGCACTTAAAAGATGCAAAAAGGTTTCAAAGAAAACATAATTGAAAGACAGTCGAGTAAGGAGGTAGAAAAACGCACTCCCCCATTGAAGAATCAACCACCGTCGCCCATGTGACTGGATATAAAAATAAATTATTCATTTCAATTATTCATGAAGGGTGGATTGTGGTCAGTAAACATATGCACATCTTTAAGTCAGTTCCACCATCTGTGCCATAGGGGATGTAGCTCAGTGGTAGAGTGTATGCTTTTTTTGTATGAAGTCCTGAGTTCAATCTCTGGCGTCTCCAGATGTCTTATATTATTGTGCTCACATCGCAATCTTCTGTTGAGTAAGAACTCTTTGCTCGTGTTCATAGAGAGCCAGGTTTACACAATTAAATTCAGTCACACACGAAGTGCTACAGTCTTGCTCTGCTGTTTTAAATGTACCTCCAAAGCATTTCGTTGTGTTAACTACCAAATGATTTGAACTAATTTTACGTCATATTCAGGAAATCCAGAGAAGGTCATCAGACTTTTAGTGGCTGTTGAAGAAAACACCTGTTGAATCTCACCAGGGATTTCTTGAGAGATCATTCAGCGAGCAAGTCCTCCCTCTGGACTCCAAATATTTTGGGTTAAACTGTTATTCACATACTCTAACGAAGAGAAACGTTAGTGTCTTCCGGTGTGTGAGCCCATTTCTAAAAAAAAAAAGTTATATAAATTGAATTGTTCTACTTTTTAGGCTTGCATAGTCTTATTAATATTTCAGTTAAATCTTTTTTTCTGTAGTAACATCAGTTGATATTAATATTAGTCCTGATTTATAATTTTTTTGTCATGGTTGATCTTAAATAATTTTGTAATTAGTTTCAGTTTTGAAAAATCATGCAGAGAAGCTACCAAAACTGGTAATGTTCATATAATGTGTAATGCAATAGCAGCATTTTGGGTTGAAAACAAAAAGTATATCTTGGTATGAATCCTAACACTTCATAGACAGCGTTCTAGGACTTCTCGCTTCAGATAAAGTTGTCAATACATCATAGATTTCTACTCAATCAATATCAGCAGTGTTATCACTACCGAACGCTAAATATAGATCCTGGCAATACTTCGTGAGATCTTCATAAGAAAATCCAAAATACTACGGAAGGAATCAAATTTATATGTTTCTTTGGATCGAGAAGATGATCATTATGAGACTCAAAACATGCCTGTCTTTTCTTTTTTCGAGGACAAATGGATTATTGAGGTGTAAAGATGGGTTCAAAACCAAAATCACCTGCTATCGCTGCTGTTTCTTCAAATCCTTCAACTGATCATCGATATCGAGGAATAATATATAGTTTCTTCAAATCCTTCAACTGATCATCGACATAGAGAAATAATATTATACAATTGTGGTTTTCTGTTAATTGCCAATTTGACTACATCTTCGTTTACAGATGTCTTGCATGTATCACAAGGTATAATAGTCGTCGTGCGTCCTCAGTTAAAATGTACGACAAAAGTACAACATTTATGGTTACATCCATATTAAAATGAAGGTAAATATACCAAGATATTAAAATACAATTGTACAGTCCTAACTTAATAATGCCTGTGAAGTTTTCCAACAAATCCGAACTGTAATTTTGAAATATTATAGCTGAGAATGAAAAGAGAGTACAAAGATCAAATTCAATGAGTGAAAATGCACCAGTAGTTCTCTAAGCTGAGTTTCTTCCCTGAACATGACTTGCTTGCGAAGCACCAAGCAGCCTTGAACGGATCGCGGAAATCAAATATACAGTACAGATGGATTCAGAGTGTGCTTTCCAACTTTTGTGCAACATTTTCCTTTGATAGGGTGGAGTTGTCTTCACAATCTGGGTTAAATAAAAAGGAGTGACGTCAGTGTTAAACAGCTTTCCTTCTTGGAGAACAATGGTTGTGTTCCATATTTCTAATTATTTTGGTTTCAAGATCGCAATTTAGTGTGAAACATAAAAGCCAGCTGGATAAGCTTTATTAATTTCCCTCATGGGATCAATAAAGTATCTACAGCAGTGGTTCTCAAACTTTTTGGACCAAGTACCACCCCTAATCCAACCAAAGCATCCAAGTACCACCTACAAGTCATCATCTCATAGGAACCCCAGAAATTCTCAATGACCAACATGAGTGTACGTGCACATACTCACACATACATATAATAAATATTATAATAATGAACTTTATTTGATATAGCGCCTTTAAAGGTGGCTTCTCAAAGTATTTTACAGAAAAAAAAACATTAACAACAACTAATAAAAAAGCACCATTTCAGTGAGAGGGGTGAGCCTATTTAGTTGAGCAAAGGAGATGTGAATAAATTTTTCGAGCCTTGATACAATTCACAACAGAGTCTAACAGATATTAAATCATCAGGCATTTTCTTGACGGCAAAGGTCTCGCGGTGGATGTTGTAATGCGTACATTAATTTCTGGAGCAACCTCTCTAATTCGTGCAACTGCACCGTTATGTCGGCTTGTCATTGCTCTAGCACCGTCTGTACAAACTCAGATGCATTTTATCAAGTCGAGGTCATTCTCTTCGATAAATTCATTCTGAAGCTGAAATATGTGCTCTCCTGTAGTTCCTGTTGGTAGCGGTTTACAGAACAGAAAGTCTTCATGGGACATACCCTCAAACTCGTATCTAACGTAAACGAGCAAATTGGCCAAATCGACTACAGACTCATCTAATTGCAGTGAAAAACATCTGCTCATCTTAACGCGCTCTATCAGTGTACTTTTGATATAATCCTTCATTTCAATAATTCTATGAATGACTGTGTCTTTCAGGGGGAGGGGGGCAGCAGGTCGAGCTGTTTAGCAGCTTTTTTTCCACACATAATACGTGTCAGCTCTTTTGCCAACGGTAAATAAGGTTCTTCAAAAATAGTGTAGCTTACCTGCTTTAGCAATCCGCAAGCTTTTTCCGCGTTTCCGTTTTTATTTCCGTATTTATTTAAAGTTTTTATTTCATGCGCATGGGAGCGAAACACAGAGACGCTCGGTGTATTTTTCTCAAATTCGAACAGTTCTTAAATATTTTTCTATCACGCTTTCGTGTGCTCACAAGATTGCCTGCGTTCGTAGCACGTATTTCTATGCATTCCTGTGTTTACAATGTTGGCATTGTTCCAAAATCACGCACATTCTCCTTTCTCCCTATTTGCTGGAGATACAATAGCTTTTTTTAAATACAATTGGTCACTTGCATCCGTAGCACGCATTCCTATAGAGTGGTATAGAATTACAGAGTATCTCTTGTGTCCACTGAAGTATTAGCACGCACTGTATCGTAGTATGTAGGCTGCGTATTCGACAAGTATTAAAATACAAAATATGAAAACCCGTCCCGATTTTTCAGTGCACACTACACAGTTCCAGGGTCATTTGGCGTACCACCTGGTGGCACTCCACGTACCACTGCCGGTACGCGTACCACAGTTTGAGAACCACTGATCTACAGTATCTATAAATCTCTTACACGTCATTTACAATGGCTTTTCAACTAATAGCCCGTGCAGGGATCAAACCCTCGCTGTTGGTACAGTACGAGTTGCGTAAGGCTCTGTAACGCGCAGATGAGAAACTAACCTCTGCTTCTTCATTATATACACAGTGAGCTATATATGCGAGCTTACTGCCTCCTACGGGCTCTGTATTTGATTGCGGTACAAGACCGGCCGTGGAGATAAAGTGAGACGGGTGTGTACATTAAAAGGCTCATAGTGTCCCTGGGAGGGCTCAAACCACCACCCTTTTGGTTAACAACCGAACCACAAAGACTCATGTACAGCTTAACACTTCTCGGTCTCAGTGAAAGTGATACACTCCGTAAAATTTCCAGAGATTCATTTATTTTTAAAGGAAAATCACCAACAGCGGCCGAGATCTACTGGAGTTTATTCATTCTATACTGCGATTTCTGAAGGGTACTCTGTGAAAATACGAGTTTTGACGAGAAGGGATGGACATATAAGGTCAAAAGGCTTGAGGAATTGAACCTTAAGGTGAAGACTGCGGGTTCAGTAGCAGCAGAACCTGATCAGTATCAGTTGACTCCGATATACTTTGAAAATGAACTTGGGGATTTAGAGTCAGACGTGCTACCGTTGCACCATGGGGTACTTAATTAAAAAAAAAATAGAAAAAAAATCAGTGTTCCTGGATCTGTAATTGAGAACAACACCTGCACAAGAGCTGCGCAGGAAGATAAAATGTGGTCTGGGAAGAAGAGACTCTCTTCGGAAGAGCTGCGCTCTTCACAGATTTTTTTTGTGAAGCTGATTTGTCTCCTTTGGGGAATTCAAAGGCACGGGCAGCTGTGACTTCATGGCGCAATGGTAGCGCGTCTGACTCCAGATCAGATGGCTGCTTGTTCAAATCATGTCGCGGTCAGCTGTTACTTTTTCAGGTTCTGCTGGTCCTGAACACGGAATTCACACCATGCAGTTGAGTTCTATCTGTACACCACATAGATAATCAAAACAAAATAGAGCAGTACAGGACACGCAGTGTGGAGCTCACACAGGCTTACAGTCTCCAGCATTGGAGTGGAGGGGAAAAAAGAACTTTGTTTTTTTTTTTTTAAGAGAAAAGGCACAGTTCACATCTGCTTAACATCACGTCCAACTTTAGAGACAGCTACATCAGATAATGGAATCCCGGAAGTTTCAGATAACTTTTTTTAATACAGGTTCAAGCAAACCTGAAAGTTAATGAGTTTCCGGACACTTTTGTTTTATTAAAAAGTGTCTGAAGCCTGAAACTGTAATTTGAAAACAAAACCCGCTATTGGACATTAGCAGGTGCTTTTTGTAACGATTTGCTATTTCATGCTGGAAAACAAAGGAAACAGACCCAACGTTTGCTTTCAGGTGCGGTTCATTACATAATATACATCTATTACTGAGGAGCTTGAATAAAATTTACACGAGCCAGGTAGAAGTCGAACCTACAATCTTATGATCCGAAATCAGACGCGTTGTTTATTAAACCGCTGGCATTTCACATGACCTGAATTCCCCCATAGTGTGCTCAGCGCCGCTACTAGTAATGCACCGCTCCGTCTAAAATTTCAAAGTGAGAAACATGTGTTTTCTGATTTTTTATGAGTTTTAAAATATAATCTCTTTAAATCAGACAAGGGGTTTATGTTTCGCACTGAAATTCCGATTGACTGAGAATTCAAAGAAAGACTGTTTTCTTCCACAACACCGTATAATTATCACATCCACCAGACTCTCCAACCTCTCCAGATCTTGCTGGTCGAGCAATTGCTCCGATAAATTAGGTTACGTATCATGTTAAATCATTTCTTCTCAACACAACATTTCCTGGTGCACGTTTTCTCTATGAAAAAAAGACATTTTTCCGTTGCACGATTTCTCGTTTTTTATCAAAGCGTACAGAAATAAAAAAGAAGAAGAAATAGTGTCGCAAAAGAACCCTGTCGCCCTTGGGAGATGTCAAACGCATTGGACATGAAAATGGCAGATAAAAGCCAGTTCTCTTCGTTTCTCAGTGTCGGGGCTGCTATGTAAAAGAGGCAATTTGCTCTGAGCGCAGGTTCAGCGCTTACTGAACGCAGATGTCTCAGAGCGGTGTGTCCAAGCGGCTGTAAAAGGTGAAGGTTGTCCTGTCACCGTAGCCTAGTTGGTTAAAGCGCTTCTCTATTAAACAAAAGAACTGAGATTCAAATCCCAGCCGTGTCTTTCTTCCTATCTTGTAGTACAGAACGTATCATTTCGGGCAATCACAAAGGGCTTGATTTCGTTAAATGCATGTGTTCATTTCCTTTCTGGAAAACTTGTTTTTGATTAAATTCACACAGCTTGCGAAAAATGAAATTCAATTCTTGGTTATCAGTGCAGAAGAAATATTACAGGTTGGCAAAATAAACGGAAGAGATTTTTTTTTAACCGAAAACTTGTGATTCGAGAAACGACCTTACCGGTCAGTCTCTGTGGCGCAATCGGTTAGCGCGTTCGGCTGTTAACCGAAAGGTTGGTGGTTCGAGTCCACCCAGGGACGGGGTTCTTTTGCGATATAAACATTGTCTTCAGTCGATTGGATTTCTCAGCGAAACCTTAACCATTTTAATATTTGCAGGAAATGCGAGTGTTTAACACGTGTCAGGGTCACCGGGAAATGTCCAATAATGCCCAACATTGCAACTCCCCAGAAAACCATATTCACTCAAAAAAAATTATCGTCGAATCTTCATTTATATTCCAGTTGAATCCTCCGCTGAAATATTTTAAAAATACAATGCAGGTTTGTTTGAGAACTTGACAAGCATTCTTACAATAGCACTGTGCAGTTGGATTTTGATATTTTGACATATTTACCTTAATTTTAAACATAAATACTATACAGTCTATTGTAATTTTAAAATATGTTAGCTGAGGATGCAAAGGGGTGAAAGGGAAAGGTCAGAGGGTATAGTAAAAACAAGGTTAGGATTGGTGGAGGTGGTAGGGGTGTTGATGGTTTTTCTCTTGTCATGGAAATATAACTATTAATTTTAAAGGATCACTTACTGACGTCAGACAGCTGCCAATTCTCCAGACGCGTCTCTGGAAGGATAAACAGTTTATCCTCCGAGGTTCGTCCAATTTGCTAAATGGATGGAGTTTCAGCAGCTGTTCGCGCTCAGGTTTGTGATCCCGGACGAGCCCCCAAATTGTCATGGAAATATAACTATCAAGGAAGCCACAAGAGAGAGTTCTCACCTGAGTAAGGTCTTTATTTCAATATTGCAATATTGGGAGCCCTGCAAAGTGCAACCAGAGACTCAATTTGTTACAAGCAGTACAGGGTTTTTATAAGACGTTGCGCTGTAAAAAAGTTCAGCACTTGGTCCCTACTAAAACTTCCCCTTTCTCTAAGAGAAAACAGATTACATCATAGAGCGAGAGAAGAAAAACTAGATTTGTTATTCAAAGCTTATCAGTTACTTTCAGCTAATTCTAATGACCCAGACAGCATATATTGTTTTGGTACATTGTCTTCTAAACTAACCTAAACAGTGTACTTTGTTGACGAACTGTTTTCTAAAATTCTGCACGCACTGTAGCACAGCAGTTACATCCTTGAAATATATTATCTAAAAGCACCAATATATTTTTTCAAAGCTCTCTACATTTTTAAGAATCAATTTACTTATTAGATTTCCACTTCACCGGCATCATGCAAGCAAACTACATTAATATGAGAAAACACGCAAGAGAGTTGTCACTCAGAGTGTCGAAGGGTCGATGTATACTGGGGCTCAGTTGAAATGCAACGTCAGGACTTTTCCGAATTATGTCACACGAAGAGAGCACAGCCCTTTCCGCGCTGCCACGTGTGTCTCGGTAACTCGCTGTGATCGTATAGTGGTCAGTACTTTGCGTTGTGGCCGCAACAACCCCGGTTCGAATCTGGGTCACGGCAGAATAGGGGCGTCTGCTTTTACTACTCGCACGAATGAAGGCAAAAAAAAGCCAATCGATGTGAACGAACGGCGCTTTACAGAGGAGTACTGCCTGACTGGATCGTTGATGAACGACAGAGGCCACTCCGACCTCTTCTCGGTTTTCTTCAATGACTTACTAAGGATCTTTTTCACATTCGCCCATGCAGGGGAAGCCAGTTACACCAAAGCAAACGCAGGAAAGTGCATTTCAAGCAGAGACCAGGAGGGACTTGTTTACACCGAGAGTGGGCGGAGAATGGAACAATGCGCCCAGCCCTGTTGCTGGAGCCGATTCTTGATGAGCTCTTGGGCTCACTAAGAGGACCCCGCTGGATGCTAATCTTTCTGTTGTTCTTGCAGGTCCTGCGCTGCTTTTGAGCCGACAGAGCTCGTCCTGGTCTGTCGGCACAGCCCAATTGCAAATGATCGGCTCCGCGTACAGAAGGAACGTGCGTTTGGTACAAGAGTGCACGAAGGCACCGGAAATACATTGGGAACAAATGACCGGTCGCTCAAGACCTCTGTGAAGTACAGGAGCGTGCAAAACGAGGCTGTTTCCGCCCGGTCTCGAACCGGGGACCTCTCGCGTGTTAGGCAAACGTGATAGCCGCTACACTATGGAAACCTGCAGGGACTGCTGCTGGTGTCTCGCTTGCGTTTCGGGCTGAGAAAGGGACGCTTTAGGCAGGGGGCGCTGGAGAGAGGAACAAAGGGCGCGATGAAACAAAATGCCGAAACCCGGGATCGAACCAGGGACCTTTAGTCTAACGCTCTCCCAACTGAGCTATTTCGGCGGTGCGCAAAGCCCACAGCCACCTGCTCCAGCCTTCCTGTGTTGTGGCATGAGCGCACCAAGAGTAGCGGGAGAGTGTTGCAGGAACGTCACTCAGAAGGAAAGCCACCCAGCTGCGCCCTCTGAGCTCTGTCCAGCGCATCTTCCTCGCATGGACTCCTTCCTGCGACGGGCAGGAAACAATTAGCAAGAACAGAACGACACCCCATGGGTGTCTCATGACCGCACCTTAGGTTGTGACACGTGCAGGTGTGAGGGGTTGCCGGGCTACTTTGGAGCAGAGCTTGGGCGGAGGGGGGGCGGGAAAGCAGACAAAGAGGTGACACCTCAAGGTCTGCACGATCACAGCTCTCCGCCGCCCCAGGCTTCCGCTCGATAAGCTACTGGACACACCCGCCCCTCCTCACACAGACCGTGGAAAAGCCCCCGAGTGGGAGGGCTCTCTCTTCCTCCCAGGAGCTCTTGGACACGACGCACAGACAGGGCACGGGGAGCCGCCGCCTGCAAACACGGCTCCAGGCAGGACTCCACTCCGCAGGAGCCGCAGAGCAGAGGAGATGAGGGCAGCTTAGCTCCTGTGCAGAGACCTGAGCTGTTGTTGCTGTGGATGCTGTCTTTTCTGCACTCGGGGTAGGAGTGAATGTTGAGTTGCCCTTAGAAATGAAGCAGAGCACTTCAACGGCACGGGTATGTGTGTGTGCGTGCGCCCTGGTGATTCTGGGAGACAGATCGAACCTGGGCTAAAAGAGAGGGGGCTTAGCCCTCTTCCATTTGCTAGTTCAAAGTTGTACAACCCATCTGTATCTGCTAGGCGGCGCAGTCGTCGTGCACAAAGAACGCTTTGAAAAGCGTCAAAGGCAAGTCATTCCGAGTTGGTCGTTTGTGTTTTCCGTTCAGACGCGAAATGCTGAAATGATCTCTCGGCTCCTCGGTTGTCATTTCTGCTCCGTAAAGGGATCACAGCACGCGTTGGCTTCCAGCATGCTGGGTCGGGACACGATGCCGGGGGTTGGAGAGAGCGATGTCTTCCTCGTTAGTATAGTGGCAAGTATCCCCGCCTGTCACGCGGGAGACCGGGGTTCGATTCCCCGACGGGGAGTAGCTTTTCTTTCACCTCCTTAGAGAAATGACTGCCTTTCACTTCTCTGTTTTCTTTCACAGCGTCGTGCACCTTTTCATTGCTCTCGCTTTCAGAGCCTCCGCACGGCACACGACTCGACATCAGGAAGCACATTGAAGTGAAAGCAGGAAGCGCTGCGACATGCACTGTGCAGATCCCACCACACTAAGAGGTGAGTGGGTCTGTTCGATGCACAAAGAACGCTTTGAGAAGCGTCAAAGGCAAGTCATTCCGAGTTGGTCGTTTGTGTTTTCCGTTCAGACGCGAAATGCTGAAATGATCTCTCGGCTCCTCGGTTGTCATTTCTGCTCCGTAAAGGAATCACAGCACGCGTCGGCTTCCAGCACGGTGGGTCGGGACACGATGCCGGGGGTCGGAGAGAGCGATGTCTTCCTCGTTAGTATAGGACCTGTCACCTGTCCCCACCTGTCCCCACCTGTCACGCGGGAGACTGGGGTACATCAGGACGCGCCTTGAAGTGAAAGCAGGATGCGCTGTGACATGCACTGTGCAGATCCCGCCACACTAAGAGGTGGGTCCAGTGGGTCTGTTCGATCACAGCGCTAGGCGAATCCCCAATCCCCTTTTGTGCCTGGCGACAAAAGATGTCTGTTTCCGCCCGGTTTCGAACCGGGGACCTTTCGCGTGTGAGGCGAACGTGATAACCACTACACTACGGAAACGGTGGTAAGACGTGCCCAGCGGCCCAGCGCTGAGCTTCGCCAATGCGATTTAGCTGCTTCCAGTGCCTTTATTGGAGTGCGCTGATGGACCGTGCTCTCTCTCCAGAGACCAGCACGCCTGTCATGGACGGAGCAGGAAAGGCGGCGCCACATTCTACAGCCCTCTCCACGCAATCGACGAAATCGGGCTACTGAAGTGGAGAAAATCGCCTCTCCAGAAAGTGCAAATATCATCTTGGAGACTATAAATCCTATTGCCGAAGGTCAGCCCTGTCTACCAGAGTAACCTTCCCACAGCGATGATCAGCTCGTCTCACACGCGAGAAGTTTCGGTTGGAAACAAACGCCCCCTCTTCTCGCACGTTTTGCACGTTCGAGTAGTTTTAATGCGGCTCTTTCGTACACGGTGCTGATCTTTTGGAAAGCAGGAGGCAAAACCGAGTCGAACCGCCTGGGTGAAAACCAGGAACCCTAACCGCTAGACTAAATGGCAGCGAACAACCATGCTGTTCCCGGCATCATGCAAGCAAACTACATAAATATGAGAAAACACGCAAGAGAGTTGTCACTCAGAGTGTCGAAGTGCTCAGTTGAAATGCAACGTCAGGACTTTTCCGAATTATGTCACACGAAGAGAGCACAGCCCTTTACGCCCTGCCGTGTGTGTCTTGGTAACTCGCTGTGATGGTATAGTGGTCAGTACTTTGTGTTGTGGCCGCAACAACCCCGGTTCAAATCTGGGTCACGGCAGATTAGGGGCGTCTGCTTTTACTACTCGCACGAATGAAGGCAAAAAAAAAGCCAATCGATGTGAACGAACGGCGCTTTACAGAGGAGTACTGCCTGACTGGATCGTTGATGAACGACAGAGGCCACTCCGACCTCTTCTCGGTTTTCTTCAATGACTTACTAAGGATCTTCTTCACATTCGCCCATGCAGGGGAAGCCAGTTACACCAAAGCAAACGCAGGAAAGTGCATTCCAAGCAGAGACCAGGAGGGACTTGTTTACACCGAGAGTGGGCAGAGAATGGAACAATGCGCCCAGCCCTGTTGCTGGAGCCGATTCTTGATGAGCTCTTGGGCTCACTAAGAGGCCCCCGCTGGATGCTAATCTTTCTGTTGTTCTTGCAGGTCCTGCGCTGCTTTTGAGCCGACAGAGCTCGTCCTGGTCTGTCGGCACAGCCCAACTGCAAATGATCGGCTCCGCGTACAGAAGGAACGTGCGTTTGGTACAAGAGTGCACGAAGGCACCGGAAATACATTGGGAACAAATGAGCTGTCGCTCAAGACCTCTGTGAAGTACAGGAGCGTGCAAAACGAGGTGTCAAACCGGGGACCTTTCGCGTGTTAGGCGAACGTGATAGCCGCTACACTACGGAAACCTGCAGGGACCGCTGCTGGTGTCTCGCTTGCGTTTCGGGCTGAGAAAGGGACGCGTCACTTTAGGCAGGGGGCGCTGGAGAGAGGAACAAAGGGCGCGATGAAACAAAATGCCGAAACCCGGGATCGAACCAGGGACCTTTAGATCTTCAGTCTAACGCTCTCCCAACTGAGCTATTTCGGCGGTGCGCAAAGCCCACAACCACCTGCTCCAGCCTTCCTGTGTTGTGGCATGAGCGCACCAAGAGTAGCGGGAGAGTGTTGCAGGAACGTCACTCAGAAGGAAAGCCACCCAGGTGCGCCCTCTGAGCTCTGTCCAGCACATCTTCCTCGCATGGACTCCTGCCTGCGACGGGCAGGAAACAATTAGCAAGAACAGAACGACACCCCATGGGTGTCTCATGACCGCACCTTAGGTTGTGACACGTGCAGGTGTGAGGGGTTGCCTGGCTACTTTGGAGCAGAGCTTGGGCGGAGGGGGGGCGGGAAAGCAGACAAAGAGGTGACACCTCAAGGTCTGCACGATCACAGCTCTCCGCCGCCCCAGGCTTCCGCTCGATAAGCTACTGGACACACCCGCCCCTCCTCACACAGACCGTGGAAAAGCCCCCGAGTGGGAGGGCTCTCTCTTCCTCCCAGGAGCTCTTGGACACGACGCACAGACAGGTGTGGGGAGCCGCCGCCTGCAAACACGGCTCCAGGCAGGACTTCGCTCCGCAGGAGCCGCAGAGCAGAGGAGATGGGGGCAGCTTAGCTCCCGTGTAGAGACCTGAGCTGTTGTTGCTGTGGATGCTGTCTTTTCTGTTCTCGGGGTAGGACATCAGGAAGCACATTGAAGCGCTGCGACATGCACTGTACAGATCCCGCCACTACTGGGCCCGATTTCCCTGGATCGAAACCGGGCGGACACAGGCCCGTTTCGTTTGTTGCCACGCACACTGTTTGGGGATTCGTCTAGCGCTGTGATCGAACAGACCCACTCACCTCTTAGTGTGGCGGGATCTGTACAGTGGATGTCGCAGCGCATCCTGCTTTCACTTCAATGCATGTCCTGATGTACCCTGGTCTCCCGCGTGACAGGTGGGGATACATGCCACTATACTAACGAGGAAGACATCGCTCTCTGCTTAGTGTGCAAAACACTTACTTGCAGCATTGTGGGTGCTGTGGTTTAAATGCTATTGGTTTGTGAACAGAATACCCCTATCCCAGTGCATTGTGCCACATTAAATAAACACACGAGAAAAAGAGATTCAGAACGCAAAGCTGTGTCAGTGTTCTGTGTAAAAAATCGGTTTGAACATAATGGGAGCTGTTTTTAATAAGCTGCTGAGTAAAGAATATTTTAATCTTCCTGCTGTCAGTAGTATTGTGCATATAGTTGACTCTTACCTGAATGAAAACAGGACGTAAAGGAAGGGTTTCAGAATTCAGACAAAGCTTTATTCCCGTGCTTACAGTCCGAGTAATTGGAGACTGCGCTATTCTGTTGCCTATGGTCATATACGGGTTTTTCGCATGAAGCCGTATTGAACAGTATTTCTCGCGTTGTGAACTTGTGTATACAGCGGTCCCCCGGGTTCCACTTAGTGCGTAATTACGCATCGATGAAAAACCGGAGGTTTAAAAAAAGATAATTAGCTCACTGATACTTTGATGTAGAGGCTGTGGAAATATCCACGTCGTGGTCTTTAAAATGCACTTGGTTTGAAGGCGTTCTGTGCTTCCGTTGCGAAGATATGGACAAAAGAATATTCGTGCTTGGTCCAAAAACTGTAATATAAACGAAAAAGTAAAGGCTGAGAAAGCATTCACAATGTATTTTATGCACAAAGCAAGTATTCTCGCGAATCTAAGAGGTTTCGTGTAAACGCTACAGGCGTGGCAAAATCGTTTTCGAACTTCAAGCTAACTTTACCCCGGTGTTTTACGCTGCTCCTTTCTACACTGAACTGGTCATTTGGACACCGTAAGACAAGAGAGACACATTTCTATGTAATCAGGAAACCAGGAATCCTAACCGTTAGCCCGTTAGTGCCACAGAAAAAAAAACGTTTCAGCAAGATAAAATTGCAGGGTAAACACATTTTTTTCTTTTTCGTAGCGCTTGTGTTTTGTTTGATTTAGCGAATTTTATACACTTTATTTCTGACACATGACTTAAAAGGCTGGTAGAGTATATTTAATACAAAAGCGCTGAACAACAATTTTCATCTACCGTATTGTCATGTTTTTTAAAAAAGCAAGTTAAATGCATGTATAGTAAATGTTTTTTTTTCATATAATAGTGTTTATGGTCTGATAAACGTAATTCATTATTTAACGGACATTTGGTATAATTAAAAAAATACTCATTCACGAATGTAAACATTTTTTACAATAACGTGTTCTATTATACATGCAGCAATATCACCAGACAGTTTAATGGTCTGTCGTCCTTTTACAGTTCTGGGTTTTATTCTGTCTTCAGATGCACCAGATGTATTTTTAAAATACGTAAATAACAATTCTGGTGCAGCAAAGCATTCTGATTAATTCAGATTCACTCTTCACGTGTGTTATAGATATCATATAATGTTTTTGTATCCACGCAAAATCTCGCATGAAGTTGATAAACTTTGCTTGTAACATATTTAACAAGGCACAGTGCCAAACTATTAAAATACATCAGAAAAGAACCCGAACTCATCTAATTGATGTATTTGAAACGAACGGGTGGGAGACTTTAATATGGCGTTCTGGAAATTCACTTTTAGGAGTTTTCGGAAGTCTGGACCCAGATATACAGTGAGGGAGGAGTGCTTGACTTCCTGCTTTCAGCTCGTGCATTGTTTCTACGTGTGAAAACCAACAGAGAGAGCTTTATCGGTTCACAGAAACGTCCCAGCAGTTTTCTAGGTTAAGATGGAAGAATAAATGTAATAAATGGAGATGTTATTGCTGCTGGGGAGTATGAAGGCGGTTTAGCGAGGCGGTGGCGTGTGGAGGGAGGAGACGCGCATTCCGCACGGGCAGCGCAGAGCAATGAGTCACACCTGCTGCGCGCTGAGTCCTGTCCTATATAACCGCTGAGCCCGGACACAGCCTCTCCAGCCAGTGCTGGAGTTTTTTTTTTAAATAATACTTCAGAAAGTGCAGGAACTGACTCTCTTGCTCAGTTGAGGCTATAGGAATCTGTGTTTCTCTCAGGCTGTCAGGAATAGCGCTTATTATATTTTTTTCTCAGGCTAAACAGTATCATTGGGCTGAATTTCAGTTAAACGCCTAGTTTAGAAAGATCAAGAATGAGTTAGGGAAGACAGAGGTGGAGACTAATGGAAGTTATGAAAGCCATTAATGGGTTGTCTCTGCTTGAGCTTGATTTAGACCTTAGTAGTGCAAAGTCTAGGGGTTAATTGCAACAAACTGAAAGTGAAGTACTAACAGGCGTTCAACCCGTGTTTAGTACGCAGCTGTGGTCTGAAGTTGTGCTCCACCTTAAGTCCAATTGCAATGAACGTTGCTATTGTGCTTAGTCCAGCACCGTACTAAACCTGTTCTCAATTGCAACGAACACAGAGTAATAGTTGTTGCCCTCTAGAAGTGACTAAACTAGTGAATTATTTTAAACCACCTCTTAATATGGCTTGAGCAACTTAGTACCATACTTGGTGTAACGATGAATTGCATTAGAAGGCTCCAGAATATAGTGGAAATAATATCGTTACCATGTACTGAATTTATGCATCCGTCGCTTGAAAACATTGTAATATTTAATTAAAATTGCTTAACACTCATACCACATTTATTCATAATGAAGCTGATTAATATGTGTATTTACAAAAGTGACATTTACTTATTATGTTGAATGTTAATCATTACTAGTAGCTGTGAAGTTTAAGGTGCTAGGGAGTGAAGAGAACAGAACTTAAACTATTATTTATATAAATGTAGCGTGAGGCTTTAATGTGTTCTATAAAATCGAGGAGTCAACTGGATAGATTTGTTAAATATTTTAGTGATGGGTCTCCGTATTTGTGGTTATCAGAGGAAAGCAGGGATGAGGAGGAAATAGGTGGCACCCAAGCATGTTAAAGGAAAAAACTCGGCATCTTAAGTGATTTATTATGGTTTACAGTCCCTTTTCTGTCCTGTGGCTGTGATCCAATGACTGTGTTGAAACAGCCAGGGTTGTGCTAGCTCTTGATGGACTGGTATGCAAACCAAATGACAGACAAGCAAAGCAATGTTTTACAATTCTGAAAGCTCGTTCAATGTGGCTTCTTGTGTTTTTATGACTCCTGTTATAGTGCTGGTCTTGTAATGTTGTTGGATTGTGCACAGGTGTCAGAAGATACCGTTATAAAGGATAAGCATGAGTTAGCAAAACAACACGCCAGCAAGCACTTCCCCACTTTGAAAGGAAGATGCTGGAACTGATTCTGAGAAGGTCAGACGAACAATAATTGTTGTATTTATTTGCTCAGGTAGTTTTATAAGTTTAATTTTCAGTTAAGTTCTGTTAAAAATAAATGAATGTCAAATCAATACAGTAGTGTCCTGTCTCAAGCCCACAGCCGCAGTTCTCATTTGTTTTGTGACTTATTGCAATTGAGTATCCCTCATTTGGTGAATTGTAGCCTCAATGCAATTCTTACATTTTAAAACTATATTTAAACTAAATTTCCTGACTAATTTTAAACAAGAGACAAAGTAATTAGCGTGGTCTATGAATTAACCTACTTATCAGATGCAATGTTCTGATGCACAGTCCCTTGCAATTCGGGCTAAATAGTACAACAACAATGCTGAGCCCTGTGAACTGGATTAAGCACAAGATGAGCTGAGCTCCAACTTGGTTCCAAATGTTTATTAAGCACAAGTTGAGCTGAACTGAAAGGAAGACATTGGAACTGACTAGAAAATAACTTAATTTGAAATGTACGCTCCTACTGATACAGGAGAGGGAGAAAATCAAAGTTCTGAAAAGTAAGCACAAAGCACACCCTGCTAAAGAAATGTATTGCCTTAAAAAAAATGCTTAGGTCAGAGGAACAATTGTTTTTTTTTTGCACAAGTTTAATTTCCAGTTCTGTTAAAAATTAAACTTAACTTTACTGGTTATTAGTCGGTGTGTTTTGTAATGATTTAGCTATAACGATGTGTCCACTTATTCATCTGGAGTGTTAAACAAAATTAATGCTGCAATAATACAGTAGTGTTTAATTTCAAATGCACAGCTGTGGTTCTCATTTGTTTCATGACTAATTACAATTGGGTATCTCATTTAATAATGACGTAGCCTCATCAGGTGAATTGTAGCCTAAATGCAATTCTTAAATTAAAAACTAACTGATTTGTCAGGAAATTTAGTTTGAATATAAAGAAGAAACAGAAAAGTAATTGTATATTAATGTGGCCTATGTATTATTCTACTAATCAGAAGTGTTCTGATGTACAGTCCTCTCCAGTTCGGGCTAATTAGTTCAACAAGGCCAAGCCCTTGGAACCGGATTAGGCACAAGTTGAGCTGAGCTCCATCTTTGTTCCACATGTTTTTGCTGCAATTGAACTCGGAGCGGGAGATGATCTCCAGAATGTACCGTACTAACTTAGCACGCGGCTGTGTTTTAACTTGGGATGTCCATTGCAATTGACCCTGTGGGTTTATATACATGGGTTTCTCTGCATACACTACCATAAGGGAGGAATGGTGAGTTGGAGGGAGGGCACCAGTTTGGTTTATCAAGAATACACCAAACTGAGTAGAACTACAGATCCAACCATTCAAAATTTGCAGTAAATAGCAGTGCTTGTTCTGCAAAGAACTGTAGGATATCGCATGATGTATCAAAGTAGGGTGAAATATCTTGTAAAACCGCCAGGCGGAGCTATGAAAGCTTAATGTCTCATGTGCAGCATTTGCGCTGTTGCTAGAAAATGTATTTCTAAATATCACAAGATGTTCAAAGTTAAGTGATTTATTAATAACAACTAATCATTTCAAACTGCTTGTATTCTAAAATTGTATTTTGTTTGCGGGTGATTTGTCACTGTTTTCACAAACTTCAATTTATTAAACATCTTAGATATGGTGTTCCAGACCTCTGTTTACTTTCTGAAACTCCATCGATATTTCCTGTTTTCACACAGATAAGAATAAACTGCACGTGCAAATCTTTTCACAAGTGTAAAGATGTTCTGTGCTCAATAGCTCTTTAACACAGTACACATTATGTCATAGCTTTCTGAAGTCTGACAATCGTAAAAAGTTACCAAATAATATTGGTGAAACTGTTACCTGTCCTGGATAAAGCAATTAGAAAATAGTTGGATTTACACTTGTAAGAAAATTTCTGATTTTAATGGGACATGTTTAGTCTTTTCTTTTCAGCTTGAAATTAACTCTTGCCTACTATGTATATTCCATTGCAGCCATTTTAATGCAATGCAGCTCCATACTTCTCACAAAGTCTAGGCTAGGTGTTACACCCCACTGTGTTTATGTAGATTAGACAGTTCTACTTGGGGAGGGGAAGGAACTTTCAGTTTTCTGGTGTCATTGTTGGCCTTTAACATAAGGCAATCAGCAATCAAATGTCCTGTTTTTTCTTAAGTTGAACAAAGATGTGCCACATGCATACAGTGTCATGTTGTATATTTTTAATGCTACTACAGTACAGCTTGTGGGAAATACATTTGTCCTGTATCAAAGTTTAACTTACCCTACATTACAAACTGAGTGAATTCAACAGAATCGACGGCTAAAAGCAACATGTCAAAATGTTCCCAAAATAACAAAAAGTGAACGAGTTGAGGATTCGATAATAGAGTAATCATAACAATAACTCCCGAGTTGTTTAATGCAATCCAAATGAAAGAAGGACACTTAAATAAACATGAAAAGACTATTTGTTCATTGACGAAAAGTAATGTCGCACTCTCTCTTGTTTAATCTGATTGTTTTATTGCTGCACAGACTAAAACCAGAGAGAAATAGCACCTCTTTCTTTGAAGCATTTTGTTTATCCTATCATGTATCGGTTTCCAATCATACAAAGTAAGTTCTGAGAATCTCCAATTCAACATACCTATGTTTTCCTGGAGAATGCAAAGCCCTTTTGCCTCTGGACCAGTCAAAATTTATGGATGTGGTTCACCCCCAGTCCCAAAATTGCTAAACAGAAGAGTGGCGTAGCGGTCGGCTCTGGCTGTCCCCTCTGTGCCGACACACTGCACATTCAATCTCTCCTTCTCTTGACTGATGGGCAAAAGGTGGACATCTGGGAGAACTGTACGTGGCATCTGTGAGTTCTGCTGTGTAGATGGTGCTTCCTGAGGGGAGAGAGACAGTGGGGACGGCACCAGCCAATTCATTAGTGGTGGTGAGCAGAGAGGACAGGATGGAGTGTCCTGAAGGGGTGTGCTCTGCTGGGGGTGGAGAGTCGTATGGAGATACGCATTGCACCAGGTACAGCAACCTGTGTGGCAGGGAGGGGCACTTTTCAGGAGATGAAGGTCTGTTTGGAGACGGCTGACACCCTAGTGTTTGACTGCTGGAACATACAGATGCAGCCATTCAAAATGCGTGGGCGATACCGCATTATTTTCCAGTACGCTGTACGCAGTCTACCGCGAGTTACCGTAAATTCTCCTATAATACGGCAAGCAAAATTATAGTATCCGGAATTTCCGCAAGGTGGAGCTAATAAACTCAAACTCTCATGTTTGAGCTGTCGCCATCAAAGTCTTTAACGAAGATATTACTAATAGTAGTAATAATGAATGACCTTGGACGAGCTGTAAGTGTAAACTCAAAGTATTGGCCTGGTCAACATTCTTTTTTTCATTGACCGTCTTTGTAAAAGTAACACCACAGCATTTCGCAATCATGCATTTGTTTCCAATCATGCAAAGTACAGTAATTTTTGAGAATCAATTCACCATGCCTTTCACATGCTCATAAAAGAGATTGATTTAGGAACCTAAACATATTACCGTATGCAAACTGTACTGTATACAGTATGTATATGTATATTTAATGTCTTAACTGTGCCCTTTAAGTATTGAATATTTATATGGAATTTTACCACTGAAGGGAAATCTTAGTGCCTGAGCATAAAAAGAATAGGAGCATACTGCAACGCGTGTGAAGGCCATAAACGATATTAATTTTTGAACTTAAACATACAGTATATGGCTGGTCTCGGTACTTTAAAGAAAACATACACACCAGTATTCCATTTCTCCCTAAACATTTTAAGCATCGAAGTCTTTAACTAACGTGATACCGGAGTCAACAAGCATACTTTTAGAATTCGATTAAAAGGGAATATAATATGGAATCGTGTATCTCAAGAAATTAATAACGATATGATTATAGTCGTGTACTGCGACAGGGCTGTGTAGGGCTGTTTCGCCTCTCTCTTCATGTGACTTCCCTTGTAGCCCACTGGTCTACGTGCCCGATTTCCAACTCACGGGCTGTGTGTTCAAATCCAGCTGGTGCTGGACTTTTCTTTTAACAAACATTTCTTCGAAAAAATAGAATAGCAATATTATGGACAATCAATTGACTTTTATATTTCAAAATATCACAACATGATCGATTCTAAGTCATTTTTGATAACAATGAATAGTCACCTTCTTCCCTTCTGACAACGGTCCCTGCTTCTGATTCCTGCTTCTATTGTGTGTGTGTGTAATAGAGTAAATTTTTATAGAGAAATGGAGGCTGGACAGTATGCGTTACAATATAAACATTTATATTGATTTAAATCGTGTTTTGATTTAAATCGAAAACGCATGTTTAATTATATGTGTTTTTTTAATCATAATCAGGCTAATGCAACATAAATTGATACAGTATCTTTGTCTTCTAAGTATCTTAATAAACTTTCAGCATAGCTTTCTACCCGTTTAGATTTATTTTTCTTGGGATTTTGGGATCAAACGTGGAAGGATTAGATTGTAATCGTTTTTATTTTTCAAATACGTTTTAGAAAAGTGTAATCTATACCTGCCCAGACTGTACGCCTTCCTAAACCCCGCCCTGACCACTTTCACTCCTGTCCTGCTCTTCCCCGCGCACCCCAGCCGGGCACTCTTCGGCCTCTGCCCGGGACGAATGTATATTTTGATCTTTACATCCGGCGTGGCACCGAGGGAGCGTCTGCATTTATAACTTAGTTTTTAAAATTAGTCAAGCAATATGAAGCATCTCCTTTTACTTTTAAGTCCCTTAAATACATTGAGCACAGCTTTCTCACCACTTAAGATTACTTTTTGATACCATCCTTACACAAAGCAGGAACTTTCCGATGACATACAGTACAAGTGGAAAGATTACAGATTTTAATCGTCTTTAATTTTGTTACGTTATACGTTTTAGGAACATTTCATCTAAACAAACACCACAAAACTATTCTCGATTGTATTTCTGAATGTTATGTTACATCTACAGTAGTTCACTGCTTTAAATACATCGAATTAAGAAAGTTAGATGTAGCACTTTAGATCTTTTTTTCTGAACCAGGGAAAATCATGTTTCTCTATAACAATAATAAAAAACATTATTTTACATATCACCTTTAAAAGTGGCATCTCAAAGCAAAAAAGTAGATGGGGAAAAACAGTTAAAAGGGACCAAAGTAAATACCAGACAAACGCAAACGCGTTTTTAATAGAAATGCTTTTATTCATTCAGCAGAGAGTGAGAGGGACATCCAGCAGAGAGAGACACACACACACAGGTTTCCATTGACAAACGTAATTGTTTTTTTACATTCCTCTTGTCTAACAGGAATGTTTTGTTTCTGGACAAACTGTTAGACGAGAGGAAAAGAGCACCTCCTTCTACGAAGCATTTCGTTGATCCGATCACGAATTATTTTCCAGTCGCACAAAGTAAGGGTTGAGAATCTCCGATTCACCATGCTATTAATGGTTTCCCGGAGATTGCAAGGCAAGGCACTTTTGCCTCTGGACCCATCGAAATTTACAGACGTGGTCCACCCCCAGTAAATTTCAAAAGTCACAAGATTTCGAAACACGAGGGCGGCGTAGCGGTCGGCTCTTGCTTTCCCGTCTATGCCGATGCACTGCAAGTACAACCCCCCCTCCATCTCCTGAGTGATGGGTAGCAGTTGGACATCTGGGAGAATTATTCGTCCCACTGGCGTCTGTGAATTCCGCTGTGCTTCCTGGGGGGAGATAGACGGCGGGGACAGCATCAACCAATTCCCATGCGGTGGTGAACGGAGAGGCCGGGATGGAGTGTCCTGAGGCGGTGTGTGCTCTGCGGGGGGCAGAGCTTCCGCCAGGCATTGCAACCTGCGCGGCGGGGAGAGGCACTTTTCGGGAGACAGCTGCTCAACTGTTTGACTGCTGGAAAATACTGTCTCCTTCCTCTGCATTTTCAGGAGTGTCTCTAGCCTCCCAGTCCTCCCCAGTAATGCATCGTACTGCTCCCGCTGCTGCCGAAAAGTCTCCACACAGGTGCTGCTTCTACAGGTTGGCACCCTGGCCAGTGGCCGAGAGCAGAGACCCACGGCCTGTGGCAAAATAACATAATTCATGTAAGAAATAAAGTCACACAGTAGTATTCATCAGTCGCGGAACAGAAGTCAAAATAAACTTTTATTTTTTTCCGTCTTACCGCTTTCTTTTTTACTGTCCTGGTGGTAGATCGTTTCGCCCGTGCGGTGTTTTCTTGAAGAACAGGCTACGAAGAAATAATTATAATTGAATTTAAAATTCAAAACGGCAATAATACCTTGTAATATACGCTGTAATCACGTATTTCAGATGAAGTCTGCTGTATTTGCTTACCCTTCGCTCTTTGGAAGCTGGGGCGGCAGAAGCACCCCGTCTCTTCCCGTAAAAGGTCTTGGTCTCCATACTGTACTGTGGTCGCTGTAGTGCAGGTTCGCAGTTTTTTTTGTGATGGGAGCTCACCCAATCCCTTGGTGTATTTATGCTATATTCACATGTACGGCTAGAATGTTCATTGTCTTCCAATGAAAGGCGGGTGCCTCTTGCCAAAGTCGGGAGACATTAGAGGCTTGCCACACCCGGACTGTTAAACCAACGCATTAGCACGTCAAACCCCATTGAGGAGCCGGGCGCAATAATTGTTTTGTCCCTTGATTTACTGATCTGCATTAATTATGGAAATCGAGTTCCTGCTCTTTGCAGACGACCTGGTCCCGCTGTCGCCCACAGAACAGAGGCTGCGCCAGAACCTGGCGCTGCTGGAGCAGCACTGTCAGACCTGGGCGCCGACAGTCAATCTGGACAAGACCAGAGTTATGGTTTTCCAGAAAAAAAGCCAGACCTCAGGGAAACAGGTACAAATTCACACTTAACAACACATTAACACCTAACAACGGGAGCAGGGACGAATAAGGCCAGTACCCACTATTGTTAAACATACAGAAAAGAATATTAAAGTATTGAATATTAGTATTGGCTTTAGTATTAGCCATACAGAACATTAAAGTGCCCCTTTTCCATTCAGCAGGTGCCTGAGCCGCTGTGTCCTATCTTCTGACAGTCACCGTTGTGAATGTCTGTAGAGTGTATCTTATTTTTAGTACTAAAATAAATACTTAGTACTTTAGTATTAAGTACTAAAATACTAGTACCGAGGGAGCGTCTGCATTTATAACTTCGTTTTTAAAATTAGTCAAGCAATATGAAGCATCTCCTTTTACTTTTAAGTCCCTTAAATACATTGAGCACAGCTACTCACCACTTAAGATTGCTTTTTGATACCATCCTTACACAAAGCAGAAACTTTCCGATGACATACAGTACAAGTGGAAAGATTACAGATTTTAATCGTCTTTAATTTTGTTACGTTATACGTTTTAGGAACGTTTCATCTAAACAAACACCACAAAACTATTCTCGATTGTATTACTGAATGTTATGTTACACCTACAGTAGTTTACTGCTTTAAATACATCGAATTAAGAAAGTTATGTGTAGGACTTTAGATCTTTTTTTCTGAAGCACGGAAAATCTAATCATGTTTCTCTATAACAATAATAAAAAACTTTATTTTACATATCACCTTTAAAAGTGGCATCTCAAAGCAATACAGTAGATCGAAAAACAGTTAAAAGGGACCAAAGTAAATACCAGACAAACACAAACGCGTTTTTAATAAAATGCTTTTATTCATTCAGCAGAGAGTGAGAGGGACATCCAGCAGAGAGAGACACACACACCGGTTTCCATTGACAAAATTGTTTTTTTTCAATTCCTCTTGTCAAACAGGAATGTTTTGTTTGTGGACAGACTGTTAGACTAGAGGAAAAGAGCGCCTCCTTCTACGAAGCATTTCGTTGATCCGATCACTAATTCTTTTCCAGTCGCACGAAGTAAGGGTTGTAAAGCGCGAAGTAAAGCGCTGATTCTTATGGAATGTGTTCCGCCGGGGATTCAAAAAAATTATTTGACAAAATTTGTTTTTTTTCAATTCCTCTTGTCTAACAGGAATGTTTTGTTTGTGGACAGACTGTTGTGGACAACTTCGGATCGTTGTCTTGAAAGAGACGGTGCCTTGATCCAAACTGCTCCCTGATATATGGGGCAGCATGCTGTGTGACCACAACTTCCTCGAAGAATACACGGTCCATAATTCCTTTGAAAATAAGAAGTGGTCCCGGGCCTCTTCTAGATATACCCCCCCAGACGTGAACCTTCAGTGGATGTTTGGGCTTTGGCTTGTCCACATATCTCCCCTTTTTGCAAAATGCCATTGTTGAAAACTGTTCCAGAGCCACTGTTGTTTCGTCGGTGAAAAGTACATCCTGAAATGCCTCCCCCTGTTCAATCCATTGGAGCGCTTGCTTGAGTCTTTCCTCTTTGTTTTTTTGCCTTATCATGGGGCATGTGTTGCTTTTTCTGTATTTCCATCCAAGCCTCCTGCGTACTCTTCTTATCGATGTCGGGCTAATGTTCGCACCGAGGTCAGCCCATAGCCGTCTTTGGACTTGCATTGCCGGTAGCTCATCATTTTCATCAGTCAGTTTGTCGACAGCTCGCACAATAAGACTTGGAAAAAAAAAGAGATCAGCAGTTAGTTTTAAAAATAATGTGCGTAGTTGTATTTACATGCAAGAAAGGTATTTTTAGAAATTTATTTACCTTTGAATCGTCCTCGGTCTAGATTCTCTTTGCCTCCTCTCCCCTTTATAATGCCATCTCACTGTGCTTTCAGAAACGAAGATGTCCATCGAAGCCAACTGCTGTACAATGTCCCGTGTTGACTTCCCGTTTCTTTTCATCTTCATTATTTGGTGTGAGAGAGTCTTCGTGATTTTAGTCATTGTCCGTCCCCTTACCAAAGCGATACAGTGGTGCAGCTTGAATTCTGTACCTATATACTGTATGGTATGGTACAGATAAAACTTACACCATACCGATGAGCTAATGCCAGGGAAAGACACTCCTATTTTATTTAAAACACAATACGCCAGGAAATGTGTCTGATGCATTAGCAAGTTAAAACAATTGGGTCGAAAACCTGGGCGTAACACCATTTCCTTTTTCTGATCATTCGCTTTCTGGATACACATTTCACCTGTCCTGTTCTTTGTTTTCCTGGTTTGCTGATTATGCCTGCTGTGGTCCACTCCTACCCTCACACCTAAAGAATACTATTTTAAATTTCTTGGCGCAGTTCATGAACCCTTGTATGTGCTGTCCGCGCCCAAAATGCAATTTAAAAAAAGTCAAAAACCGCGCTCAAAATGCAATTTAGAGCTTAATAAGATTCACTCCACAGGCATTCACAACAGCAACATATGAAACGTTTATTTTTTAATCGCTGTCTAAGGAAATCTCAGTATAACTTTGTTCATGAACAAACAGTGGCATGTTACATTATTATTAGTTTTTTTGTTAACAAGGCTAGCCAGCTAATGTGAATTGAAACCTGTCTTGCTAGCTTTTAAAGTCGTGCATGTGTAAACGACAATTGAAATAGAGAAAAAAGACCTGACTGACAAGCCGATACATACTCTTAGAGTTTGATTAATAGGGAATATAATACAAAAATATAGTACTAAAAAAGGTACTACCAATTTTAAAGGTGATTTTACTTTTAAATAAAAATTTGAATCCCCTGCGGAACACATTCCATAAGAATCAGTGGTTTTACAGTACATATCGCCTTTAAAGGTGGCTTCTCAAAACGCTTTACAGGATAAAAACAACCAGAACAGCAACAACAACAATATTGTATTTCATTGCACTTTGAAAACCAAGTAATAACTTAACTATACGTGCAAACGTTTCATATGTTGCTGTTGTGAATGCCTGTGGAGTGTATCTTATTTGCCTAGCGAAGCGCTAGTTTAGTACTATAAAATACTATTAAAATCTGTAATCTTTCCACTTGTACTGTGAGTCATCGGAAAGTTTCTGCTTTTTGTAAGGATGGTATCAAAAAGCAATCTTAAGTGGTGAGAAAGCTGTGCTCAATGTATTTAAGGGACTTAAAAGTAAAAGGAGATGCTTCATATTGCTTGACTAATTTTAAAAACTAAGTTATAAATGCAAATGCTCCCTTGGTGCCGCGCCGGGTGTAAATATCAAAATATACATACCCAACACTGATTGTACCCATCTGTCATGTAAATAAAACACCTTGAATTGAATTGAATTGAGGGAGAGAGGGGGGAAGGGGGAGAGAGATAACCAGGACTCAAGGCAAATAAGATACACTCCACAGGCATTCACAACAGCAACATATGAAACGTTTGCACGTATAGTTAAGTTATTACTTGGTTTTCAAAGTGCAATGAAATACAATATTGTTGTTGTTGCTGTTCTGGTTGTTTTTATCCTGTAAAGTGTTTTGAGAAGCCACCTTTAAAGGCGATATATACTGTAAAACCGCTGATTCTTATGGAATGTGTTCCGCAGGGGATTCAAATTTTTATTTATTTTTTAATTGCGTATCTAAGGAAATCTCAGTATAACTTTGTTCATGAACAAACAGTGGCATGTTACATTATTATTCGTTTTTTTGTTAACAAGGCTCGCCAGCTAATGTGAATCGAAACCTGTCTTGCTAGCTTTTAAAGTCGTGCATGTGTAAACGACAATTCAAATAGAGAAAAAAAGACCTGACTGACAAGATTTAATTAATGCACATCAGTAAATCAAGGGACAAAACAACTATTGCGCCAGGGTCCTCAATGGGCTTTGACGTGCTAATGCGGTGGTTTAACAGTCCGGGTGTGGCAAGCCTCTAATGTCTCCCGACTTCGGCAAAAGGCACCCGCCTTTCATTGGAAGACAATGAACATTCTAGCCGTACATGTGAATATAGCATAAATACACCAAGGGATTGGGTGAGCTCCCATCACAAAAAAAAAACTGCGAACCTGCACTACAGCGACCATAGTACAATATGGAGACCAAGACCTTTTACGGGAAGAGACGGGGTGCTTCTGCTGCCCCAGCTTCCAAAGAGCGAAGGGTAAGCAAATACAGCAGACTTCATCTGAAATACGCGATTACAGCGCATATTACAAGGTATTATTGCCGTTTTGAATTTTAAATTCAATTATAATTATTTCTTCGTAGCTTGTTCTTCAAGAAAACACCGCACGGGCGAAACGATCTTCGAAATCTACCACCAGGACAGTAAAAAAGAAAGCGGTAAGACGGAAAAAAAGAAAAGTTTATTTTGACTTCTGTTCTGCGACTGATGAATACTACTGTGTGACTTTATTTCTTACATGAATTATGTTATTTTGCCACAGGCCGTGGGTCTCTGCTCTCGGCCACTGGCCAGGGTGCCAACCTGTAGAAGCAACACCTGTGTGGAGACTTTTCGGCAGCAGCGGGAGCAGTACGACGCATTACTGGGGAGGATTGGGAGGCTAGAGACACTCCTGAAAATGCAGAGGAAGGAGACAGTATTTTCCAGCAGTCAAACAGTTGAGCAGCTGTCTCCCGAAAAGTGCCTCTCCCCGCCGCGCAGGTTGCAATGCCTGGCGGAAGCTCTGCCCCCCGCAGAGCACACACCGCCTCAGGACACTCCATCCCGGCCTCTCCGTTCACCACCGCATGGGAATTGGTTGATGCTGTCCCCGCCGTCTATCTCCCCCCAGGAAGCACAGCGGAATTCACAGACGCCAGTGGGACGAATAATTCTCCCAGATGTCCAACTGCTACCCATCACTCAGGAGATGGAGGGGGGGTTGTACTTGCAGTGCATCGGCATAGACGGGAAAGCAAGAGCCGACCGCTACGCCGCCCTCGTGTTTCGAAATCTTGTGACTTTTGAAATTTACTGGGGGTGGACCACGTCTGTAAATTTCGATGGGTCCAGAGGCAAAAGTGCCTTGCCTTGCAATCTCCGGGAAACCATTAGTAGCATGGTGAATCGGAGATTCTCAACCCTTACTGCGTGCGACTGGAAAAGAATTAGTGATCGGATCAAGGAAATGCTTCGTAGAAGGAGGCGCTCTTTTCCTCTAGTCTAACAGTCTGTCCACAACAAAACATTCCTGTTAGACAAGAGGAATTGAAAAAAACAATTTTGTCAATGGAAACCGGTGTGTGTGTCTCTCCCTGCTGGATGTCCCTCTCACTCTCTGCTGAATGAATAAAAGCATTTTATTAAAAACACGTTTGTGTTTGTCTGGTATTTACTTTGGTCCCTTTTAACTGTTTTTCCCATCTACTTTTCTGCTTTGAGATGCCACTTTTAAAGGTGATATGTAAAATAATGTTTTTTATTATTGTTATAGAGAAACATGATCAGATTTTCCCTGGTTCAGAAAAAAATATCTAAAGTGCTACACATAACTTTCTTAATTCGATGTATTTAAAGCAGTGAACTACTGTAGGTGTAACATAACATTCAGAAATACAATCTCATATTTGAAAAATAAAAACGATTACAATCTAATCCTTCCACGTTTGATCCCAAAATCCCAAGAAATATAAATCTAAACGGGTAGAAAGGTATGCTGAAAGTTTATTAAGATACTTAGAAGACAAAGATACTGTATCAATTTATGTTGCATTAGCCTGATTATGATTAAAAAACACATATAATTAAACTCGCGTTTGCGATTTAAATCAGAACACAATTTAAATCAATATAAATGTTTATATTGTAACGCATACTGTCCAGCCTGCATTTCTCTATAAAAATTTACTCTATTGCACACACACACACTAGAAGCAGGAAGCAGAAACAGGGACCATTGTCAGAAGGGAAGAAGGTGACTATTCATTGTTATCAAAAATGACTTAGAATCGATCATGTTGTGATATTTTGAAATATAAAAGTCAATTGATTGTCCATAATATCGCTATTCTATTTTTTCGAAGAAATGTTTGCACAAGCTTGATTTGAACACACAACCCGTGAGTTGATAGTTGGGCACATAGACCAGTAGGCTACAAGGGAAGTTGCATGAAGAGAGAGGCGAAACAGCCCTACACAGCCCTGTCGCAGTACACGAATATAATCATATCGTTATTAAATTCTTTAGATACGCGATTCCATATTATATTAGCAGAAAAGCTTAAAACTACCACTTTTTCACATTTATTTCACATGCTAGTTATATACTTCGATGCTTAAAATCGTTAGGGAGAAATGGAATACCGGCGTGTATTTTTCCTTTAAAGTACCGATTCCTGGAATCTGACTGGCTGACACCCCTCTGAAGTGGTTCCATAAAATCTGGTATACGGAAAAGAAAGCGTTGCTACATACAAGTATCTTTTAATACAGTCTTTGCTGTGCTCTTGAGGATCCTTGTGATATTTTGAGCTCTAGTTGAATGATAAGTGTCGCATTTTAAATCATTTTCGTAGTTAGAAATTATGAAACGCCCTGTTAAAAGCAAGGAAGTTTTTATGCCCGTTGAAGTAAAACAAAATGCCTGACAAAGTATGGCTTGGACAGATTCCGAGTGCTTGTACAAATGTGCTAAAGAAATTATACTTTGAGTATACAGCTTGTCCAAAGTCATCCATTATTAATACTATTAGTAATATCTTCGGTAAAGGCTTTGATGCATAAATATTTCTGAAAAAGGTAGGTTGTGTACTTTTGTCCAACTGAGCAATCTTGCTTTCATAAAATATACCAACATTTTAATGACTGATGATTAACATGCTGTAATACACAGTTCAAAATTAAAAGCTCAAATGCTGTACATGAGAGGTTAAGCTCCCCCTGGCGGTTTTACAAGGTGGCGCCGGATAGTTTCCGGGATGACGTCAAATGACGCGATTAACCGCGTGATACTGCGTGACACCGCGACACGCCCACCTGGGTATGCCGCGAAATACCCCACCCATTTTTAAGTGCTGCATCTGTAATACCTTGTGATACATGCAAGTCATCTGTAAACGAAGATGTAATTACAATAAAATTGGCAATTCACAGAAAACCACAATTTGTATAATATTATTCCTCGTTATCAATGATCAATTAAAGGATTTGAAGAAACAGCAGCAATAGCAGATGATTTTGGTTTTGAACCCATCTTTACACCTCAATAATCCATTTGTCCTCGAAAAAAGAAAAGACGCATATTTTGAGTCTCATAATTATATGTGAATATGTGAATAACAGTTTAACCTCAAATGTCTGTAATTGTGATTCTGTTAAAATTCAAAAAAGTATCTATCAATAGTAAGAAATTATCAAGAAAGTAAGAAATTGTGTTATTTCATAAACTGTAAGACATGTAGACATTTACAGGTTATATCCTTTGCTTTGTCTTTTAACACAAGTGTTCAGGATCCAAGCCCATGTTTGGACGGTTGTGTTTCTCTTGTAATCATCAAATGTCATTATTTTGTCCTTCAGTTCTTTCTCGAGTTGTACCATGGATATTTTATACCATCGATACTTTTCATGCTCTTTTGCATTTTCCTTCACATACGGAAAAAAACTCAAGGCGTTCTTGTCACTGTGCTACACAGTACAGGACACGCAGTGAGTAATTCGCGCAGCTTTCAGAGGAATCCAGAGGGAGGACTCTTAATGCAAGGAGCTGTTTTTTTTGCATTAATCATTATTAACCAGAAACAGCTGCACAACTGGTTGCATTTGTGATTATGTCACTTCTCTGCTTCAGCAAGGTCAATAAAAGACTCTGAAAGTAGTAGAGAAAAACTGAATTAAAATCATATTAGCAATTCTGAACGATATCTGCATACAGGCAATCCAATAAGAACGTTGAAATCTTTGAATGTCATCTCTCTATATATTGCGCTGCTTTTTACTTGGAGTAAAACTATTGGATTGAAAGGTTAAAATGTATTGTTGTTATTTGGAGAAATCAATGAACTCGTGATTTTATATGTTTTAAAATACGGTCATGCGCACAGAAAAAAGACAGTGCTGATTATTTTTCTGGAGACGGAGCACTGATGACCTATCCGAGCCAATTGATAAAGCCCAGCCAGTGGATACTCTAGCAGAACGTGGAAGAACGTTCACCATTGTAACCAAGGCAACCACAGGAACAACATCAAGAAGCACAATCAATTCCCCATTTAAATCTTTCGTGTAAGGTATGCCAAGTGAAAGCATGAAGTAAATCCCCTGATCTCTTTTGAACATGGACAAGGTATTTCTGATGGAGCGCAATGAGCAAAGATTTAATAAGCTACTCCTGCCGATGATTCAGCTTAAAGAAGTAAAAGCTTCACAAACAAAAGCAGCTCGCTACCACAGCCAATATTAAATGTACTTGGTGGCACATTACCATTTGCACTGGCTCAAAAGTGGTCTCGGCAGACGTTGTTCCCTACGTAAAGCTGAAAGCGCCAAAGAGCATTTCCATTGAGAAAAAAAAATCTTTCTTGATGTTAAACATAGAGAGCCTGCCTTTTAGAAGTTCTCCCTCTAAACACCTTGTGCAGCCTCCCGACAGACTAACAAAAAGCGCCTTTTCACCAACTCAATTTATAATACGCCCCTCAAAACTCACAACCGAATAACAATCCATCCGTATATTTGATTTCCAAGATCCATTCAAGGCAACTTGGCTCTTCGCAAGCAAATAATTTCAGGGAAGAAACTCAGTTTAGTCAACTACTGGTGCATTCAGCACACCACTTGCTTTCACTTGTCAGGGTGGCCGAGTGGTCTAAGGCGCCAGACTCAAGGACATGTGTCTTTCCAGCTGGCTTGGGTGTTCTGGTCTCCAAATGGAGGCGTGGGTTCAAATGCCACTCCTGACAGCTTCTGCTTTTACCTCTCTTGAATTGTTCCAGTGCTACAGTGAATGACTGAAATATAAAAGCAGCAGAAGAAAGCAAGCAACTCAGTGCAATTTGTGAGTATTCTGCACTGTTAAAATGCACAGGTTTTCATACTTTTTGGAATTCGTAGCTCAAGAAGTGACTCCTGTTTCATTTTCTATTCACCAACTGGATTTGCATTCCGCCCCTCACACCTCACAACAGAATAACAAACGGCTTCATGTGCCACAGCATTCCCCTGTAGATTCGGTTTGCACTATGAATTAGGCGACCCCGAATGAAATATTTTAGTGTTGGCTCAATTGTGAGGAATTTCATGAACCCTCAAAAAGGAACGCTTGCAGAAAATGCCAGCAATTCAAAGCGTGTAGGCAACATGAACAGACCAATTCTGCAATTTCTTTTATCGCGGGCGGTGCTTTCCGAGTCGATGGCTCTGCATTAGAAATGAGAAGTCCTGAACTCTAAACACGTTCTTGCCATAACTGCTACTCCTGCTGCTACTCCTTCGTCCTCGAAAAAAGAAAAGACAGGCATGTTTTGAGTCTCAAAATGATCTTCTGGATCCACAAGAAACATGTAAATTTGATATTTTGGATGTGCTGTACTTATAACTTCCATCGAAGAGAGATTTCGTCAGTTGCATGAAATTGAAACTTTCGACTTTTTGTCTGGTATTGAAAATATGTTTAAAAAAAACCATAAACAATTTTCTAACAAACAACTCATGAATTATTGCCAGGATCTATATTTAGTGTTCGGTAGTGATAACACTGCTGATATTGATTGAGTAGAAATCTATGATGTATTGACAGCTTTATCTGAAGCAAGAAGTCCTAGAACGCCATCTATGAAGTTTAAGGATTGATACCAAGAAATGCCTTTTGTTTCCCACCCCAACTGCTGCTTTTGCATTGCACATTATGTGAACATTACCAGTTTTGGTAGCTTCTGGGCACGATTTTCCTAAACTGAAACTTATTACAAAATTCTTGTAAATCAGGACTAATTTTAATATCAAATGAAATTACTACAGAAGAAAAGGCTTAACTGAAATATGAATAAGACTATGCAAGCCTAAAAAGTAGAACAATTCAATTTCTATAACTTATTTTTTAATGTTTTGAGAAATTGGCTCACACACCGGAAGACACTAACGTTTCTCTTTGTTAGAGTATGTGAATAACAGTTTAACCCCAAATATTTGTAATTGTGATTCTGTTAAAATTCAATAAATCGTCTATCAACAGTAAGAAATTATAAAGAAAGTAAAAAATTGTTTTATTACATAAACTATAAGACAATGAAGAGAGTTTACTTCGCTTTTGTTCTTTTGACTTAAGCGTTCAGGATCCGAACCCATCTGCGGACGGTTGTGTTTCTTGAATCTCTTGTAATCATCAAAAGTCGCTGTTTTGTGCTACAGTTTTTTCTCGAGTTGTACCATGGATATTTTATATGATCAATACTTTACATGCTCTTTTGCATTTTCCTTCACATACAGAAAAAGTTCAAGTTGTTCATATCACTGTGCTGCACATTTACGCTGGACTACCTGTAACAGTACAGGACACACAGTGAGGAATTTGTGCAGCTTTCAGCTCAGTGCGGAGTCCAGAGGGAGGACTCGCTCGCTGAATGATCTCTCAGGAAATCCCGGGTGAGAAACAAAAGGTAAACCTGGCTCTCTATGAACACGAGCAAAGAGTTCTCACTCAACAGAAGATTTCGATGTGAGTACAGTAATATAAAACACCTGAAGATGCCAGGGATTGAACCCCGGTCCTGTGGAGCAGTAAGTGACTTGTAGCGCTGACATAAGAGATACTTACATAAAGTGCTTTTACTGACCATATTACAAATCACAGGAAGTAAGGTCTTGAAACATTGGGCAGTAGTGGGATTTAAACCCACGCCCCTGAGAGAGTGGAGCCTAAAATCCAGCATATTAGACCATTCAGCCACACTACCTCTGGCCCCTTCTCCTTTCCTCTCGTTGCTGAGTATAGGTGCCTTCATGCAATTGAGCCAGGTTTGAATCCCAGCCAATGCATCTCCAAATCTTTTCAAATGAATCTGTGATCTTGTAGCACATCCTCTGAAACCAGCAATCGAAATTGGAAACGTCCTCTTCAACACTGAAAAGCTCAATTAGGATGAAGCAGTAATACACAGGACAGCAGTACCATATGTGTTCTTGATTGATTCAGACTCGTTCTCAGTGGTTCTTGCTCACCAAATAACTAAAAAGCTGAGGAAGAACTCTACGAAAAATACTAATCAAAATACAAAATAATAATCAGTATTAACCAGAAACAGCAGAAAAACTGGTCACAATTGTGATTATGTCGCTTCTCTGCTTCAGCAAGGTCAATAAAGGACTCTCTGAAAGTAGTAAAGCACTAAAGCACTGCAAAACTGAATTCAAAATCATATTAGGAATTCTGAGTGGTGCCTGCTTACATGCAATCCAATACGGATGTTGTCTTTAAATAAGAATTCTCTATGTTTCCCTGCCTTTTCCCTGGAGTGAAACTATTGGATTGAAGGAATTCTTATGACAGGTTTACAAGGTGCCGTTGATATTTGGATAAGTCTATGAACTCGTGATTTTTATATACTTTAAATAACGGCCATACACACAGAATAAAATGACAGTACTGATGATTTTTCCTGAGATGAAGCACAGCTTATCTTTCCAAGACTGCTTATAAAGGCAAGCCAGTGGATACTTTAGCAGAACATGGAAAAACGTTCAGCTTCGTAACCAACAAATTCCCCATTTAGATCTGACATGTGAGGTATGCTTTGTGATTGCTTGAAGTGAAACCCACAATCTCTTTTGAACTTAGACAAGTTATTTCTGATGGAGCGCTATGCGGAAAGACATAATCAGCTCTACCCCTGAGGATGACTCGACTTGAAAATGCAGAACATTAACGTTTCACAGAAAAAAGGAGCACAACCGACATTAAAATTGAGGGCGCACTGTGATTTGCACTGACTCAAAAGTGATCTTGGTAGACAAACTTCCCTGCTGAAGGTGGAAACGATAATTTGTGTTGAGAAGAAGAAGCACTTTTTTCTCCCTGCTTTGATGTTAAGCTGATAAAGTAGCTTTTAACACATTGCTCCATTTGGTGGTTTTAACACAAAAACTCCTAGCAGCAGTGGGATTCAAGCCCACACCCCAAAAGAAACTGGAGCCTTAATCCAGCGCCTTAGACCGCTCGGCCACGCTACCCGCTGCGCACTGTCTCTTTGTCTCATTACTTGCCCGGAGGAAGCCAGGTGGGTTTTGCTCTTGTCGCCCGAATTAGTGGCGTTATGACCGTGGAACCGACTGCACCTGCTTTTTCTGAGATGCTTCCCCTCTCATGGCGAGATCTCGACTTCTTTAACACCTCTGGATAAAGATCTTCTGTGGAGCAGGTTTCAGACCTCTGCGTACAGCACCCTTGATGTCATTTTATTTTTACAGCAGCCGCATCCGGAAAGTTGTGTCTTTTACGTTTTATTTGAACAACAAAACTACATACAATACAAACAAGAGCACATATAACGTATCAAGAAAATCGTCAGGGGCACATGCTATAATACAATTACACTTTATGAAAAACGATTACACAAAGGTATTCGGGTTTGCTTGAACCTTTAAAAAAAAGTGATCTGAAACTACCCAGCTTACAATCTCTGAGGTAGTTGTCACTAAACTCGGACGTGATGTGCCACACATGTGCCATGTGCCTTTACTTTTGTAAAAAACTGGTATCGGGAAAATTAAAGTCGAAACCCAAAACAGTAACATATTTAAGAGTAAATGCCTCCTAATAGCTAGCAAGCGCTCCTAGTTAGTAAAGTTGTTTGTGTCCCAGCCTGTCACGCGGGAAACCGGGGTTTGATTACCGACGGGGAGACAGCTAGTTTTTTTATGATCAGATTCCAGTCTTTAATGCTGTGTGTGAGAGTTTACGTAACTTTCCTTTTCTCACATTTTCCCTATCAACTCCTAATACTTTTCAAAAATCTGCCTGCATGTTTGATTAGTTTTGTTTTACTTAGAAAAAGTTCAATATCGATCATAACTAAAGAAAATTATGATCAGAAACAAAAACAAAATGTTGAAGATGCAACTCGATCTTGAATCAGAGCTGGGTGACATGGGCTTCTGTTCTGATATGGTTGTACGAGAAACAGGAGGAATCTCTTCTCTCCTATGGAACATGAGCTGAATCAGGAATGAGACATGTCATATATCAACGCATGACCTACATCGTAAAACTAAAATAAAAACTAACATTAAGTTATCAGAGACATCCATTTATATACAAACAAGAGACAGACAAAGCAATAATTCTACATTAACTTGTCCTGCACTGATCAGACTAATTGAAATGGTCTGATTCAGAGCCTGTGCAGCTCGTGCTAATACAACAACGACAGTATTGAACCCTCAGCACCATACTGACTACTGAGCACAAGTTCAGCTGCTCTCCAGCTTTGTTACGCACGTTTTTTTTATTGCAAATGGAGCTGATCTCCAGACAGTACAGTGTTAGTCAGCAGCCTCTACTAGTAATACATCGCCCCTGTCCAAAATCTCTAGGTAAAAAAAACACATTTTATACATTTGTCTGTTTAAAGATATAATCTCTTTAAAAAAGACAAAGGGTTTGTGTGTCAATTGTTTCGAATTAATTTCGAACGCAAAGAAAAGTAGTTTTCTTCCAAGAAATCACACATTTGTCGCATCCTCCATACTATACTTCTCTCTTGTAGTAGTAAAGCATTTTGATTTAAACTGAACAATATATTAAATGTTTCATCTATACACTTACGATTAACATAGGCAGCCTTGAACGGATTGCGGAAATCAAATATACAGATGGATTTAGAGTGTGCTTTCCAACTTTTGTGTAACATTTTCCTTTGATAGGTCGGAGTTGTTTTTAAAATCTGGATTAAATAAAAAGGAGTGACGTCAGTGTAAAACAGCTTTCCTTCATGGGGAACAACGGTTGTGTTCCATATTTCTAATTATTTTGGTTTCAAGATAGCAATTTAGTATGAAACACAAAAGCCAGCTGGATAAATCTGTTACACGTCATTTACAATGGTCTTTCAACTAATAGCCCGTGCAGGGATCAAACCCCAACTGTTGGTATGAGTTGCGTAAGGCTCTGCAACATGCAGATGAGAAACTAACCTCCGCTTCTTCATTATATACACAGTGAGCTATATATGCGGGCTTACTGCCCCCTACGGGCTCTGTATTTGATTGCGGTACAAGACCGGCCATGGAGAAATGAAGTGAAGAGGGTGTGTTCATTAAAAGGCTCATAGCGTCCCAGGGAGGTCTCAAACCACCACCCTTTTGGTTAACAACCGAGCCACAAAGACTCATGTACAGCTTAACACTTCTCGGTCTCAGTGAAAGTGATACACTCCATCTTAAAGGAAAATCGCCAACAGTGGCCGATATCTATTGGAGTTTTTTTCATTCTATACTGCAAAGGGATGGACATATAAGGTCAGCAGGCTTGGGGAATTGGACCTTATGGTGAAGGCTGCGGGCTCAGCATCAGCAGAACCTGATCAGTATCGGTTGACTCCGATATACTTTGACAACTTAACTTCTGGATTTAGAGACATTTACCTTAGTGTCGGTATACTAAGATGTTTTGGTAACGAGGAAGGAGGGACAAAGCAAATTCGCAGAATGTGTGCTATTTTTAGTCCTCACATGCCAGAGGGTCAATATTAAAAAAAAATGTAACAGTATAATCTCTTGTACTTCACAATTTAATAGTGTCTGTTACATTGTGTCTCGCACCTCAGTGTCAGAATTGTGAGACGAGTTTGTAATCAGGAGGGAGGGCCATAGCAATTCAGCAGAAATTGCATTCATCTTTTCCCAATGCATTCTCACATGCCATTTTCTCACATGCCATGCTCAGAGGGTCATATTTTTAAAATGGTATCATAAAATGTCCTGAAGTTCAGGATTTTGATAGTCTTTTCCATTGTCTCTCACACATCTGTGTCAGAATTTTTAGACATTTTTATAACCAGGAGGTAGGTTCGATCACCCTCTGCTCATCCTCAGTTAACCATATAGTCTCATATACAATGTTCTAAATGTCCCATTTAAAACTGCTATATTAAAATTTCTTGTAAAATGCAAGAGTTTGAGTCTTTTTATGATCAGAAGGCAAGGTCATGGAAAATATGCAGAAAGTGCCAGTGAATTTACGTTTTGCCTTTGTCTTATTTACTCGTGGTATAACATGCCAGTTTGTTTTATTGTGAAATGTGTTTCATACAAAAATGCAATTTGGACAGTCTCTACTTACATATTCCCCTTTACTGAGGAAATGTACAATAATACATCCGGATAAGTATTTTTAAAAATGACTGTAGAGAGCCATCTACAGGCGAAAGATGACATAACATCACAGCAGTAGCATTTAAGATGGAACGAAAAACACAAAGCAGCAGCTGGCGAATAAGAAGCCAACTTCAGCCTCGTTAATGCAATAGCATTAGGTGAGGTGGAAAAATATTTCTTGCTCTGAATCTTAACATTTTTATAGGAGGTGTTCTAGGACCTCTTGCCTCAGAAAAAAAACTGCCAGTACATCACTTATTTCTACTCCATCAATAGCAGCAGTGTTATCAGTACTGAGCCCTAAATGTAGGTCCTATCATCATATAAAAAGTCGAAAGTATCGACTGCATTCAACTGATAAAATGTATCTTCTATGAGAGTTATATCTTTATCCAAAATACATCAGAAACAAATTTGCACGTTTTTTGGGGGGGATCCTGAAGACTGAGACTCAAAACTTTTTTTTCCTTCTTTCCAGGAGGAAGGATTATTCAAATGCAAACATTGTCCCAAAATCGATGTACTTTTCAATGATATTCAAATCCTCAAATTCTTCATCTGAATGTCGATATTGAAATATGATATCGTACAAATTGTGGTTTTCTTTTTAAAGCAAATTTTATGCTTTAAATTAAATAAATTGTATTTATTATGAATGTGCCAGAATTTTTTCAGTACTTTAGAGGGTTCTGCTATTTTAGATGTTATGCTGTTCCTGTCTGATTTATCAAATGTGTCATTTAAATCTCCTGTCATTTCTATATCAGCCTGAAGGCCTTGAAGTAAAGATTGCAATTCATCCAAAAATGCAATTCATCCAAAAAAAGTTTCCCACTGGTGATACATACAAGGAAATGAATGTACATTTTCCCCCCAAATCAACAAATTTAAAATCAAATACCTCCCTCATCTGCAGGTGGAGAGAATAATGTCAGAATAAATACAGGTTTAAAAGTCAGGAGCATTGATAGTCCTATTTTAAAATGACACTAAAATGCTCACAATATATTAAAAAGCTCTGTAAAATAATAAAAAAATTAAAAAAGGTAAAAAGAAATAATACACAGTTATAAAGCTCAGGAATTATCAATGGGAACTTACAATGGGTTGATATGATTTAAAAAATAAAATATTTGAAAAAATCCACTTACAATATGCTAAAAATGGCAAGAATACTTAAAACAGGTTTTAAAATTTAAAAAAATAAATAAAACAAGTTAAAAATAAATACTAAATGGGTTTAAAATTCAGGAATGTGATTGGTCAGATGTTTACAATGAGTGTTACTGGTGTTTCGTGTGATTTACTGAAATGAAAAAATATTCAATTTAAAAAAGGCAAGAGCTCGTATGAAAAAAAAGTTCTTTAGTATCTTTGTTGTAAGAGCTGCACCAGAACTAGTGTATTCATATACATCAGAAAAGTAGCTGAACTTGACTGGTTTCTATTCAGTTATATGCATTAGGGATGAAAAGGAGACTTACATGGATTTTATTAGGTTTTAGGAATCAGAACATTTATTTTTACACATTTATGCCTATGAGGAGAAATAACTTCCTGCTTTCAGCGCTTTTATTGTTTCTGCTTGTAACCTCGAACAGAGAAACCTAGTACTGACTCACAGAAACGCCCTGGAGTTTCTGTGTTTCTGGGATTTAAGAGGGATGTACTGTATGAAGACAGTAAAGGGAGTTTTTTTTTCCCGCTGTAGAGTATGAAGGCGGTTTGATGAGTCTGGAGGGAGGAGACGCGCATTCCGCACGGGGAGCACAGAACAACGAGTTTCACCTGCAGCTCACCGAGTCCTGTCCTATATAACCGCTGAGCCTGGGACACACTGAGTCTCTAACCAGTGTTCGAGATGTAAAGGGTTAAACCCAGAAGTCGAGAGTGGAGTTTTTGTATAAGTGTAAGATTAAGGGAATAGGGTTTTGGTGGGTTTGGTGCACAGCAGAGGTTTCGGTTTAGGTTTAGTTTGCTTTTGACACATTTGTAACGGCCATGGCGGCCTGTAGGGTCGGCATGCACCGTTACTTTTGCTCACTTTTGGTGTATAAGGGTGGTGAGGGTTCGGCTCACTCGGGTGATATTTCACGGTTGGACTTTTCAAGGAAGGTGTTAGAGAAAGGATTAAGGCATTAGATGTCAAATGCTTAATCACTTTGCTGAAGGGAATTGGTTTTGACATTAGTTTCAATCGGCGAAGTTACTGGATCAATTTTGGATAAAAATAGAGTAGAAAAAAAGATGTGGGCCTGATTAGAATGTTTGAATGGGAGAAGCTGATGGATCTTTCTAATGTGGTGTGAGCCTGGTCAGTACCTGGATGGGAGACCTCCTGGGAAAAACCAAGGTTGCTGCTGGAAGAGGTGTTAGTGGGGCCAGCAGGGGGCACTCACCCTGTGGTCTGTGTGGGTCCTAATGCCCCAGTATAGTGACGGGGACACTAGACTGTAAACAGGCGCCGTCCTTCGGATGAGATGTAAAACCGAGGTCCTGACTCTCTGTGGTCATTAAAAATCCCAGGGCGTTTCTCGAAAAGAGTAGGGGTGTAACCCCGGTGTCCTGGCCAAATTTCCAATTGGCCCTCACCAATCATGGCCTCCTAATAATCCCCCCCTATGAATTGGCTACATTACTCTGCTTTCCTCCCCACTGATAGCTGATGTGTGGTGAGCGTTCTGGCGCACTATGGCTGCCGTCGCATCATCCAGGTGGATGCTGCACATTGGTGGTGGTGGAGGGGAGTCCCCATTACCTGTAAAGCGCTTTGAGTGGAGTGTCCAGAAAAGCACTGTATAAGTGTAAGCAATTATTATTAATTAATAGGACTGTGATTGTTCGCATGTTTAATGAGATGGTGATGAAGGAAGATGTTTTGACATGGTTGTCTAAGTATTGTTTAGTGAAAGGTGAGCTTCAGAAAGTCTTGGATGATGATGGCATCTGGAACTGTGCATGGAGAGTACCTGTTTCATTGCATGAAGACAAAAAATGGTTATGGTGGATTTAAACACATTCCTTCTTTGATTGGATTAGGTGAAAATAGAGGCCTTGTGTTCTACCAAGGGCAGCCAAAACCGTGCAGGAGATGTGGGGAGCTGGGTCACTTTGTGGATGCCTGTACAAAGGTGGTGTGTGTTAAGTGCAAGGAAATTGGACATGCATATACTGAATGTACAAGCGTGAGGAAATGTAATCTCTGTGAGTGTGAAGGTCATGTGTTTAAAGACTGTCCAAATTCCTTTGCAAATAGAACAAAACTGGTAAGACCAATGCTCTTCCAATAGCCTGCCACCTGTGGAGACTGAAAGTGCTCAAATGAAATGTACAGAACAGAGGGTGCAGTCTAAAAGAGACATTGGATTTAGAAAATGATTGAACTCCGAGTAGAAGAGTGAGAGAAGATCATTTTCCGAGTCCTCAGGTAGGTTCTCCCATGGGTTTAGATGTCTCTAATATATGTGATCTTACTGACCAAGCTTTAGAACCAAAGACTCAGGAGGGCAGGTGGTGAAATATCCTATGGATTGTGGGGGTGGTGGAGGAGGAGACAATTAAAGCAAAAGGGGGGGGGGGAGGCCTGTTGGGTAGGTGTCACCTACTGAATGATTGTAGCCAGAGCTTTTAGTCTCCCCTGGTCCTACTTTAAGTATGGCTCTTAATATTGTGTCAATAAATGTGAGAAGCATTCGCTCCAAGTTAAGGGCAAGGACTATACTATCATTTGTGAGGAAGGTAAATGCTGATATTGTGTTGTTACAGGAGTGTGGGTTACCCTTTAAAAACTGCTATAAGGATATGGAAGAACTGTGGACATTGGGCCCATCAATCTGGAGTGGGTCCAAAGAAAATAAATCTGACGGTATAGCTGTTCTAATTAAAAATAAGATGGTAGAGGTACGTCAGCACCTTGTAGTGAAACCAGGGAAAGCACTGGTGGTGTATCTGGGTTTCATGAATGTCTAATTTACACTCTTAAATATATATTGTCTGAGTTGCTCACATGACAGATATGTCCTAATTCAGAAACTGAGTATATTTATTGGGATGGGAACCAGTGGTTTTAGCTGGGGATTTTAATTCTCTTTTAGAAAGAGAAGGCAGAATGAGGGGCGAGAGACGGGTCCAATTTGATAAATCATCAATATTATTGCAAACATTATGTAAAGATTTTAAACTGAAAGATGGCTTCAAACTTCATAGTCAGGGGAGGGCAGGTTTCACATGGGACTAGTCTAATGGGACCCAAGCCTCACGCATTTTGTTTGATACGTGATTTTACTTGCACGACCGCAGGCCTAACCCCTGTTTTTTTTTCTCTGACCATTGTCTGCTGTCATGTACAATTTCTATTCCAACAGCTGTTACTGTGGGGAAGGGTGTGTGGAAGTTCGATATTTTGCTTCTGGAAGGTGAGGAAGTGACGCACAGGTTCAGGGAAAGATCTAAGGAATGGCGGTCTTTGTATGACCTGTTTGACACAAGAGCACAGTGGCCGACCCTGCGCTCTGACCCCCAGCTTCTCTCCCTGTCTGTGTGTCTCATGGAGTTAGAAAGACTACAAGCTGTGCAAACTTCCAAATCTTTAACATCATTTCAAGGGTGTATGATAGATCATTCACAAGATCAAATGGCTGTTTATTATTGTAAGAACTGTAGTTCACTACTGTTCTTTTTACTCTTTTGCTTGCATTATACAGCCGTTAAGTGCATTTAGAACCTAAGAGATATCCAACTGATTAACCTGTCTGATGAATGTTAAATGGGTTGTGACTTTTGGCAAAGTTTTTTGCAACATTATTTGTTTCATGAATACCATTCATCTCTATAACAACTTTCCTGTACCCTGAACATATGTTTTAAATTGCTTGATCCCATTTGGTGCAACCTTTCCGTTGTACTCGTAATGTGTTGTTTGCATTAGGAGTGTGTTAAATAAGCAGAAAAGAAGCCCGTTTCTTCTACTGCTTCTGATCTTATACAGTGGTCAGAATCTCTCATCCAAAAGCTGATGAGTGGGAGGGGGGGGGATTAGTGCGTAAAAAAACATTAAAGAGCATAAGGGTTTTCATCACATGGACTTGTTTGACTGTTTAGGATTAATGTTTTGGTGCCAGATCAATTAAAGGACAACAACCAGAAACACTGGTTCTCAGACTGAACGCATTCTCCTTCAATAATCTTTTTTACCAACAGGTGAGTGGAGTTGCCATGGGCACCAGAATGGGACCCAGCTATGCCAATATCTTTGTTGGCTGGGTAGAAGAACGCTTCTTCGCCTCCTACACTGGCTATGTCCCTGACCTCTACAAGCGATATATTGATGACTGCGTCAGTGCCGCCACATGCTCCAACGATCAGCTTAAGTGCTTCCTGCATCATTTCACCAACTTCCACCTGTCCCTCAAATATATGGTTAACATATCTTCCACTACTCTTCCGTTTCTGGACATCAACTTCTCCATCAACTACCCCAGACTCTCCACTTCTGTTTATTACAAACCCACGGATTCACACAGCTATCTCTTGTTTTCACCCCAAACATACTAAAAATTCTCTCCCTTTTTCACAGTTCCTTCGGCTACAACAAATATGCAGCAACGACATCGACTTCCAGAATCAAACCCTCAAAATCTACTCCTTTTTCATCAACAGAGGATACCCCAGCAGTGTTATTGACAGGGCCCTTGCCCGAGCCAAAAACACCCCTCGGACCATCAACCCAATCAGGAACTCCCACCATAACAACCGCATTCCTTTGGTGCTTCCCTAACACACTTCCTATCCCCAGGACTGTTAACGACAACTTTTCCATCCTACAGGATGATCCCTCCATTGGGGCCCTCTTTTCTGACCGCCCCATCATCTCTTATCGCCAATCACCTAATCTGCGCAACCTTCGTGTTCACAGCTCCCTTGACCGCTCTCAGCAACCATCCACACCAGGTACTTTCCCCTGCAACAGAGCTCGCTGTATCGCCTGCAAGTACACATCCAACACCACACTCATTCAAGGCCCCTCAGGACAATTCTGGATCACCTAGATGGCATCTTGTACCTCCAGCAACCTTATTTACTGTATCTCTTGCAGTAAATGCCCAGTTTCTCTCTATATTGGAGAAACAGGAAGGAGACTTGGAGACCGCTTCAGAGAACATGTCAGGGCTGTGAAGATTGAAGATCTCTCCAAAAACCATTGTTTCTCATTTCACCTCTGATGGCCATGACCACTCTAATCTCTCCGTCTGTGTTCTCAAAGATGGTTTTCTGAACTCATACATTAGAAAGACTACCGAAACCAAACTTATCCTGCAGCTAGGATCACACCTTCCCCCTTCTCTAAACAACAGACTACTATTCTACTAAATTTTCTCCATTCATTGGAAGTTGTATTTCACACCTCTCAACACCTATTCTGACTTCACACCTCTTGATTGCCCTCTCTTTCTGTCCCCTGCTCCCATCTCTCACTCCTCCTCCCTCCCAGCATTTGTTCTCCCACTACATTACCTTTGCCTACTGCCTTCTCTTTCTCACACCTGAAGAAGGCTCCACAGCCGAAACATTGTTTTCTCTCTTCTTTTTTTTTCAGCATGGAATAAACCTATTACTTGTTCCTTAACAACCGGAAACAATATCTTCGGTCTTTCCAGAGCTGTAAGTAGTCATTCCAAGTTTATTAACTTGTCTCTGTGCTTGTATGTACTCTTCAATAGCCACTGATGTTATTTACAGCAACTATTTTAAAAAATAAATTAGCATTTTTTTTTACTTCCTTTAAAGAATTGGCACATTTGGCAGAGCGGTGGCTCTGTGGCTGTTGGCTGCACCTGTGGCTGGAAGGTTGCTGGTTTACATCCTACGGTCGGCAGAGGAATCCTACTGTCACGGACGTCCAAAGGGACTCACTGTGGGGAGCAGGAGAGCGGAAAAAGACCCATATGCGTAGCGGCAAGACGGGAAAAAGGCCCGGGCTCATTAGTGCAAAGAGTTCAGGAATGCCGTATAGAAACCTATGCCCTCAGGGAGCGGACGTGGGGCGCCCTGGTGCTAGGCGGGTCTCAGGACATCCGAACGTCAATGCTGAGTGAGGACAGAGTGCAAGACCCGGAAATATATAGCCCAAGGGAAAGAGAAAGCCCGGAAGGACAGCAGACCGGAAACTAGGGACGGGACAGAGAAGGAGCGCCCTCTGGCTACTCCATTGGGCTCCTGAACAAGGCCCTTAACCCCAACTGCTCCAGGGGTGCCGTATAAATGGCTGACCCTGTGCTCTGACCCCCAGCTTCTCTCCCTGTATGTGTGATTCAAGGAGAGCAAGCTGGGGTACGCAAAATAGGAATTCCTAATGCAAGAAATTGTATATGGTCAATACAGTGATCATATCTTATTGGCACATGGTAATCTCCAAGGAACAAGTAATAGGTTTATTCCATGCTGAAAAGAGAAGAAGAAAACACAATGTTTTGACCATGGAGCCTTCTTCAGTTAAGATTTGATTTTTTACAATCATACCCACACAAACTTTGCAATTTTTAAAAATCTTGCAAACACAACCCAGATATGTTGACTTAAAAAAACAAAACAATTTGGGGGGTATTTTTTTTTAAGAAACACATACTTCTTTTCTAGTTTTTTATGTGGCTGTGACTGTCAGAAATCCTCAGTGAAAAGGTATGCAGATCCTGTGCAGATGTAAGTAGTTATTGAGACAGGCGAACAATCCAGAACGTCAGGCGAGGTCCAAGGTCGAGAGGCAAAAGAGAGTCCATAACAGTAAGCGAGATTCAGAGTAAACGCGAGGTAGAGCTCTCAAAGAGAAGACTCAATACCGAGTAGCGGGAAGCGGGTTTGAATGGTTAAAACAGTGCTGCTTGCCGCACAGTAGAGCATGTGCTGGTGGATTAACACATGTTGATCTCCACCAGTTGGCTGGTGGTCTTGACATTGACAGAATGCTGTTTTGTGATTGATGCTATAACAAAATATAGGGTCCCTCAAAAATTAAACACAGAAATAAAAACATTGAATGGATTTGTACATCTGTTGCACTCCTACACTATTAACATCCATTGGGAGTTGAATTTCAATTATGTTTCCACTTCATTCAGATGTGTTCCCTATTTTCAGATTGTTGGCAATGCCACATGTTAAAGGAGGACAGAGAAGTAGGAGGCCAGACCTGTGGCTGGTGGAGTAGGGAATGAGATCAAAGAATTTCTGAAGTTTTTTAAGCTAGAAAAAAAAATTAGGTGGCATGACAATATGTGGTCAACACTGTCAAACAGAGTCCTTGGAGAGGATTGCTCCAGCAACAAGAAATGGTTATCAGTGATTTGGCATGAAGATAGAAAAAAAGTAAGAATCCAAGTGCTTAGGGCGCAGAAGGAGGTGAGTATTGGTAAGGATTCAAAACCAGATGACAGTATACAATCTATAGTCCATATTTCAAGTCAAAGTGAGAGACATAGTTTGGAAGGCAACACAGAGCTCAGAAGTTCATCAGGAGATACAGAAGATGCATGGGCTGCACACGGCAGCACAGACAGTGGTGACATGTTTTGAAGGAGAAAAAATCTGTGTAGAATCAGAAAAAAAGCCTGAAGAGCACAGTGAATATTCCCAGGGGGCAAGCTCGTCTGGGACGTCACCTCAGGATAAAAGGGGATTAAGAAAGCCTGTGCCTAAAACATGTCTGTGCCTAAAACTTTCCAAGTATGTCTGAAGGCTGAACAATGGAGAATAATACCACTTTTAAAAGGTACATCTAAACTAAGATGATCATGGACCCATATCTTATATAGAGAGTTCAGGAAGATAAATCCTTGCTGCCCAATAGCCTTCAAATACCAATACATCAGGAAAGAGAACAGCAGAAAAAAAACTTTCTTATAATTAAAGCAGTCTGTACTTTCAGTTCCTACCTTCAGTACCTTCAGTTCAGTACTTTCAATTCCTGTAATCTAAAATACACAATGACAACAAGACACAAACCAATGGGCAATGATGACATCACAATTGATGTTGTACGAGTAGGGCAAATACAACACAGTGAAAGGGAAACACAATTTCGACAGGCACGTCAGCCTTATCGTTGAAAGATTGCCCGTGCCCTCACAAAAGGAATCAGCAATGTGTACTACAGGCAGCTGAGCAGAACTCCGCTTGCTGAAATTGCAGCAGCCAATTTATCTAGGGCTCACAAGCAAGTATTAAACTTGCTTGGCAAGTTCGGCATTTAATTTATTCTGCGGAAACATCGTATCGGAATGAACTGCCCGAGATAAAAGAGTAATTGCGGCTTCAGATCGTTTTTACAGAGCATTGCGTTGTTCTGTTCATGCTGACTACACGCTTTAGATTTGTCATTTACTGCAAGCGTTGCTTTTCCAGGTTTTTCTGAAATTCCTCGCATTTGAGCCAGCACTAAAATATTTCATTCCCGTCGCTGAATACATCGTGGAAACGGTATTTGCAACGGAATGCTGTCACACATGAAACCTCTTTGTTATTCGGTTCTGAAGTTTGAAAATGAAAATAAAACGGGGGTCACTTCATAGGCTTGAAAGAAGTCCAAGCAACATAAAAACCCGCGAATTCTCACAAATTGCATTGTGCTGCACCTTTCTTCTGCTGCTGTTATAAATAAGCCTTAAATATTTGAATGCATACCTTACTGCTGCTAATCACATTCACGTGTTTACAAAGCTTTTTTCTGTCCGTTATGTTTTTGCTAAGCAGTTTCTCCGTTTCCCTCGTTCTGTGATTGTCAGTGAGCACAACAAGACTGAAACAGTGTAAAGGCAGGTAAAAAAGACAGGGTAAAACGCCTGACTGTCGGGAGTGGGATTTGAACCCGTGCCTCTATTTGGAGAGCGAAACACAAAGCTTAAAAGACACGAAGCTGTGAATTTGCTGTTTTAAACCGCTCGACTATCCTGAAAAAATGGATGCTGATTGCACCAGTCGCATCCGATTTTTCGTAACTTTAGGACGATAGATACGACTGGACTAACACAATTTGTGGCGTTTAGCATGACATGGAAAACGGTACCGGAGAATTCGGGTCCGGACTACCAGACTCAGAAACAGTTTTTATCCCCGCACTATCAAACTATTAAACTCCCAGCCTCTCTCACTCTCTCCTCACCTCTCACCTATGATCTGAACCTCACAGTGCCTTCTTTCTTACCAAAAACCCAAACACACATTGAAAATCTACCTCTACCATACATGTCAAAAGCTCACTCCCCATCATTTCTATCCCTTTATTTCATTCTTTTGATGCATGTTTTTGCACATAACCTGTTACCTTTTTGTTGTTTTGCACACTGCCTGTTGTTGTTTTTTGCACATCAGCTGTTGTCTCTGCCTTTCTTTTGTTATACAATTGTATTGTTGTTGTGTTTTTTTCTTTGTACTTCTTATGTCCGAGAGCTAGCTAAATAGCATTTCGTTATACCATATACCTGCGTATGAGTATAATGACAATAAACTTGAACTTGAACTTGACTTAGTCTTGCAGGCAGTATATTATTTTATATTATTTTATTTACTCGTTTAAAAAAACACGGTCTTCTCGTTCCTAAGTCAGATTCTTAGTGCTTTAGTTACTTCCAACCTGGACTGACAGCTCACCAGATCTGTTTGTGATCAGACCATGGAGGGGGGGCTGTACCAAGCGCACGTTCCTTCCCAATGCTGAGGCGATCATTCGGAAGATGGGTGTGAAGAGAGACAAGCTTTGTTGACTAAAGAACTAGGCAGGATATGCACTAATCACTGGCAACAGTTATGTTTTCTTACTATTGAGACTCCCACATTGCTAGTTTTTTTGAAGACTTTGAAACAGGCACAGGTGGGGTTTGAAACCACAGCCTTCGGTTTACGAGACCGACACCTTACCACTTGGCCATGGCACCTTCAAGCAAATGTAGGAATAATGTTGTTCAAATTATTTTTTTTCTGAATCTGGTTTACATCGCCTGGAATTAGCAACAACAATAAAAGGGATACTTAACAAGGAGATACGCTGTAGCAGTGTGACTCCAACAGATGCTCCTGAAGAGGCTCAAGGTTTAAGCCAGCTCCTTAGAGCGCTCGGCCGTGTTACTCTCAACAGCGGCTCTTCAGCTCCTGTTGTTTGACCTAGTGGTTTTATAACGTGTGGAAACGACCGCAACTTCGTTTTCTGAGCTGCTTTCTCTCACGTGGTGAAATCTCGACCTCTTTGGCATCTCTGGCTTTTGTTCTTCTGTAGAGCAGGCTTTCACACCTCTGCTTATAGTGCCCTTGAAGTCATTTTATTTTTACAGGAAGACGCATTCCCTAACGATCTCTCCTGTTTTAGAAATGTTTCATAAGGCGTGTTTGATTCAACGGACAAACAGTATACTAATTGTACAATGCAGATCTATGCGGCATTCGTACTGTCTTTGACTGGGATTCTGAAATACTTCTTGAAAAGGTATTCAGATTTTCTTGAACCTATAATAAAAACACAGACCTGAAACTCCCTAGCTTCCAATCTCTGATGTTGCTGTCCTTAAACTCGGACGTGATGTTCTGCAGACGTGCAGTGTGCCTTTACTCTCGTTGTTTTCAAAACGACCTCCGTTGTCGGGCGCAGTTAAAGTGGAACTGGGCTGACTGCACAGGAAAGTACGGAATGATAAAATGTTTCTACGGCTCAAAATGTCCCCTTAGACCCTCGTCATGTCTCTGTGAGGAACAGGCAGGTAGAGAGGTTTAACAGATGCTCATGATGTTTCACACGGGTGTTACCTGTTGTAGTGTTTCAAAAGATGTGTTAGCGGACCACAGATTATCTTGAAAAGATTTGGGTTTGCACTGGCTGGGATTCAAACCTGACTCAATTATTTGGAAGGCGCCTGTACCACCAACGCACTTCCGAGATGCACCTGCAAATTATCACACTCCTCTCTCTCACCTACAAAGTTATGGAGACACAGACGTCCAATGAAAGCTCAAGGCTCCACTCAAGGCTTTATTCACTCAAGGCTCCACTCTTTTGTTGTGATGTCATTTTAATTAATATTAGCTTTGATAAGGTGTCATTTTTGCCTCTAAAAAGGTAAAGTCTGCTCCTTTCTTCCTGGTATAGAAAGAACGTGTTCCATCTTTGTTTAAAAACACCACTAAAAGTAAATTATTCAGCTCTACCGCCTGTGTGCATTGACAAGACACCTCAAAAGGACATATTAAATAAGAACACGATCCTTCCTGTTACCATTCCTGTGGTTGGGGCGTCGTTTCACCCTTTTACATTAAATCATCAGCACTGCTGTTTTTCTATGCATAGTTTAATCAAGAGCACTTAAAAGATGCAAAAAGCTTACAAATAAAATAGAATTGAAAGACAGTCGAGTAAGGAGGTAGAAAAAAAGCACTCCCCCGTCTGGGAATCAACCACCGTCGCCCATGTAACTGGATGTAAAAATAACAGATTAATTTGTGCACAGTCTCTTGAAGCTTCGATGCCATTATTTTTCCTTCCTTATTTTTTCATTCCTATGAATTTACTCTGTAGTAGAAGAAACGCGAAAGTGGGAAACTGCAGGCATTCTTCATGAGTGGTGTGATCAGTGAGCATTTGCACATCTCTTAGTCTGTTCCGTAAACTTTTTCATCGGGGATGTAGCTCAGTGGTAGAGCGCATGCTTCGCATGTATGAGGTCCCGGGTTCAATCCCTGGCATCTCCAGGTGCTTTATATTATAGTACTCACATCGCAATCTTCTGGTGAGTGAGAACTCTTTGCTTGTGTTCAGAGAGAGCCAGGTTTACACAAATAAATGCAGGCACACTCGACGTGCTGCAGAGTTGCGCTGCTGTTTTAAATGTACCTCTTTTAGTTCTGTTAAATCCTAATTTATTTGAACTAATAATTTAGTTCAAATTCAGGAAATCCTGAGATTGCTTCACACTTGTCATGGCTGTTGCAGAAAACACCTGTTGAATCTCACCCGGGATTTCCTGAGAGATCATTCAGCGAGCGAATCCTCCTTCTGAACTCCGCATTAAACTGAAAGCTTCACGAACTCCTCACTGCGTGTCCTGTACTGTTACAAGTGCTGTCGTGTAGATGTGAAGCACAGCCATAAACACACTTTGAACTTTTTCCGTTTGTTAAGGAAAATGCAAAAGAGCATGACAAGTATTGAACGTATAAAATATCCATGGCACAACTGGAGAAAGTACTGAAGGACTACACATCGACTTTTGATGATTACAAGAGATTCAAGAAACACAACCGTCCGCACCTGGGTTTGGATCCTGAACGCTAGAGTTAAAAGAACATAAGCGACGGATATGACCTATAAACTCTCTGAATTGTCTTATAGTTTATGAAATAAAACAATTTCTTAATAAATTCTAACTGTTGATAGACGATTTATTGAATTTTAACAAAATCACAATTACAAACTTTTTCGGTTAAACTGTTATTCACTTACTCTAACGTAAATAAACGTTAGTGTCTTCCGGTGTGTGAGCCAATTTCTCCAAAAAATATTTGTTAGTCTGTCGGGAGGCTGTGCAAGGTGTTAAGAAATAGAATTTCGAAAAGACAAGCTCCCTAAGCTGAACATCAAGGCTGTTTTCTCTACAGAAATGCTCTTTAAATTTCAGCACTGTTGCAACTCCCTTTATAAAGGGTGTGCACACGTATACAACCAAGGCATTGAAATATTTTTTTTTAATTATTGTTCCAAAAAACGTTCCATTTATTTTCTTTTTAATGTTGTTGATTAAAAGATTTTATTAAATGAGAAAAAAATCTGAATGTGAAAAAAGGTCCAAATGCTATTGAAAAAAATCAGTAATGTGAGGAAAGATGGATTGTGGGAGCCCCTTAACTACCCATGTCATGCTGTATTTCTCACTCATTCTACTGGGAGTGGTGCCGTCGCTTCTGGATAAAGTCTGTCAGTGGTCATTCCAGACGGGTCAGGTATGACTGCTCTTCGGAACAAGAGACACGTGACTTGCGAGGATCCCGACAGTGTTGATCTTCTTTCAGAGCCCGGATAGCTCAGTCGGTAGAGCATCAGACTTTTAATCTGAGGGCCCAGGGTTCAAGTCCCTGTTCGGGCGGTTGTGCTGTTCTTATTGTGTCTATTGTGAATGTCATTCTAAATAGTCTTTTATCTTTCACTCTTCTAGCTTTACTGTGGTTATTTTAAATGTCCATTACTTGTATTTACAGTAGTGTATTTAGTGTTTCATTTCACAAACCGAAAATGTTCAAGTAGATCTTGTCACTCTACTCCACGTAATCATCTAAATTAAATCACAGTAGAGTACAGAACACGCAGTGAGGAGCTCACACAGTGAGTACTCTTGAATACGACAAGAGGAAAGGCACACTGCACATCTGCAGAACATCACGTCCGAGTTTACAGTGAGAGCAGAGATTGGAAGCGACGTAGTTTTTTAATACTCGCTCGCTGAACGATCTCTCAAGAAACCTCGGTGGAGATTTAACGGGTGTCTAATAATCACGTTCAAAAAGATGACGATAAGTTTTTTTTTAACTAGGTAGCCTTAATGGCAACACGGTGTGAGTAGATCTTAAAGCAGCTGCAGAGTACCCGTAATGGCAACACACTGCTTTGAGTTCGGGTTTTCTTATTTCTTCTGCAGAACCAGTGGTATCGGATTATACTGATCCGCATAAGAAGCGCTTTCGGTTTTTGATCATTTTTATTGAGCACTGCTCTAAGTACCAAAGGCCAGATGGCTGGTGGTCTAAGGCGTTGCATTCAGGTCGCAGTTAACCCTGGAGACGTTTGTTAAAATCTCACTTCTAATAAAGAGGTCTTTCTCGTTAGAGTAGAAACGATAGAAGCCTTAAGCGGTAAAAAAATCACAACATCTCGCATTTCACGTGTTTAATGTTAACTGTCTCAGTAGTTGCCTCGGTGATTGATGGCTCTTCTCCCTCGCAGGGTGACGGCAAACTTCTTCAGAGAGGGAGTCTCCCATGCACGGCTTTTCTTTATCAAGAGCTGAGACAACAGAAACAGACTTCCAACTGACATTAATTACTTCTTGAGCGTTTAGTTTAAAAGCTGGAAGCAGGTGAAAAAGTATTTGGAAATGAGGAAATGACTGCTGACAGTAAACAGAGCTGACGCTCAGCTGCAGACAAGCGCTCCTCTTTAGTATAGTGCTGAGTACCCCCGCTTGTTGCGCGGGAGACTGGGGTACGTTTCTGTGACAGGGCGCTGGTTTAATTTTTTAACAACCTGAGTTCACTTAAAAAGTGTGTACTGTGTACTACGTTTCTGACTAGTTACGGCGGTAGAATATGGAGATCATCTCCAGCTTTGAGCTCAACTGCAACAAGAAGTCATGCTAAATGTAGTATAGTGAGTAGACATCGCGAGACAACAGAACGAGAGAGTAGAAGGCGGGAATATATGGTGTAAGGGCGTGATCTGTGTAGTTAATAAAATAGTTAAAATAATATGAAAACGTCTCTTTATTAAGATACACAACATTTATGGCGACGAGAGATGAGTGGTTAACGGACTCAAAGCGAGCGGAACACTGCTGATTTTAGTTCTCTTGCTGGTAGAAACGAACTTCTGAATTTTCGGACTTTTCGTTTAGCTTTCGCCATGGAAGATATGGTAGCCGCGCCGAGAAGCTTTGCTTATGCTCAGCTTTTTCCACCATTTCTACTGAACCTCGGACCTCCGTATTTGTATACGGAATACAAGATATGGATGGAGTCGTACAGATTTTTTTAAATAGCCAGTGGATCTACAGAAGCTCAGGATGCCGTGAGACGGGCTACACTACTGCAATGTATCGGGGCTCCCGTGCAGCGGATTTTCGCCAACCTCCCTGGAGAAAAAGGTACATATGAACAGACTGTAGCTGCCTTAGACGCTTACTTTACACCGCGGAGAAATGTGGTTTTGGAACGGCATAAATTTAGGCAGAGAACTTAGTCTCAGGACGAATCTGTTGTTGCTTTTGTGACTGCACTAAGAGAACTGGCTAAATCTTGTGACTTTGGAGTATTGGAAACTGACATGTTAAGAGATCAACTTGTGGAAAAATGTGCACATAAGAGACTATAAATTGCTGCAGGAGGAAGGGCTGACTTTAGAAAGAGCTCTTACAGTCGCTAGAATTCATGAAGCAGCTCAAGCAGAATCAAGAATGCTTTCTGACCACAGTGACAAAGTGACACTGAACGGGGCGCTCGCTCAAACTTTACAAACAAAAGCCGAGCAGCAGGATGCAGTCATGCTAGAGAAATAGAAGAACAGGGGACGGCTGACATTACATGTTACAGGTGCGGACTAACAATGCACAAAGCAGATGAATGCGGAGCGTGAACAGCAAAATGTCTACACTGCAAGAAAACAGGACATTGTGGACATGTCTGCAGAACATCACGTCCGAGTTTAAGGACAAGTATCCCTTTTATTGTTGTTGCTGCCTCCGGTTTACATTTGGCGATGTAAACCAGATTCAGAAAAAAATAATTTGAACAACCTTATTCCCATGCTTACTTGAAGGGCGCGGTGGCCAAGTGGTAAGGCGTCGGTCTCGTAAACCGAAGAGCGTGGGTTCAAACCCCACCCGTGCCTGTTTCATTTGTCACCGCTTTCCTTTAGTTTCAAAGTCTTAAAAAAACTCGCAATGTAGGGATCTCAATAGTAAGAGAGCATAACTGTCGCCAGTGATTAGTATTCTTGCATATCCTGCCTTGTTTTTTAGTCAAAGCTTGTTTCTCTTCACACCCATCTTCCGAATGATCGCCTCAGCATTGGGAAGGTACGTGCGCTTGGTACAGCCCCCGACTCCATGGTCTGATCACAAACAGATCGGGTGAGCTGTCAGTCCAGGTTGGAAGTAACGTTCGAAAGCACTAAAAATCTGACTTAGGAACGAGAAGACCGTGTTTTTTTAAACAAGTAAACGATAAAATAATATACTGCCTGCAAGACTATGTCAAGTTCAAGTTCAAGTTTAAAGTTCAAGTTTATTGTCATTATACTCATACACAGGTATATGGTATAACGAAATGCTATTTAGCTAGCTCTCGGACATAAGTAGTACAAAGAAAAAAACACAACAACAATACAATTGCATAACAAAAGAAAGACAGAGACAACAGCCGATGTGCAAAAAACAACAACAGGTAGTGTGCAAAACAACAAAAAGGTAACAGGTTATGTGCAAAAACACGCATCAAAAGAATGAAATAAAGGGATAGAAATGATGGGGAGTGAGCTTTTGACATGTATGGTAGAGGTAGATTTTCAATGTGTGTTTGGGTTTTTGGTAAGAAAGAAGGCACTGTGAGGTTCAGATCATAGGTGAGAGGTGCGGGGGTAAAAACTGTTTCTGAGTCTAGTAGTCCGGACCCGAATGCTCCGGTACCGTTTTCCATGTCATACTAAACACCACAAATTGTGTTAGTCCAGTCGTATAAATCGTCCTAATATTACGGAAAATCGGATGCGACTGGTGCAGTCAGCACCTATTTCTTCAGGATAGTCGAGCGGTTTAAAACAGCAAATTCACAACTTCGTGTCTTTTAAGCTTTGTGTTTCACTCTCCAAATAGAGGCACGGGTTCAAATCCCACTCCCGACAATCAGGCGTTTTACCCTGTCTTTTTTACCTGCCTTTACACTGTTTCAGTCTTGTTGTGCTCGCTGACAATCACAGTACGAGAAAAACGGAGGAACTGCTTAGCAAAAACATAACGGACAGAAAAAAATCTTCGTAAACACGTGAATGTGATTAGCAGCAGTAAGGTATGCATTCAAATGTTTAAGGCTGATTTATAACAGCAGCAGAAGAAAGGTGCAGCCTTTGTGAGAATTTTTATGCTGCTTGGACTTCTTTCAAGCCTATGAAGTGACCCCCGTTTTATTTTCATTTTCAAACTTCAGAACCGAATAACGAAAAGGTTTCATGTGTGACAGCATTCTGTTGCAAATACCGTTTCCACGATGTATTCAGCGACGGGAATGAAATATTTTAGTGCTGGCTCAAATGCGAGGAATTTCAGAAAAACCTGGAAAAGCAACGCTTGCAGTAAACGACAAATTTAAAGCGTGTAGTCAGCATGAACAGAACAACGCAATGCTCTGTAAAAATGATCTGAAGCCAAAATTACTCTTTTATCTCGGGCAATTCATTCATTCCGATAAGACGTTTCCGCAGAATAAATGAAATGCCAAACTCCAAACATGTTGTTGCCATTATTGTTACTCCTGCTGCTGTAGTTTTAAGCTTTAATCAATGTGGGGGACTGAACCCACAGTTCTGAGATTAACAGATTTTTGCTCTATGGACTGCGCCTATATACAGTGCCTTGCGAAAGTATTCGGCCCCCTTGAACTTTTCAACCTTTTGCCACATTTCAGGCTTCAAACATAAAGATATAAATTTTTTATTTTATGTGAAGAATCACCAACAAGTGGGACACAATTGTGAAGTGGAACGAAATCTATTGGATTTTTTAAACTTTTTTAACTAATAAAAAAATGAAAAGTGGGGCGTGCAAAATTATTCGGCCCCCTTGCGTTAATACTTTGTAGAGCCACCTTTTGCTGCGATTACAGCTGCAAGTCGCTTGGGGTATGTCTCTATCATTTTTGCACATCGAGAGACTGAAATTCTTGCCCATTCTTCCTTGCAAAACAGCTCGAGCTCAGTGAGGTTGGATGGAGAGCGTTTGTGAACAGCAGTTTTCAGCTCTTTCCACAGATTCTCGATTGGATTCAGGTCTGGACTTTGACTTGGCCATTCAAACACCTGGATACGTTTATTTGTGAACCATTCCTTTGTAGATTTTGCTGTATGTTTGGGATCATTGTCTTGTTGGAAGATAAATCTCCGTCCCAGTTTCAGGTCTTTTGCAGACTCCAACAGGTTTTCATCCAGAATGGTCCTGTATTTGGCTGCATCCATCTTCCCCTCAATTTTAACCATCTTCCCTGTCCCTGCTGAAGAAAAGCAGGCCCAAACCATGATGCTGCCACCACCATGTTTGACAGTGGGGATGGTGTGTTGAGGGTGATGAGCTGTGTTGCTTTTACGCCAAACATATCGTTTTGCATTGTGGCCAAAAAGTTCGATTTTGGTTTCATCTGACCAGAGCACCTTCTTCCACATGTTTGGGGTGTCTCCCAGGTGGCTTGTGGCAAACTTTAGACGAGACTTTTTATGGATATCTTTGAGAAATGGCTTTCTTCTTGCCACTCTTCCATAAAGGCCAGATTTGTGCAGTGTAAGACTGATTGTTGTCCTATGGACAGACTCTCCCACCTCAGCTGTAGTTCTCTGCAGTTCATCCAGAGTGATCATGGGCCTCTTGGCTGCATCTCTGATCAGTCTTCTCCTTGTCTGAGCTGAAAGTTTAGAGGGACGGCCAGGTCTTGGTAGATTTGCAGTGGTCTGATACTCCTTCCATTTCAAGATGATCGCTTGCACAGTGCTCCTTGGGATGTTTGAAGCTTGGGAAATCTTTTTGTATCCAAATCCGGCTTTAAACTTCTCCACAACAGTATTACGGACCTGCCTGGTGTGTTCCTTGGTCTTCATGATGCTCTCTGCGCTTTCAACAGAACCTTGAGACTATCACAGAGCAGGTGCATTTATACAGAGACTTGATTACACACAGGTGGATTCTATTTATCACCATCAGTCATTTAGGACAACATTGGATCATTCAGAGATCCTCGCTGAACTTCTGGAGTGAGTTTGCTGCACTGAAAGTAAAGGGGCCGAATAATTTTGCACGCCCCACTTTTCATTTTTTTATTAGTTAAAAAAGTTTCAAAAATCCAATAGATTTCGTTCCACTTCACAATTGTGTCCCACTTGTTGGTGATTCTTCACATAAAATAAAAAATTTATATCTTTATGTTTGAAGCCTGAAATGTGGCAAAAGGTTGAAAAGTTCAAGGGGGCCGAATACTTTCGCAAGGCACTGTAACTCTTGTGCTACAGCAGTAATGTTTCTGGGTGTGGATGAACATGACATTATAGACTGACAGCAGGAACACGTGGCCCACAGGCAGTGACAGTATCGCTATATTTGGCTGCAGTATATTGTGTTGAGAGCAGCAATAACTTTCCTGCAGAGATGGGAGTGCCTTTAATACAGCTCTTTCAATCGGACAGAGTAACAGGAACTGACCTAAAGTTTCGGCTGTGGATCCATCTCCACATAGGGGAAGGAGACAGTAAAATAGCGATGAAGAAACAAAGATTTGTGCTCGCTGCAAAGTAGCAAAGAGGTGGTCAGACACATAAAATAGCTTGGTGATAAGTTGCAGCGACAGTTTTATATTATTTAGTACATGGATTTCTCTTCATGTTCCTTAAGATGTGTAATTTGTATGTTGGTTGTATGAGAACATGTTCTTCCTGTCAATTGACAGTGGAGAGCTAGCTGGTGCACATCTCCAAGAAGACTCTCTTTAAGGCGATTACAAGTTTCTCGAACAAATCTGTGTCATATTTTTAAAATATTTTAGCTAATGAGCAACGAGAGTATAAATGAATTCTCCCACCCTCCATTCGAAGATAAAACTCCATGTGCGAGTCTAAGTTTCCTTGAAGCTACTGATGTTCGTCATTATTGGACATTCCCGGTGATATTGACTAAGGAGCTCAATTTTTACTTGTTGTAGTTCAACATGTGCAAAACATTCGTATCCCCTGCAAATATCGGCAAGGTCAGTGATATTCTCAACAATTTGTGCCATTGCAATTCGTGCAATTCGTGCCACACCTTTTCGAAATGTATTCTGACATGCCAGGATCAGAGGGTCATATTTAAAAAACTGGTGCATTAAAATTTCTTGTACTTCATGATTTTGATAGTCTGTTACATTGTCTTTCAAACGTTGGTGTCAGAACTGTGAGACATTTTCATAATCGGAGGGAAGGCTGTAGCAATAAGCAGAAAGTGCAATCACCTTTTCCCAGTGTTGTCCGTGTTGTGTTGTGGTGAGTTTTTAAAATTGGTTTGCGATTTTCTGAAATATATTCCATACAAAAATATAATTTGGACAGTCGCTATTTGGATATTCCCTTTCAGTGACGATGTCTACAGTATTCCAGCCGGATTAGTATTGATCGAAGAGAGCCATCTACAGGCGAAAGGTGACATAACATCACAGCAGCACCATTTAAGGTGGAACGAAAAACACGCATAAGAAGCTGGCGAATAAGAAGCTACTGTAACTTCAGCCTCGTAGCAGACCCTGTGAGGCACGCTCAAAATAATCATCTTTCCCAGTACTTCAGAGTCATATTTAGATTGCTTTACTGCAATTTTATTTGATTGATGGGAGATGTGAAGCCATCGAGCCTGTACTGCGCTTTCACATTGAAATTGAAGCCATTTCTCATGCTTTCTCTCAGTGTCCGGGCTGCAATTGCGTGTAAAGGAGGCGACTTGAAAATGAAACGTGCAATCACCTTACAGAGGGTCTTCACGACGGGGTGCGTCAGCTAGTTCTCCATTATTGTCAGTTTACTGGACTTCTGAAGAAACCTATCTACAACGAAGATACAAACTGCACAGTTTAAGGCACATGAAGAGAAATCTGTTTGCTGATTGACTCAAAACATGTCGATACAAATAATCTGCAAGGCTGATTTACTTATCCGACCACCTCCCTCCGTCCCCCTTTGCTGTTAGCACAATTCTTTCAGTTTCTTTTCTTGTATTTTCCTTGCTATTTTAGTGTTCCCCATGTATAGATGGATCCACAACCGAAACCGTTTTCACCCTGTGTTTCTGCACACCTTGCACAGCTCCAGTGGTGCAATTGGTCAGCACGCGGTACTTATACAATAGTGCACAGCGGAGTTATACCGAGGCTGTGAGTTTGTTCTTCACCTGGAGCAGTGTCTTTAGCTACTGAAACCAACTGTCAACTTTAGATACTATCAGGTATCTGATGGAGATAAATTAACATCAAATGAAGAAGTAAAGGTTTACTTCGAGTCACAATCAAATAAGGCTCCACAGCTGAAACATTGTGTTTCCTTCTCTTTTCAGCATAGATTAAACCTTGACTTTTTCCTTTGAAGCCCATGCATGCTGACCCAGCTCCCTACTTAAATTACCATCAGCTGTGTACCTCCAGCTGACCTGTACACAAATATATGAGAGAGGTCTACTGAGACGAGAGGAGCACTGAAGACTTGAAAAAGCTCTCGCATTAGACTCTGTGTTTTTGTTGTTCCCCATATTTGTTTTTAATGTTCTTTTTCTTTTAAAGTTGTTGCGTTTGGTTGTTTTTTTATAGTTGCTAGATTACTACAGGGATTTACCTAGGTTCCCGGGAGACTTCTCGTTTTGTGTTTGTTGTTTTTTCGGGTTACAACTATTTTTTTTTCTGTTGATAGGATCCCACGCATTACTGTGGGACTAGTTAACTTTAGTTCATACATTGTACCTGAAATTACCACATAAACTACTACTCTGTTTTCCTTTTTTTTTTAAAAAAAAGGCAAAACTAATGTTTGTTTCTCCTTGCTGCTGATTGGTAGCTACAACGGGTCATTTGCAACAAACTGGCTGCTGAAATTTGTCAGCAGCTCTGTAGCAAACCTGTTCTCAATTGCAACAAACCTAAAATAACAGCTGCTGCCCATTAGACATTACTAAAGTAGGAGACTAAGCAGAACAATAGATTACATTGGAACTGTCCTGAATGTAGTGGAAATAATATCGTCATTAAGTAATGAAGAATTGCTTTCCAGACACTACAATTATTCACAAGGAATTTTATCAATACATATTTTATTAATAAAAGTGTAATATCTTAATAATGAAGTTTAATGTTATCTGTATTAGTAGCTGTATTACAGGTAATGCATGCACAGACTTTATTATACTATTGTAAGAAAACCGGCACAGGGACGCCAAAATGTAATGTAGTGGCTCTCTGAAGGCACCAGTTCTGTAGGGTTTGGGCATTTACTGAGACAATTATTAATTGTAGCAGTAAATCACAAAGTTGATTCTTTTGATGGCTTTAGAGTCCAACCATGCGACATAACTCAACCAACGCACACACACAGGTACTAATACACGAGGATACATTTATTAATACATAGAATATGCATGTAAAACTAACAGATCTTATCGAGAGGGTTATCAGAATACAAAAGGTTTATATTCAGTCAGTTACAAAGAGTTACATATATCAAGAGGACATACGTTCAGTATATCATTCATTAAGATCGTTTCGTAAATGAACTTGGTTATAACTTCTACATTAGATACTCAAAACAAGTACATAACTCTTAGGAATTAAATTGATATCAACTGTTTGGGATAACAATTAAATTCTCGAGCTCTAATGCATTGAAGTTGAATACTCATCCAATTTCTGGGGATTCAGATCTCCTGCGGGCACAAAGAAACAGTTGCAGGCTTGTTGCTGTCCAATCCGCACTCTCTGGCTCGGTGCCAGGCTGTGCTGTGCGGCTTGCGACGGTGCGCTGCTGATGCTCACTGACTGGCTAGTTAGTCTTGGCTTTAACTAGCACAGTTTGTGCACAGGAGAAAAGATGACTATGGGTCCCAGCAAGTCAGGAAGAGGACCGGTTCGTTCCTGATGAAGAGCTAGTTCTGAATAGTGATTCAGCTGTCCACAGTTCCGACCTGTTCACGAGGCCTGCTGCTGGTTACTCTCTGGCAACCTCCACTCTAGACTCTTAGAACAAAGGAAAGTTCTGGCACTCGGACACACTGGCCGTTCCGTGGTTGTCCGGGCTGAGTCTCAGGATGGTCAGGAGGCGCGCTGCGAGAATGTCCTGCCCTTGGGAGCTTTCTGCTCCTGGGCCGTCCTGCCCTGGAATTCTCCTTTGAATTCCCTTTAGGAAAGTCCACAGAATATCTGAATCTTACTGAATCTCCCTGAATCTCCCAGGCTCTCTGTGTTGCCTGTTTTTACCTGGAGGAACTTCAGCTCATTGATTGGCTGAAAGTTCCATGGGCATCAGAGTCCCACGTGGGTTACTCGGCCCTACCAGTCCCTGATTGGTTGATCAAGGTGAGATATGAGTCACTTACTCCTGAGACTTAGGAATGCAGTCCAGATGTCCATCTGGCACTCCCTAGACAGATAGGCGCAAATAGATGACCATTGATCATGATAGCCAGGCTTAGCTAAGTGCATCCCCCTTTGGGAGCTTGTTTCTTATCAAAAGAAAACATCTTAAATCAGCCTGCATGAATAGTTTCTCTGTGGCTGCACCACAGAGATGAACAGAGAAATGGGGCCTTATTTGGGAAGGCTCAGAACACTTAATTCTTTCTTATTAATAAGCCTCGCCGCTACATATCCCCCCTTTTTGAAGGTCACGAGGTCCCGAGGCATTGTTGCCTTCAAAACAAAACAGAGTTAAGTGATGTCCCTTGCCATTAAAACATTAATCTTAAGTGTCTACATTACTCCTCGAGAATTCATAACGGAACCAGCATTGGGAACAAACAGGATGAATAACATCTGGAGTATGTATAAACATGGTAGGAGACATTATCTCAGTCTAGGAATTACACATCAGGAAGTTCACTGTCAATATCTGATACCTCTGTAGTAGATATTTGGGGAGAAGTCACTTCCTTTCTTTTGACATGCTACCTTTGACTCATTCGTGCTACCCGGAGTACATCTTGATGTGAGAATACATCATTCAGAGTACACTGTCAGTCATGATCCAGCTACCTGGTAGTAGTGTTACAATAACAACAGTTCCTGTTCCCAGCCCCCGATAAACCACAACACCTGTGTTGGGTGTCTGCTAGGGTGGTTTGGAGGTTTGTTCCATTAAAGCAAACTAACTACCTGTACCTCTTCAGGGCTTACTGTTTCTTGGATTTCTATCGAATTCAATAGTGTGGCACCTGAAGGCATCTATGACCTCAAGTTTGGTCTTATGTTGTCTGGTTCCAGACCGTACAGTATTAAGTCACCAAGCTGTACTATGGCCTCCTCGTGAACTTACAGGAAAACTATTGGTTAGGTAGCTGCATTGTGGTAGCTGTATCATACCTGTCACAAGTCACAGTGTCTGTTAAATGTGGTGTGCTGACCAGCCATTTACTTCCCACCTGCTCTTCATGGGGTTCATTAACCTCCCTCTGCTCGTTAGTAGCTTTAAACCCTTTATTGGTGAATCGTTTAGACACAGCCAATGGATAGCTTTGGTAGCCATACCCATCTCAAGATTTGGAACAGAATTCAATCTTGGATTGCCTTCTGGGTGAGCTATGAGCGATGGGGTTAATGTCACACACTCCTCTACTGAGAAGAGTGGAATCAAGTGGGTTGGGATTTGTGCCGTGGTTAGACTGGCTACAGTGGCACTAAACTCCCTTAACAGGTCTTGTGTCAACATTCTGGCCTGTTGCACACAAGCATAAACCCACTGTATAACACCGGCAATCATGTCCACTGGTTGGGGAATAAGGTTTAACCCTGTTGCATAGGAAGTTGCCTGTAGGGTTTCCCCTAAGCTTTCCAACTTTTGCTGCTGTTGATACAGTCTGTCACTACCCTCTGGCATCTCTGACACCTGCCTTCTTGGGGCAGTCAGGGTGAGAGTGCCAGTAGCACACAGACCTACCAGAAATAGCAAATGTGCAACAGTGGCGGCAGCAATCAGTCCTCCCAAAAGTCTTTTCGGGTGGCTGATCCCAGTCATCTCCTTCTGAGTGACTGTCCCCTTTCTAAGCTGGCGCAGCGTGTACATGGTGTCTTTCTCAGTATGCCATGTGTTATCTTGGGCCCCACCATCCTGGAAATCTGGGGAGATCTGACGCAGTGGCTGATGCTGCTCCTCCGTTTCCAGGGCATCTGCTTTTTCGATTTGTTCATGCCTGTGCTCTAGGAACCCTGCAGGGGGTGGTGCAGCGGTGGAGCATGCCTGACCCCCGGCTGAGTGGTCATCTGGAGCACCTGAGTGATCCCCCCCAGTCTCACTGTTCAGGTGCACCCTGCACACTTCCTGATTGAGGAATCCCTCTATCGGCATGTTTACAATCGTTCGCTGGGCGTGAGTGTAGGGCACCTTCTCGCTCCCCCCGTCCCTCGCTAGGGGTTCAGGGAGCTGCCCCAGCAGTGGGATAGCTAGTTCACTGTCTTTGAACTCACTATCACCCACCAGGCCCATGTCAGTGCGGGCGGGGATTCTGACACCCCCCTTTGCCGTGTTCTGCACTAACAGGCGATTGGCTTGACCATCCAGCTCCAGTCTGGCTGAACCACTGTTGGTCAGACTCAGACTGACAGACTGAGCTGGTGGCTGTGAGAAAACCGGCTCGGCTTTCATTCCCTGTCCCTTCTGGGGGACTGGGTGTGTTGGCAACCCTGCCGTTGAGGCAGGAACAATCAGGTCAGTCTCACTCACTACCTGGTAGTTGTGAGAAATAATGTTACCTGACTGCAGGTTCCCTGGGTCGCAGCAGAAGGAATCGGCATCTGGGATCAGGTGTGTCCACAGCGCAGTAGTCTCAGCGTCCAGCTGGACCTCCTGTCTAACCTGTGAATGTTGCACCAGGGGCACCTGGTGGTGGCCCCGTGACAGCTGCTCAAGCAGATCCTCACTAATAGAGGACCTCTCAGGGCTAAGGGTGAGGGCTACATCACCAACCTGCTCTCCTGCCATCTGGATCCCTTCCACCACTGCAGGGTGTTGGTCCTGACCCCTCTTGGGTGCCAGGGTGCACAGGGAAAGCTCCTTTTCATCGCCAGGTGGGGAGATCTACTCCTCTTTAGGGATGTAAAAGGGGCGTGCTTTACCTGGTGGATCAGGCGGCTGCTCGGAGCACCGCTCCTGTGGCAGGGAGGCTGCTGGGACCTCGGCCAGGACATTACTTCCCTGTATATTCGGGGAACAAGAAAATATTTTTATTTCTGGTCCAGAGGGAACAGAAGGAATCTCCGCATGGGCTTCTGTGTTCGGTGGGCACTGTGTGAGCACAGTCTGCCTCTTGGCCCCCCTTTCCTTCTGTACAGAAGGCTTAGGAGCCTTGATCTGTTTCCACACTTTGCCTTTCTGGTGATCCACCAACAGTTCCTCTCTGAGTCGCATGCCCTTTTCTTTTTCTACCCGTTTGAGCTTGCCGTGTGACATCAAACACCTCTCAACCTCAGTGTCAATCAGTGTCTCACTGGGTAAGACATCTCCCATGGCAGCCTCGAGGTAAAAGCTTCCTGCTTTTCCTCTGTGTTTTACTGCCTGCTCTGTGACTTCAGGGGTGGAGTCAGCACTCACTTGGGAGTGACTGACCTCATCCAGGCATGAACCCTTCCGCTCAATCAGACAGACTGAGGGAGGGAGAGGGGGCGGGTCTCCGCCTCCTCCAGTGGAGAGTATCAGCTCATTCACGCTTCCGGCAGCCTTGGGGAGCGGTTGTCCCTGTCCTAATAAAGCTTGTTCAAGCCTGGCCAGGCGAGCGGCTACTGAATCCTTTTGTTCAGCTTTTTCTAGCCCTTTCCCTCCCCCGGCGTTCTCATGGCACTTAGGACGCTGGGTGCGGTCCTGTGTGAGTGCTTTGGAACGGGGCTTAGCCAGCTCAGGAGCCTGTGCTCCTTCGAGCAGGGGGGAATTAACCCTGCTGGCTCTGACGGCGAACGCAGTCGCTTTAGCAACTTTTTGCTCAGAGCGACTTTGGACATCATACTCCCAGGCTTTCTGCACGAATCTCTTGATATCAGTCATTTTCATGGTCTGTGCATCTGTATGCATTAAAATCATCTTTCTGACTGACAGGTGGAGATTCGCAATGAATAAACCCTTGAAATGTGTGTTCTCTTCGCAACCCTCATCATTTCGCCCTCCAAAATAAGTTCGTCTAAGTCTCTCGTAATATTCGCGAGGGGACTCTGTTCTCTCGTGCTTAATGTTAAGGGCGGCGGCTGTCGCGGCAGACGGGTCAATAAACGCACTGTATTCTTCAATAAGTGCTTGACACAGCTCCTCAAAATCATTACAGACTTCTTTCATCTGCCTAGCCATCCACTCATGTACAGCTCTGCTGGTAGTTTTCCTGACCAGAAACACTTTCTCCTGTTCTGTGGCGTTTGGCAGGTACTGTAGGTTATACCTGAGGTCCTGAATATAACTCTCTATATTATTCTCTGACACTGCAGGATCAAATCTCTCTATGTCCTTAGCTAGCTCTCTCAGAGAATGGAGATTTATTCTTCTAGCTTCTCCTCTGACGGAGATATGGCAGAGATAGTGGTCAGACCTGTCGCTCCTAGAGAGAGTGCTTAATAGCGACTCAAATTCAGACCTTTTAGCAACCATCGTTAAACTTAAAGAGTATTACTTTTAAGTACGAAATCACAGTTTTACCACAGAAAACCACAAGATCAAGTATGCAATCTACCCGGTAGATCGCAAAAAATGTTTCCTTTCGGCTTTCAGCACACTTTATTGTCGTGTATGAAACCCGCGGCGTTTTATATTGAATTATTCCGCTTGGTTGACTCATTTCAGTCTTGCCACGCCCGTCCAGGGACGCCATAAATGTAATCATAGCCGTTCAGGGATGCAAAGATGTAATGTTGCCATAGCCAAATTAAATGTAATGTAGCTCTCTGAAGGGGCCAGTTCTGTAGGGTTTGGGCATTTACTGAGACAATTATTAATTGTAGCAGTAAATCACAAAGTTGATTCTTTTGGTGGCTTTAGAATCCAACCATGCGACATAACTCAAACAACGCACACACACAGGTACTAATACACGAGGATACATTTATTAATACATAGAATATGCATGTAAACCTAACAGATCTTATCGAGAGGGTTATCAGAATACAAAAGATATATATTCAATCAGTTACAAAGAGTTACATATATCAAGAGGACATACGTTCAGTATATCATTCATTTAGACCGTTTCATAAATGAACTTGGTTATAACTTCTACATTAGATACTCAAAACAAGTACATAACTCTTAGGAATTAAATTGATATCAACTGGTTGGGATAACAATTGAATTCTCAAGCTGTAATGCAGTGAAGTTGAATAATCGTCCAATCTCTGGGGATTCAGATCTCCTGCGGGCACAAAGAAACAGTTGCAGGCTGTTGCTGTCCAATCCGCGCTCTCTGGCTCGGTGCCAGGCTGTGCTGTGCGGCTTGCGACGGTGCGCTGCTGATGCTCACTGACCGGCTAGTTAGTGTTGGCTTTAACTAGCACAGTTTGTGCACAGGAGAAAAGATGACTGTGGGTCCCAGCAAGTCAGGAAGAGGACAGGTTCGTTCCTGATGAAGCGCTAGTTCTGAATAGTGATTCAGCTGTCCACAGTTCCAACCTGTTCACGAGGCTTGCTGCTGATGCTAACCTCGGGTGGATCCTCTGGTTACTCTCTGGCAACCTCCGCTCTAGACTCTTAGAACAAAGGAAAGTTCTGGCATTCGGACACACTGGCCGTTCCATGGTGGTCCGGGCTGAGTCTCAGGATGGTCAGGAGGCGTGCTGCGAGAATGTCCTGTGCTTTGGAGCCTTTCTGCTCCTGGCCCGTCCTACCCTGGAATTGTCTCGCTCCCCTGGAATTCTCCTTTGAATAGTTCTTTAGAATTTTCTTTGTTGCCTGTTTTTATATGGAGAAAATTCAGCTCGTTCATTGGCTGAAAGTTCCATGGGCATCAGAGTCCCATGTGGGTTACTCGGCACCAACAGTCCCTGATTGGTTGATCAAGGTGAGATATGAGTCACTTACTCCTGACACTTAGGAATGCAGTCCAGATGTCCATCTGGCACTCCCTAGACAGATAGGCGCCAATGGATGACCATTGATCATGATAGGCAAGCTTAGCTAAGTGCATCCCCATTTGGGAGCTGTCCCTTATCAAAAGAAAACATCTTTAAATCAGCCTGCATGAATAGCTTCTCTGTGGCTGCACCACAGAGATGAAGAGAGAGATGGGGCCTCATTTAGGAAAGCACAGCAACACTTAATTCTGTCTTATTAACAAGCATTGCCACTACAATTCCTTCCAATAAGGACGGAGCTGCGGGAGAAAGGGCGCTATAGAGGATCGCTGTGGCGAGCTGCTGCTGTGCTTTGACATCTCATTTCTGTGGAAAACGATCTCAATACAATTCTGAGAAACAGTCTCCACAGCCGAAGCGCTGTGTCTCTTTTCAGCTGGCGATAAACCTTTCCTCGATCCTTTGTGGACTTGTAAAACTGTTCATGATCAGAATAAAAAACGCTCACGCTAATACACAAGCACCCGTGTCTCGCCAAAGCTGACAAATAAACAGACGGAAAAGCCACACTCCACATGTGAACAGGGGAATGAGCAAGCAGGGATAGGGCACTTCAAAGCTTACAGCACCTGGTATTCCCAGGCAGTCTCCCACCCAAGTACTAACCAGGCCCATCCTTGCTTAGCTTGCAAGACCAGACAAGATCAGGCAAACTCAAGGGATTGTGTAAGCAAGAGTAGAGCTCACTCGCACCCTTCTTATAGAGAGGACAGCTCCGTCACCTCTTTTACGACGCTTCTTTTTTTCCCTTGCATTTTTCTCTTCTTCCCACGTTCTCTCTCTTCACTGCCTTCGTCCCCGCTTTGTTTCACTTCAGCCTTTCACTCTTGCTTCTGTAGCGGCAATGCTTGTTAATAAGGCAGAATTAAGTGTTTCTGTGCTTTCCCAAATGAGGCCTCATCTCTCTGTTCATCTCTGTGGTGAAGCCACAGAGAAGCTATTCATGCAGGCTGATTTAAAGAAGTTTTCTTTTGATTAGGGACAGCTCCCAAAGGGGGATGCATTTAGCTTAGCCTGGCTATCATGATCAATGGTCATCCATTGGCGCCTATCTGTCTAGGGAGTGCCAGATGGACATCTGGACTGCATTCCTAAGTGTCAGGAGTAAGTGACTCATATCTCACCTTGATCAACCAATCAGGGACTGTTGGTGCCGAGTAACCCACGTGGGACTCTGATGCCCTTGGAACTTTCAGCCAATCAACGAGCTGAAGTTCCTCCAGGTAAAAACAGGCAACACAGAGAGCCTGTAGTAGAATTCTGTGGACTTTTCTAAAGGGAATTTCAAAGGAGACTTCCAGGGCAGGACGGCCCAGGAGCAGAAGGCTCCCAAGGGCAGGACATTCTCGCAGCGTGCCTCCTGACCATCCTGAGACTCAGCCTGGACAACCACGGAACAGCCAGTGTGTCCGAGTGCCAGAACTTTCCTTTGTTCTAAGAGTCTAGAGCGGAGGTTGCCAGAGAGTAACCAGAGGATCCATCCGAGGTTAGCATCAGCAGCAGGCCTCGTGAACAGGTCAGAACTGTGGACAGCTGAATCACTATTCAGAACTAGCGCTTCATCAGGAACGAACCGGTCCTCTTCCTGACTTGCTGGGACCCACAGTCATCTTTTCTCCTGTCAACAAACTGTGCTAGTTAAAGCCAACACTAACTAGCCGGTCAGTGAGCATCTGCAGCGCACCGTCGCAAGCCGCACAGCACAGCCTGGCACCGAGCCAGAGAGCGCGAATTTGACAGCTTAGAAGCCTGCAACTGTTTCTTTGTGCCCGCAGGAGATCTGAATCACCAGAGATTGGATGAGTATTCAACTTCAATGCATTACAGCTCGAGAATTCAATTGTTATCCCAACCAGTTGATATCAATTTAATTCCTAAGAGTTATGTACTTGTTTTGAGTATCTAATGTAGAAGTTATAACCAAGTTCATTTACGAAACGGTCTAAATGAATGATATACTGTACGTATGTCCTCTTGATATGTGTAACACTTTGTAACTGATTGAATATATACCTTTTGTATTCTGATAACCCTCTCGATAAGATCTGTTAGGTTTATATGCATATTCTATATATTAATAAATGTAACCTCGTGTATTAGTACCTGTGTGTGTGCGTTGTTTGAGTTATATCGCATGGTTGGATTCTAAGGCCATCAACATAATCACTTTGTGATTTACTGCTACAATTAATAATTGTCCCAGTAAATGCCCAAACCCTACAGAACTGGTGCCTTCAGAGAGCACACTACATAGTAAAATATTACTAGTTGCTGTTGTATCAGTGGCAGCAGTAGTAGTAGCTGTCATAGTTGTAGTAGCAGTATTAGTGGTAGTAATAGCAGTAGTATTTGTTGCAGCTTCACCATAATAACTACAGGAGCAGAAGAGCAGGAGTCTGTTTCAAAGTATTAAAAAACAACAAATTGATTAACTAGAAACAATCAGTTCTTGTTAATACAGCTGAACAGCTGTGATTTAAGGCCACAATTCCTGCTGGGCTAGCATGAAAAAACGTCATATAATGATATGACAGCATATTTGTACAGAGGGACATATTATCTTCAGTAAAACTGCACTATCTCTTCACTCCCCTGTCTTTGGGCCTGTTTCGACAGAGCTTTACTGGAAAGTTTGTGCAGTGCAGTGTGATGAGGTATACAGGAAGACACATGGGGGAGCCCAGTGTTCAGATCTCTAGCGCTGTACAGAGACACACGGGGAGTCCAGTCAGAGCTCTCTGTGAGGCACACAGGGGAGCCCAGTGTTCAGAGCTCTACAGGGTGACAGGTCTTCTACCCACACAGCTGTCTCAGGGCTCTAACAGCTCTCTCAGTGTGTCTTTCAGGGCTGAACAGGAGGGGCTATTCCTGTCAGAATGGAGGCTGACTCTTAGAGCTCCAGTGTCAGTATGAGGAGAAGCTCCCAGACCTGACTGCTGCCAGAGCCTCTGAGCCTGAGTGGCCATGAGCCCTGAGCTCCTCAGCAGCTGAGAAAAGCCTCCTGTCTCCTGTGGTCACAGTGTGGTTGAACACCTGCACTGTCTTCCTGCTCCTTCTCCTCTCTCTCCCCCTTCCTGTCTCTCTCGCTGTGTGTGCTCTTATCTGTCCATCTCTCTCTCCTTTTCTCTCACTCTGACAGTCTGTGCAGAGTATCTGAATGGGATGTAACATTGATTGACAAAGGAAAAGACTTCTCACAGGCAGAATAAAAAAATGTATCTCCTCTCAGTCAAATTCACAGCTCAGACTCACACACAGAGCATTGGATCCCTCAGTACTTTACCAAAACTCCTACCTCCTGAACAGACAGAAGCTCATCTCCATCCTTCTCTTTATCCTGAAAATCTGAGTTCTTCAGTTGAATTGTATTCTAGATATTAAAAACAGGGTCAAAATGGGAAAATAATTCGTTCTCACCAATCAGTGAAGTTAATCGATTATTCTACGGTTCTTCAGTTGAATTAATTGGTTGTGAGTATTGCCACTCTTACCAGTGTATTATGATTCTCAGCAGCAGCAGACCAATGGTTGTGTCTACAATAGTGACCAGTTGTATTTTTCCACTGTTTACGAATCATCAGTATGGTAACCACAGCAACAGGCGCCACGTCACTGTCCACGGCTAGGTGTGTCGCCTTCATCACAAAGAGCGGTTTGACGTCACGGACAGCAACTAATACTAATATTAGTGTCTTCATGTTAATATTTGTGTGAGTACAATCGGTAGTTTTAATATTAATGATAGTTTTCATGTGAGTATTAATGATGATAGTGCTATTGATTGTTTTAATGCAAGTATTCCTGTTAATATTAGTGATAATTACAGAGATAAGGTTAGATTATTTACACTAGTAGTCATGTAAGTTTTTAGTGATAGCATTACTGTTATTATTAGTATTATTAGTGTAGTAGTATTTTGTGTCAGTGTTAGAGAGGATGATAGTGTAAGTCTTGGTGATAGTGTTACTGTTGCAATATTAGTGGTATTTTTATTAGTGTTATTTATAGTGTATTTGTGGTTATGAGTGTATGTATCTGTTTGTGTGTGGTGTTTGTGAGGAGTGTGTGGTATCTGTCAGTGTGTGAGTGTGTGTTTGTGAGTTTGTGGATGTGTGTCTATAAGTATTCGTAGTGTCTATGTGTGTGTCTGTGAGTGTGTGTAGTGTCTGTGTGTGAGTATTTGGATGTGTGTCTTTCAGTGTGTGCTAATGTGTGTGAGTGTGTGGGCATATATCTATCAGTGTGTGTGAGTATGTACAGTGCCTTGCGAAAGTATTCGCCCCCCTTGAACTTTTCAACCTTTTGCCACATTTCAGGCTTCAAACATAAAGATATAAATTTTTTATTTTATGTGAAGAATCACCAACAAGTGGGACACAATTGTGAAGTGGAACGAAATCTATTGGATTTTTGAAACTTTTTTAACTAATAAAAAAATGAAAAGTGGGGCGTGCAAAATTATTCGGCCCCTTTACTTTCAGTGCAGCAAACTCACTCCAGAAGTTCAGCGAGGATCTCTGAATGATCCAATGTTGTCCTAAATGACTGATGGTGATAAATAGAATCCACCTGTGTGTAATCAAGTCTCTGTATAAATGCACCTGCTCTGTGATAGTCTCAAGGTTCTGTTGAAAGTGCAGAGAGCATCATGAAGACCAAGGAACACACCAGGCAGGTCCGTAATACTGTTGTGGAGAAGTTTAAAGCCGGATTTGGATACAAAAAGATTTCCCAAGCTTCAAACATCCCAAGGAGCACTGTGCAAGCGATCATCTTGAAATGGAAGGAGTATCAGACCACTGCAAATCTACCAAGACCTGGCCGTCCCTCTAAACTTTCAGCTCAGACAAGGAGAAGACTGATCAGAGATGCAGCCAAGAGGCCCATGATCACTCTGGATGAACTGCAGAGAACTACAGCTGAGGTGGGAGAGTCTGTCCATAGGACAACAATCAGTCTTACACTGCACAAATCTGGCCTTTATGGAAGAGTGGCAAGAAGAAAGCCATTTCTCAAAGATATCCATAAAAAGTCTCGTCTAAAGTTTGCCACAAGCCACCTGGGAGACACCCCAAACATGTGGAAGAAGGTGCTCTGGTCAGATGAAACCAAAATCGAACTTTTTGGCCACAATGCAAAACGATATGTTTGGCGTAAAAAAAACACAGCTCATCACCCTCAACACACCATCCCCACTGTCAAACATGGTGGTGGCAGCATCATGGTTTGGGCCTGCTTTTCTTCAGCAGGGACAGGGAAGATGGTTAAAATTGAGGGGAAGATGGATGCAGCCAAATACAGGACCATTCTGGATGAAAACCTGTTGGAGTCTGCAAAAGACCTGAAACTGGGACGGAGATTTATCTTCCAACAAGACAATGATCCCAAACATACAGCAAAATCTACAAAGGAATGGTTCACAAATAAACGTATCCAGGTGTTTGAATGGCCGAGTCAAAGTCCAGACCTGAATCCAATCGAGAATCTGTGGAAAGAGCTGAAAACTGCTGTTCACAAACGCTCTCCATCCAACCTCACTGAGCTCGAGCTGTTTTGCAAGGAAGAATGGGCAAGAATTTCAGTCTCTCGATGTGCAAAACTGATAGAGACATACCCCAAGCGACTTGCAGCTGTAATCGCAGCAAAAGGTGGCTCTACAAAGTATTAACGCAAGGGGGCCGAATAATTTTGCACGCCCCACTTTTCATTTTTTTATTAGTTAAAAAAGTTTCAAAAATCCAATAGATTTCGTTCCACTTCACAATTGTGTCCCACTTGTTGGTGATTCTTCACATAAAATAAAAAAATTATATCTTTATGTTTGAAGCCTGAAATGTGGCAAAAGGTTGAAAAGTTCAAGGGGGCCAAATACTTTCGCAAGGCACTGTATATAGGTAGGCTTGGGCTCCACTGCTGTGTCTGACAAAGGTGACCCATCAACAGGTGTTGAGGTCCAAAGTCACTTGTGAATGGAACCACTTTCCAGACCCACGTCCAGAGATCTGTGAGTGCCCTGTTTTTTATCACTATTACTAGTAATGACAGCAGTAGTAGTAGCAGGAGTATTAGTATCAGAATTAGTATTAGAATCGGAAGTCATGGTAATAGTAGTAGTTATAGCAGCAGAAGCAGTAGTAACAACAGTGGCAGTTGGATTATTCAAGCAGTTACTTCAGAAACTAAAGTATTACACATTTATACTCTACTTTTCTATGCATGTTTTGTAAAGTGCCTTGATGCTCTGGATCAATTAAATTAAATTCAATTCAACTTATTTGTATATAGCGCCTTTCACAACAAGGTTGCCCCAAGGCACTTAACAAAGGAAGTGACCATACATTGGATATAAAATTCTACACACCCTTATTGAAACTGCAGGGTTTTGTGATGTAAAGCAGGAAATCAAGATAAATCATGTCAGACATCTTTCTATCTTTAATGTGACCTTACAACCAACAAAATTCAAGAGAAAAACAAACAGATGATTATTAGGAAAAATAATTGAAACTAATAAACCTACAACACCCTGGTTGCATAAGTGTGAACCCCCCCAACTAATACTTTGTGGAAGATCCTTTTGCATTTATTACAGCAGTTTGTGAATTAGTCTCCAAAACGTTGCACACCTGGACTTTGCAATTTGCTCTGTAGACAAGCAAATTAGTTCAAGGAAGAACTCAGTTTAGTGAACTACTGGTGAATTCAGCACACCTTCCATTGGTGTGTATCAGGATGGCTGAGTGGTCTAAGATGTCAGATGTTAGGATTGTTGTCTTTCATTGTGGTTGGGTGTTCTGCACTCTGAATGGAAGTGTAGGATCAAATCCCACTTCTAACAGCCACTTTTTAATTTTTTTGTGCATTGTTCCTGTCTTATTGTGCTCGCTGACAATGACAATAGGAGAAAAACAGAGAAACCGCTTAACAAGAACATGATGGGCAGGAAAATGCTTCGTCAACACTTAAATGTGATTAGCAGAAAGGAACATTTAGATGGGCTCCGATTTCTACATTAAGAACTTTTTGAGCTTTCTATAAGTGAAGAAAGATTTCCGGTAAGGTATGCATTCAAAAGTCAAAGACCGAAATATAAAAGCAGCAGAAGAAAGCAGCAACACTACAATTTGTGAGTGTTCTGTACTGTTAAAATCCACAGGTTTCCATGCTTCTTGGATTTCTTAGCCCAAGAAGTGATTCCTGTTTCATTTTCTATTCACCATCTCAATTTGCATTATGCCCCTCAAAGCTCAAAACCGAATAACAAACGCTAATCAAAGTTGTACAAGGACTACACTTCTTTGCCCCGTCTAAATACCATAATGTGAAATTAACAAAAAGCAGTATTTTGACAAAGTGCGGTCTTCAAGCAGTAAATGCTCATGTGTTTATACTTACTCGGGAGCAGATCACCCTCGATTTAGAAAAGCCTTTGCTTGCCACTTGCTTTCACAGCGATATCTGAATCAAGCCCCAAAGTGGTAAGAAAGCTGAATTACACAAAGCTCATAAGACATTGGGTTGTCACTGTATGCTATCACGTCCTGCTTGCACTGTCCTACTAAAAGATTAGAGTGATAAGAAAGGACACAAATGACCCTTGAATCCACAATTCTAAACATAAGGGTCGCCAGCTCTACTGACTGCGCTTCTCTTGCTCCTCTATTACACAGTAATATTACTAGCGTTGGTTGAACATGGTATAGTAGGCTGACAGCTGAAACACGTGGCTTGCAAGCAGTGACAGTATCATTATCAGATATCGCTGCAGCATATTAGTTTGGGAGCAGGAGTAAATGTCCCATGGAAACATGTATGCTTCCATTAACACAGTATAGTATGTGGACATTTGGTTCTTCTTTCAGCCCCACGTTTCTCTATCTAGGTCTTCAAATTACTTGGCAAAACATCGGTTTTTGTTACTCTTTCTCTTATGCGGAAGATTGGTAGTTCAAGCCCCCCTAGGGGCGCACTTCTATGATTCCCATGTAAGCATAATCTCTGCTAAAACTCAATTATTTTTCTCAGTGACACCTAAAACATCTTCATATTTGAAAGAAATGTGAGTGTTTTGCACATTTCAAGCTACAACAAGTAAACATTTGAGGACCTAAGTCAATATCACCTGGAATCAATAATGACCAACATCGGCAACTTCCAAGAAAATCATTTTCACTCATTGAATTTGGTCTTCATAGTCGCCTTGCATTCTCAGCTATCATACTTCAAAATTACAGTGCAGATTTGGTGGAAAACTTCACAAACATTATTAAGTTAGGACTGTACAATTGTATTTTAATATCTTGGTATATTTACCTTCATTTTAATATACATGTAACCATAAATGCTGTTCAGTATGTTGTAATTTTGTTGTACCTTTTAAAACATTTTACCTGAGGACGCAAGGGGACTGTTATATCTTGTGATGCATGCAAGACATCTGTAAAAGGTCAAATTTTAATAAATTTGGTGATTAAAAGAAAACCACAATTTGTATGATATTATCCCTCAATATTGATGATCAATTGAAGGATTTGAAGAAACTATCAAAGAAACAACAGCTATAGCAGACGTTTTTGGTTTTGAACCAATGATTACACCTCAATAATCCATTCATCCTTGAAAAAAGAAGAGACAGGCATGTTTTGAGTCTCATAATGATCCTCTTCTGGATCCACAAGAAACGTGTTTTGCATGTACATATAACTTCCATCGAAGAGAGATCTCATCAGTTGCATGCAATTGAAACTTTGACTTTTTGGATGGTATTAAAAATATTAAAAAAAAATAAAATAAACAATTTTCTAACAAAGATCTCATGAAGTATTGCCAGGATCTATACTTAGCGCTCGGTAGTGATAACACTGCTGATATTGATGGACTAGAAATGTACAATGCATTTACAGCTTTTCTGAACCGAGAAGTCCTAGAATGCCGCCTATAAAAGAGTTAGGATTCATACCTAGAAATAATTTTTTGTTTTCCACCAAGAAGACTGCTATTGCATTACACATCTTGTGAACATTACCAGTTTTGGTAGCTTCTGGGCACGATTTTTCAAAACTGAAACTAATAACAAAATTATTTAAGATGCACCTTGTCCAAAAATTGTAAATCAGGACTAGTATTACTACAGAAGAAAAGATTTAACCGAAATATTAATAAGACTACGTAAGTATAAAAAGTAGAACTATTCAATTCATATAGCTTATTTTTTATTCTTATCAGAAATGGGCTCACACAGCAGAAAACACTAATTTCCCTAAGGGATTAATAAAGTATTATCTATCTATCTAATGTTTATCTTCATTTGAGTATGTGAATAACAGTTTAACCTAAAATGTTTATAATTGTGATTTTATTAAAATTCAATAAATAACCCATCGACAGTAAGATATTTTAAGAAAGTAGAACATTATTTTATATTTTATAAGAGAGTTTACAGGTCGTATCCTTCGCTTTGTCTTTTAACTTAAGTGTTCAGGATCAAAGCCCGTGTGTGGATGGTTGTGTTTCTTGAATCTCTTGTAATCATCAAAAGTTGTTGTTTAGTCCTGTTGTTTAGTTCAGTTTTTCTCGAGTTGTAGCTTGGATATTTCATACGATTAATGCTTTTCATGCTCTTTTGCATTTTCCTTCACATACAGAAAAAGTTCAAAGTCTCCTTATGGCTGTGATCAACATCTACACGAGAGCACTTTTAACAGTACAGGACATGCAGTGAGGAGCTTGTGCAGCTTTCTGCTGACTGCTGAGTCCAGAGGGAGGACTAGCTCGGTGAATGATGTCTCAAGAAATCCCGGGTGAGATTCAACAGGTGGCTTCTTCAACACCCGCGACACATCTGAAGGATTTCCTGAATATGATTTTAAATTAACTCAAATCATTTGGCAGTTAACATGCTTTGGGGGTACATTTAAAACAGCAGAGCAACACTGTAGCACTTTGAGTGTGCCTGAGTTTAATTGTGTGGACATGGCTCTCTATGAACACAAGCAAAGAGTTCTCACTCAACAGATGATTGCAATATGAACACAGAATGTAAATCAGTTAGAGATGCCAGGGATTGAACCTAGGACTTCATCCGTGCAAAGCATGCACCCTGCTACTGAACTACATCCCCAACAGAGGTGTTTATGGAACTGACTTAAAGACGTGCTGATGCTCTTTGAACACAATCCGCCACTCACGAAGAATTCATGCAGTTTCCCGCTTTCGCGTTTCCTCAACTACAGAGCAAATTCATGGGAATGAAGAAATAAGGAAGGAAAAATAATCGCATTGAAGCTTTCAGAGACTGGGCACAAATGAACCAGTTATTTTTATATCCAGTCACACGGGCGATGGTGGTTGATTCCTTGATGGGGGAGAGCTTTTTTTACCTCCTTGCTCGACTGTCTTTCAATTTTGTTTTTTCTTTTAAAGCTTTTTGCATCTTTTAAGTGCTCTTGGTTAAACTATGCATATAAAAGCAGCAGTACTGATGTTTTTCATGGACCGATGCACACTTGTTCTGTACAATTCCAGTGATAAAACCCTGTCTGTAAATATTGTAGAAGAACGTAAAAAGGGAGAAACAACACTCCAACCACAGGAATGGTAACAGGAAAGATTGTGTTCTTATTTAATATGTCCTTTTCAGATACCTTGTCAATGCACACAGGCGTTAGAGCTGAATAATTTTTTTAGTGGTGTTTGTAAACAAAGATGGAACATGTTATACCGATACCAGGAAGAAAGGAGCAGACTCTTAAACTTTAAGAGACAGAAACAACACCTAATCACAGCTAACACTGATTAAAACGACATCACAACAAAAGAGTGGAGCCTTGAGTGAATCAAATTAGTTTTCATTGGTCGTCTGTGTCTTCATAACTTTGTAGGTCTTCATAACTTTGTAGGTGATTGTGAAAATGTGCAGGGGCTTCTTAGAAGTGCCTTGGTGGTACAGGCGACTTCCAAATTATAGAGCCGGATTTGAATCCCGGTCAGTGCATCCCCAAAGCTTTTCAAGATAATATGTGGTCCGGTAACACATCTTTTGAAACTAGCATTTGAGGTAGGAAGCGTGTTCTTAAACACCAAAACACTCAATAAGGAAGAAGCAGATCTCTGTACACAAGATGGCAGTGCGATATTAGAATTCCTGTGTTCTTGATGGATTCAGACTCCTTCTCAGAGGTCCTTGCTCACCAAATAACTTTGCAGTTGAGGAATAGCACCACAGAAATTACCCACTCAACAAGTGAGTGTACTGGTTGCTCTTGCCCTTTATACAAGGAGCTGTTTTTCTTTTTTACTCGCAAAAGTCATTATTAACCAGAAACAGCAGCACAACTGGTCACATTTGTGATTATGTCTCCTCTCTGCTTCAGCAAGGTCAATAAAAGACTCTGAAAGTAGTAGAGAAAAACTGAATTAAAATCATATTAGCAATTCTGAGCGATATCTGCATACAGGCAATCCAATAAGAACGTTGAAATCTTTGAATATCATCTCTCTACATATTGTGCTGTTTTTTGCTCGGAGTAAAACTATTGAATTGAAGGAATGCTTACCGCAGGGTTAAAATGTATCGTTATTTGGAGAAATTTTATATGCTTTAAAAGACAGCCATGCGAACAGGAAAAACGACAGTGCTGATTATTTTCCCGAGACGGAGCACTGATGACCTATCCGAGCCCGATGATAAAGCCCACCCAGAGGATACTCTAGCAGAACATAAAAGAACGTTTACTTTTGTAACCAAGGCAACCATAGGAACAGCATCAAAACGCGCAATCAATTCCCCAGTTAAGTCTTTCGTGTAAGGTGTGCTTTGTGAAAGCATGAAGTGAATCCCCTGATCAGTTTTGAACATGGACAACGTATTTTTGAATGAGCGCTATGCGCAAAGATTTAATAAACAAACAAAAGCAGATCGCTACCACAGCCAATATTAAATGTACCTGCCGGAACACTACCATGCGCACTGGCTCATAAGTGATCTCGGTAGACGTTGTTCCCTACGTAAAGCTGAAAGTGTCAAAAAGCATTAATGTTGAGAAAACAAAACATTTTTTCTACCTTGATAGCTGACAGCCTGTCTTTTAGAAAGTCTATCTCTTAACTCCTTGCACAGCCTCTCGAGAGACTAACAAAAAGCGCTTTTACTGATCATGTTACAAATCAGAGGAAACAACTTCTTAAGATCAGGACATACAGGAGTGCTGGGATTTGAACCCAAGACCCCGAAAAGAGTGGTCCGGCTCCTTACAACACTCACCTTGTCACTCTCCCTCACATTTCTGCCTTGGACATTGCCAGGGGGGCTTCAGCTCTTGTCGTCAGTTCTAGTGGTATCATGACTCGTGGAAGTGACCGCACCTATGCAGCACGAACGCTATTTTCAACAGCATACCCCAGCACTAACGAAGGGGGTGTGTTTCATTCTTTGTGCTCCTTGGACATAAAAAAGTGCCAGATAAAAGCCAAACCATGACTGCGGAACTGACTTAAGGACGTGCAGAAACTCCGTGCACACAATCGAAGAACGCCCGCAGTTTCTCACTCTTGCGATTTCTTTACTACAGAGTTAATTCATGGGAATGAAGAAATAAGGATTGTGTTTCTGCACCATTTCGTGCACAGTACACCATTTTTATCTAACAATAAAACAACAGCCACAGCAAGGGCTTTACACGCAGTATGGGTAATTTCCCCCTTTTATATTTCTGCCACTTTATATCGAACCTGTTATACTCATAAAAGTGCGCAGTAGCTTGCACTTAACATAACTAAAAAGTTCACCGCTGGTATAAACATACAGTATGTGTGCCTTGTTTGCCTTTGTAAGCATTTGTTTAAAAAATAAGTTCACAATACGTTAAAACACAAAAAGCACAAACTTAATAATACAACGATACAAAATTAAAACCAAATCCTAAAGCCAATTAAGTACCTATCCTTTGAAACAGAGAACACCTTTATATCTACAATAAAAATGTGACATTTGTATCTACGTTTGAATTATTGTACAAAGCAGACAGAGCAGTCCCTGAATTCAAAGATCAGATATTGGCGAAAACAAGACAATCAGATGTGAGCTGAATTCGGAACCAGAGGCTCTGCTTCGTCATTTATTGAACTCTTTGATCAAAGTACACAAAAAGCCCCTTCCTTCGAGCCAGCAACCTAAGGATTCCCCACTGTTTCCACTACAGTCCTCCGCTCTACCAACTGAGCTATCGAAAGGATAGCAGGTGTTGCTTTCTGGCACATACTGCTGAATGTAGTGAAATGTTCCGGGTGATTTAAATTCCAGTTCGACATCAAGTTTCCAACTCGTTTCCTTAGTCTTGTTTACCTTGAACTTAAGCCACGAACCAGTATTCTACTGTATAAACTTCCGGGGATATTACAAAATGTTTGATGGGGCATCAATCATTCCAGGCGGAAATGGACTCCTTTTTTTTCTCGAGGCATCTATCATATTAAAGATTTTATTAGGATGGAGAGGAGGATCACCATGAGACACACAACAAACAGCTTATTTCTGTCTTTATTAGAAAGTAGCGTTTGTGCTACATTAATAATATTTTCATAGAAATATTGATTGTTGTAAATTTTAAAATTTATATTTGAATCGAAATGTGGGTTTGAGTTAAATATTAGCGAGTTCATGTAATAAGTTTGTGTTTGTCATTACTATATATATATATTGCCATGTTACTAGAATTTGTAACTGAAGTTTACTAGTTGTGGTTTTTATGATGATTAAATTTGTTTATTACAATATTGTATATAATGTATAATTTGAACTACATATTTTTCAGGTGTGAATAATTGTTTATTTTCAGAATAAATTTCTAAAACAAATCATTGGCTTGATTTACTCGTTTCTACACCTATAACATCTATCTTTGATGTATAATAGAGCTTTAACCATATTCAGTATGTATAATAACTCCAACCATATATGTATAATGAACATATAATCATAGATCTAATTGACGTATAACGATATATGCATATTAGAATTTAATTCTAGCCGAATTACGGACCACATTTATAAGTCTAAGATATGAGTTTAATAGACGTATATTCTACATCTTTTGCCCACTGGGATGTCGCAATTTTAATTGAACAAAGCTAGATACACATTTTCTAATGCAGCCTTAATTACAAGACAGTTTATTTCTCGAAAGCGTGCTATGTAAAAAAGAGAAAAATGAAAATATATGAATGACAATCCTTCAAAGCTTAAGATTTTACTTTTGAAAAACTGACATTTTATGTATGCAGTGGCATTCACTGGTTTTAGACCTTTGCTGTGCTTCCTGAATCATTTTCAGTGTTATAAACTGGGTGTAGAGGGAGCGATCTCTTTGTAGAGCAGTTGATCGGCTGGAGCTGTTCAGACTGCTCTTGTTATTTCTCAAATGCTTCCATCATTTTTCTTTCACGCTACGACGCGAGTGTGTACATGGGTTTGGTTTTCATTTCACTGATTCTCATTGAAGATTTGGGAATTAGAGACAAATCAGTTGCCTCGGAAAGCTTTGGTTCACAATGATCTTGAAGACACGCCCATGCAGAGCAGTGTGTGATATTTGTACTATAAAAGATGAAGTGCTCAAAGTGACGTCTGCGTTTACCGTTTAGACTTTTCATCTTGGGCGCACTTTTAGAAAGCAAAGATAGAGCAATTGTGTTGAATTACTCTGCAAGTGGTGCAGCGGAAGCGTGCTGGGCCCATAACCCAGATATCAATGGATCAAAACCATCCTCTGCTATACACGTTTTACACACGATTGTTCAGCACACCATCAGTTTAATGAAGTGAATTAAAACTGATTTTTTCTCTCGTGTGTGTGCAAGCTTCACACTTACTGTATTCGTTAATCTTTACCAATAGCAGATGCCAAAATGCATCTTTGGTTGTTCTGAGATCCTTGATAGTTTCCTCAAATCCTTCAAATGAACATCCATAGCAAAGCAATTATGTTTAGATTTATTACAATTAAGGTACATTTACAAAATATCAACGCACATTTGTATAATGCTCATTTAATAATGATTGTCAAGTCAAATTCTCCAACAAATCTGTGTTCTAATTATAAAATATTTTTGCTAAGGATACAACGGGTTTATAAATAAATTCTCCCGACAGCCAGTTGAAGATAAAATTCCACACGTGAAAATGGTTTTCTTGGACATTGACTTAGGTACTTAATTGTTTACTTGTAGTTCCACACGAGTAAAATGCAAACTTCAAGAGGGTTTGCAAAGAAATCCCATCAGGTTTTAGCAGAGATTATGGTTACAGTGGAACAATCTGAAGCTCATCCCTGAGTGGGTTTGAACCACCAGCTCTTTGTTTAACAGCTGCACAGAGACACACTCCCATTGCTTTTCGCCGTTCACACATTTGTAGTTAAAGAAAATAAAATACTGACATTTTCCTGCCAGCCAGCAGTATTTCTCCTGCACTGACCATGAATAACCAATAACTTTATTTCATCTTTTGCAGGCTGTAATCTACAGAAAAGGAAGTGAATACTTGTATTAAGCTAAATCAAGCCGATGGAAATGCACTGCCGTTGTTTTTCTCCACTTTTCATTAAAAGGAGAAAAATCACTGGCATTTTCTTGCGGTATTTCTTCTGTCCTGATAAGCAAGATTTGTATTTTATCTTTCATAAGTATGAATTTCTTGAATTTCAGAAACAACTTGTTCCAGAAAGGAAATTAACACTTGCTTCAAAGTAAATCAAGACGTATATGTCTCTCTCGCTGCGTGTGCTCTTATCTGTCCATCTCTCTCTCCTCTTCTCTCACTCTGACAGTCTGTGCAGAGTATCTGAAGGGGATGTAACACCACTTGGCAAAGAAGAAAAATTATTGGCAGAATAAAAAAAAAAAACATTATTTTCTTCTCAGTCAGATTCACAGCTTAGACTCACACTCAGACAGAAGCTCAACTCGGTACTGCTCTCTATCCTCACAATCCAGAACCAGAAGATATTCAGACAATCAGTGCTGCTACATGAACAATATCAGACAGAACAGCCTGGACTCAGGTCACATCTCCCCCTTTTCTCCTTTCTCCAGCCCTCTTAGAGACATAAAAGAGCTCCTGGTTCTCCTCTCTGTGAACTGGGCTCAGGGGTCACTGATCTGGCAGCTGTGGGCTCTATTCCAGGGCAGAAGCAAGAAGCTTCTATTAACCCTTTCCAGGACTTCCAGCCCTTCAGTATTACTTTCTTTACTGTATATCGGCCTCCAAACATGTTATTTAAGTGTTTTATAACACAAGTGAGTGTGGAATTATCTTAGTATTTATGTAATAAACACCAGTATTGACACTCTGATCAGTATATTGATTATTAGTAGCCGATGGTCTGATGGTCGTGACTAAAATAGTGACCAGTTGACCAGTCTGTAGCTCTGAGCAGTGCTCTGGTGATTCTACACCAGCCCTGGGATTCAGCTGCTCTCACAAGTGTCTCACAGACAATCTTATAAATGTACAATTAGATGAAGTCTTGTAACAGTTATACAGTTAATTTAAATCATCAGACTACCTATAGAGCTGAGAGCTGGGTGGAAATAAAACCAGGATACACATTTTAACCTCCAGGAACATGAGTCTGATCCCCCTGGCTTCTATACTCTGATGATTCATGTAAAACCCTTAAAAGCGCTTATTTCAGGGACTCGTGCTCATTCTCTACTGCTCCACATGGGTACGCTTTGTAACGCATTAATCTGTGAAGTAAACTATTTTTTTTTCTGTTTAATGAATTTCATTCCTCGGTTTGTCAATCTCCTCCCCCAACTGTTATAAATCGCCTCTCTTCACAGCCCAGTTTTTTTTTTTTGGAGATGTTATATTTGTATGAAAAGCCCTCCAGGCTCCGGACAGGAGTCTCCTCCAGCAGAGATGCGCTTTTTTTTTTTATTAAACGTATAGAATTTACAAATATAACTACAACCAGAGGATCAGAAACAGGTACAAGAGAAAAAAACACAACAGAAAAAAAAAACATTTAACCACCAGAGGTAATGAAGTAAACTATGTGATCAAATTGTATTTTTACATATATGTTTTCCTGGCTTTATTATTTCTCAATTATTTATAGAATTTAGTGTTTCAAAATGCATGCGTTTCCTGTATAAAATAAAAATCAGCACTCACTTTTTTACAAAACAAAAAAAACGCTTTTCTTTTTGCAACATTTCGAGTACCTCTGGCATTTCTGAAAAAGACACACAAAAGCAGCAGAGACGCGCTATGTTCTGTCAGAATAAGCGCTGTGACGTCACAGACACCAGCCAGAGAGCCGGGATCAGAGAGAGAAAGAGCGCGGGAGGCGCACAGAGCGCACGGAGAAGAGTTATTGATCACTTATCTATCGACAACCAATTATTTCAACTGAAGAACCGTAGAAAAATCGATTAACTTCACCGATTGGTGAGTACTGATTCTTTTCTTTATCCTGTTTAAATATCTAGAAAACAGTTAATAAATAATAATAATAATAATAATTGCTTACACTTATATAGCGCTTTTCTGGACACTCCACTCAAAGAGCCTTACAGGTAATGGGGACTCCCCTCCACTACCACCAATGTGCAGCATCCACCTGGATGATGCGACGGCAGCCATAGTGCGCCAAAACACTCACCACACATCAGCTATCAGTGGGGAGGAGAGCAGAGTAATGAAGTCAGTTCATATAGGGGGGATTATTAGGAGGCCATGATTGGTAAGGGCCAATGGGAAATTTGGCCAGGATGATAATGACTGTATCAACCAATTACTATAGTGCGTTTAGGGTTAATAATAATAATAATAATTGCTTACACTTATATAGCGCTTTTCTGGATACTCCACTCAAAGCGCTTTACAGTAATGGGGACTCCCCTCCACCACCAGCAATGTGCAGCATCCACCTGGATGATGTGACGGCAGCCATAGTGCGCCATAGCGCTCACCACACATCAGCTATCAGTGGGGAGGAGAGCAGAGTAATGAAGCCAATTCATAGATAGATAGGGTTAATAATGTTCAATCCAAAATTAAACAATGATTATTCATATTATTATTTAGGTAACTATATCCTAGAGCTAGAAAATGATATTTCAAGTTTATAAATGTATGTAAGTAACAGTTAAAATGCATTTTTCCAGTGTTTATAAATCATAAGAATGGTAACCACGGCGACAGGCGCTCCATCACCGCACGCGTTTAAGTGTCTCGCATTTGTCATAGAGAGCGGTGTGACATCATGGGCAGCAACTAATACTAATATCAGTGTCTTCATGTTAATATTAGTGAGAGTACAACTGGTAGTTTTAATGCTAGTTTTCATGTGAGTATTAATGACAGTGGCACTACTGATTGTTTTAGTTTTAATGTTCATATTCATGTTAATATTAATTATAATTATAGTGTTACTGTTAGAGTATTAACACTAGTAGTAATGTTAGTTTTAGTAACAGCATTACTGTTATTATTATTAGTTTGTGTCAGTGTTAGTGATAGTGTTACTGTTGTAGTATTAGTAGTATTTATATTTGTGTTAGTTATTGTATATCTGTGGATAAGTGTGTTTGTGGTATCTGTGCGTGTGTGGGTGCATGTCTGTGCATGTGTGGTGTCTATGCGTGTGTGGGCTGTTAGTGTGTGAGGGTGTGAGGTCTCTGAGTGTTTGGTGTCTATAAGTGTGTGTCTGTGTGTCTGTGAGTATGCGTAGTGTCTGTTTCTGTGAATGCATGCCTGTGAATGTGTGTGTATGGTGTGTGTCTGTGAGTGTGTGGTGTCTGTCAGTGGGTAGTTTTATATTTGTAAGTGTATGTGTTGGTATGTCTGTTAGTGTGTGTAGTGCCTGCGTCTATGTGAGTATTAATGATGATAGCATGTGTGAGTGTATATATGTGAGTGTGTAAGTGTCTGATTGTGTGTATAAATGTGTGATGTGTCTGTGAGTTGTAAGAGGACACGGGGAAGGGTCATCTCTAACAGGTACTACCGAAACAAAATGATGAAAATGCTAGAGATGGACCTTAGCGAGATGGCGGACAAAAAGAATCGGCTGACCAGTAGATGGAAAGGGTCTACCTTAAGAGACAACGAGACACAGCTGAGACGCATCAGGAACCGGGATATAAGTGGCCCGGAGGCAGTGAACAGGGCGGAAGCCGGTAAGGTGAATGCGTTTTGGAGGAAAAGAGTGGAAAGAGGTGGATGTTAAGGATCGGGCTAACGAACGACTGCAAGGAGAAAGGTTTATGATTCTGGATTACGGACACTGGTTTAGGATACATCGCGGATTGTCTTTATTACGAACTTTTGGAACTCGGAACGAATCAGGACTAAGGGAACGGATTACGGACTGTATTAGGAAGACAGTTGTTGGAAGAAACGCCACGGATCGGAGGACAGTAAAGTGTGGTGTAAGTACGACCTTCGTTTACATAAACTATTCCCCCGGAGACACCACAGATAGCAATGTGGAACAATTGTACAGTGTTTCATCAGTACTGCAGAAAGTGCATCTCTGTCTCTGCTTCTCCCTGCTAGCAGTGGGAGCACAATTTGTGCTCTCTGGACAGTCAGGTCTGTCTGTGACCAGTTTCTGTGTCCAGACTGTGGTCACTGAGCCTGTCCTGTCTGAGCAGTCAGGTTTGTGTGTGTCCAGTTTCCATGGCTAGGCTGTGGTCACTGGTTCTGTGTTCTCTGGGTAGCCAGGTCTGCCCGAATACAGTCAATCATCATATTTAATTTTTTTTCTCTTTAGTTTTTGCAGACATTTTCTATAGCATATCTTAACCTCAGATATTAAGTTTAATAAAATTTTGGAATATTAATATTAAATGTCCAAATAGTTTTGCAAGGCACCATATTCACAAAATTTCCTACACAACCTAAATAAATGTCTGCTACAGTACATTTTTTCAGTCCTTTGTAAAACAACTCTTCAGTACACAGGTCTCCTATCGCAAATGATAGACAATTAGCAGCAAAGGGGAATTTTAATTTCACTTTCCATTTCCTGTAAGCAATGTGTTGTCAGCACTATTCTGAGAACAAAATGAACTGGAGTGAAAAGGTCTTTATTTACAGGTTACAGGTTGCAATTAGTCCTCTTACGGAAGGAAGGTTCTTTAACAAAGTGAAAACAGACTAATCCAAGGTTATTAGCACTATCAAAATTCTTTCTGGAGACAGATGAGAAGAAAACTGAAAATCTCTATATTGTTATATAACAGCAGAAATTATTGGCTAAGTTATAATGAAAGAGCTGAATCCCCCCTAACTGACTATCAAGGCGTCCAGTTGCTGTTCATTTTCACTTTCAAAGTGACTCTAAAGTGTCCCATTTGATCCCCACAGATCAATACTAGCAGCCAGCCTGATTCCAGCCAGGATTCAGTCACTGTCTCCCAGACATGCTCCCTCATTGTTTCCACCAGCAATGGATTTCATTACTTCAGCAATCATTTTCACTAGTAGATAACTCAATTCATTGGCGCATCCAGGTCCCGCGCTCGCATGATGCAGGAATCAATGCAGAGACCCGAACTGAGTGGGTGTCTGGCCTTTAAGGGGGGCTGGAAGAAAGCTGAAACAGGGGGCAGGTGCACAAAATCAAATCTGACGTGAAAGAACCGGAGCACCCTTAAGGGGGAGGGACTACAATCGTGACAGCATGAATACTAATACACAACAATACATTTATTAATACATAAAATGTGCATATAAACATAACAGATCTTATAGTGAGGGTTAGCAGAATACAAAAGGTATATATTCAATAACGAAGAGTTACAAACCAATAGGGACATACATTCAGTATACCATTCAAGTGTACCATTTTGTAAATGAGCTTTGATTACAACTTCTACACTAGATACTCGCAAGCAAGTACATCACTGATAGGAATTAAATTGATATAAACTCAGGTTGAGGTAACAATTGAATTCTCGAGCTGTAATGCAGAATGTTGAATACTCATCAAATCTGTGTGGATTCAGATCTCCCACGGACACAAGGGAACAGTGACAGGCTGTTGCTGCATCCGATTGGTGTCCTCCTGCCTGGTGCCAGCCAGTCCTGTTCAGTGTGGGAGAAGGAAGGAGAGATTCTTCCTGCTTTGCACAGGCAGTGGGCTCTCTGAAGACCTAGTTAGTCCCGGCTGAACTAGCAGAGCTCGTGCACATGGAAAGTGACTGCGGGTCCAAGCAAGTCACACTCTTTAGATGGGAAGAAGACCAGTTCGTTCCTGATGTAGTGCTAGTCCTGAATCCTGAGATTCAGCTGTCGACAGTTCCGACCGTAGTTCACTCGTTGATCAGGCAAGCTTTGGAGGTGGAGTACCGGTGGTTCACGAGGCTTGCTGCTGGGCTAACCTCGGGCGGATCCTTTTGTTATGCCCGGGCAACCTCCATTCTCGACTCTTAGAACAAAGTCAAGTCCTGGCACTCGGACACACTGGCCGTCACGTGATTGTCCGAGCTGAGTCTGAGAGCATCCTGGAGGGGCCTTTTCGGGGTGTTGTGCTGCCTGTTTTATCTGGAGGAACTACAGTAGTTCATTGGCTTAAAGTTCCGCGGGCATTCGAGACCCACGTGGGGTTACCCTGCCCTACCAGTTCCTGATTTGCTGATTGAGGTGGAGGATGAGTAACAGTGACCTCTGACCTTAGGGTTGTAAACCTTGGGATGAGACTCTCCCATGGAATCTCCCAGACAGTAAGACGCCAGAGATGACCACTTATTAGGGTGGCTGGTGAATCTCAGCCTTGGGAGCAGTTCCTTATCAGGAAACTCTATCAGCTAGAAAAACACCTTAAATGTGAACCAGATGGAAAGGCCTCTCTGTATCCAGCTGCACTGAGATGAGGGAGAGAGGGACTGGCAAGGGAGCAGCAAACTTAATTCCTGTATTTTAAATACTACAATACTACCGCTACAGAACTGTCCTTAGAAGAAAAACATCTTCTATGATAGTGGTACAGTCCATCACACCCCTCCTATAGCCTTTGTCTATGTGTGGTAATCAACCAGGTCTTACAAACATTATTAAACCCTTCCACCTCCTTTCATTGCAAATGATTTGTGCATGTTAGAAGGTTAATTTTGGCTTCTGATATTATGGTGGATTAAGAGTCCTGGAATCTTTGTAGAAGTACAAAGAAGAAAGCAAGGGCAGTGTAATCATGGCCAAGAGAAGCCAAATGTTGGACTATCTGCTTGGATTGAATGGAGCAAAACGTAGGCAACTCCTTGAGCAGAACCTGCTTCATCCTTCAGACTGGGGTTTCTGAAGATCTGTACATTTGAACTTTCAAAGTGACTAAAGTAAAGGAGTTTTCCCTTTTTACCACATAATTCCCACAGATCAACACTAACAGAGAGCCTTATTCCAGCCAGGATTCAATCACTGTCTCTCAGGCATCCCAGCAGTGGATTTCATGACTTCAGAAAGCCATCTTCACCAGTGGAGAACTCAATGCTCTGAGGTTTACTGGCAGAGTCTCACACTGGGTAATGTTAGATGTTGATAAATAATGTCCTATGGAATTCTACTATTGATAAATTCTACTATGGAACTGCGATGTGTCTTGAAAAAAATCTTCTATGATAGTGGTATAGTCCAGCACAGCCTTTAAAAGAGGAAAAAAAACTGACAACAACAAGGTAAGTCTGTGGTGTAATCAACTAGGTCTTGCAAACAGACTTAACCTCTTCCAGCTACCAACATTACAAATGCTGTTTACACATTAGATGGTTATTTTTGGCTTCTGATATTATGGTGGATAAAGAGCCCTGGAATCTTTGTAGAAGGACAAAAGACAGAAAGAAAGGGCAGTGTAACCATGGCCAAGAGAAGGGAAATGTTGGAGAGATCTTTTTTCATTCACTTTTTATCATTGTTTTTCCAGCCCAACAAAGATCAACATATATGAGCAGGCGTCCTGTGTCAAATCCAATTTGCCTTCCTTCCAAGCATACAGGAATGTCAGTGAATTAAATATTGACATATGAAAATACACAAAAATATGCAATCACACATATGCAGTTTGAGCAAATATAAGACAATAACCAAGTACCACAAACTACCAGGCATCTAGTATCATTAGCAGTTCAGGTGGGGAGCTGCGTCACCATGTGTAGGCTGCAAAGGAACAAGTAATAGGTCTATTCCATGCTTAAAAGAAAAGAAAAAAAACACAACATTTCAGCCGTGGAGCTCTCACACCTGAAGAAGGCTCCACGGCTGAAATGTTGTGTTTTCTTTCTTCTTTTCATCTAGTGTCATGAGCCTTTTAACAGTTCCTGTCAAAATAAAATAGAAATGGATAACATTCTAGAGTGAGTTTGAAATACCAAGGTTCAATTTAAACCATATCTCTTCTACTACAACCACAATATTTTGGAGAGATCCATGAACCTCACTGTTCTGACATGACCGTTAGCCTCCGTCCTGCTTCAGCAATGAATGTGGCAGGGCACATTCTGAGGGAGATGAAGTCAATCAGGTGGCAGGAAAACCATGCTATGCTTTTTTTTTAGATCCTGAAAAGGACAGAAGGGCCATGTATATGTGTGCAGTTGGATATGTAATTGCAGGTGCCGTAGCAAATTCTGCTGAAGCCCCACTGCCTGGTGTGGATGGTAGCTGTGCATGTTGCAGCAGAATTGTGCATGTGAGATCAAGGGGGCATGTCATGTGTTTGAGCAATTCACTCCCTTCTGGTAGCACGCGATTCCCTGAGTCCAAAAAATTTGTAAATTCTTTGGATTACCTGTGGACCGATCTTTCACGATGAAGAATTCCTTAAGAAGAATAGATCTCGGCCCACCATCCGAATGCCTCCATCTCAGAACAGCAACCTTCAAATGCCCTTAGTCTGCAAGGCAGTCCTTTCAAATGCGATGACAACGCCGGGACCTTGGTTGCCTATTGTACGAGCTGAACTTTTGTGCTCATCAATTCAACGCTCTTTCCATCAACTCATCTTGTCTTTTGACGCTTCGTGTTTTGCGCTCCTTTGACTATCGGCATATCGGGTGACTGCAAACACTGAAGTTCTTGCTTACGGAGTGTGGAACATTGTTTTCAAGTGATCGCTGTTCTGTCATGTTGACGCCGAGTGAATCTTTCTTTGGCAACATGGGCAGGCTGACAGCAGTGCGAGCGAAAGTAATGGCAAATTTCTTGACTTATTTCTGAATGTGAATGTTCTTTAGAAAAGGGATGCGGCGTTGCTTCTCGCCCGTGTAAAGGTCACGCATTCCAGACGTGGTTATGAGCGAACAGTTGCCGCAAGTGTTTGAAAAGAGCAAGAGAGGAAGCAGCCCTGCCCCGTGTGAGGATCAAACTCAGGCCCTTCAGATGACGAGACTGACGCACTACCAATTACGCCAACAAACCCAGCTGCAGGACACACACCGGAAAGTTTGCCTCACATGGATTTCAGTCGCCCGTTCCCTAATCTTTAGACGCCCTCTGCTGAATGTTGCATTTGCCTTTTGATCTCACCGATACATTTTTGGTCTGTTTCTGTTGTGAGTCCGTCTTTCAGATCTCACCTAGCACAAGTCTCTCTGGCTGAAGTGGCCTCTCTGCTTCAGCATTGTGCCCTCACTCAGCCATTAAAAATGTCACTCGGACTTCTGACAAGCTGACATGAAATGTCAAGAGAGAGTGGCGGAGACGCTTAAGCCAGAGAGAAGATGAAAAGGGGGCGTGGCTGCGAAACGCTTGACAGCTGCACGATGCTCTCCCTGCAAGGCGTGACCACAGGCTAAAGGACACCTTTCGGCACATCAAGCTCTAAGCACACACCTGGAGGATGCGGGAATTGATCCTGCTACCTCCCACATGCAAAGCAAGCGCTGTACCATACAAACCAACCCCCCTCGCTGGGGCTTATGCCTCGGCGTCACCTAGTGCCGCTTGTTCCCCTCTTACCGGGCACAGTTCACTGCCCTTCGTCTACAAGGCAGTCGTGTAATTGCGGCTTTCTTGACTTATTGATGAAGGTCTGACTGGACGAGCGAATGACGCCTCTCCCCCATCCTCAAGCTCGCTGACAGATTGAAATGGAAAGTGCTGCTGTGGCTCGTTGGTCTAGTAGTATGATTCTCGCTTAGGGTGCGAGAGGTCCCGGGTTCAACTCCCGGACGAGCCCTTGTGTGCTCTTTTCCTCCTCTTCCACAAGACTGGGAACTGATATCCTCATCACTTCGCAGCGTCTGCTTATGGCAAACGATGGAATGTGACTAATGACTCAACGAGCCTGGTGAATTCTCATCACGTGGCACAATGAGAGCGTGCAGTCAGCTGTCCGAGGCGGCAACCTCATTGCTCGTTCAAAAGAACACGTACTGAAAACTCATCACCACTATGTCGTAGATGAGCACCGCGATCGCTTGTTGTCATGCGTCCTTACTTGGGAAATGCAGAAGCAAAAACTGCCCTCTCTCAGCCACCGAAACGTGTGCGGCTCGCCTTGCGCTCTCTGCGCCTCGCATATTTGTGGAGCTGTCTGCTCTTCTTTCTGTTGAAGTAATCAAGTTACGAGGCGTCCTGCAGCCTATGATGTTCTCACTGAGAGCTTTCAAGATTTGAAGAAAAACTACGAGCTTGATTGCTCAAGTCGAACGAATGTGATTGTTAAGCAATCGATGATCAAAAGCACGTCTTCTAACAATTCCTGAGAGTATTATCAGCACTGTTTTCACTCGGATATACTTTTCACTTGCTAAGCTGACAAATTGGACGAGAAAATGCCGGAGACGCACTCAGTGCAGACTGAGGTTGGGAAGGAGGTGTGGCCCTTCAACGCTTGACAATTGAAGGACATTCTCTCCGCAACGGAGGAGCACCTGTCAGAAGTCACAGAGGCTAAATGAGAGCACCAGGCTCCTGGAGCTCTAAACTCAGACCTGGAGGATGCGGGCATCAATCCCGCTACCTCTCGCATGCTAGGCGAGCGCTCTACCATTTGAGCTCATCCCCCTCAATTCATGCTTCTCGGCATCATGTCTTACCGCCTCTGCCCCTCTTACCGGGCACCGCCCACTGCCCTTGGTCTGCAAGGCAGTCCTTTCAAGTGCGATGACGACGCTGGGACCTTCGTTGCCTATTGTACGAGCTGAACTTTTGTGCTCATCAATTCAACGCTCTTTCCATCAACTCATCTTGTCTTTTGACGCTTCGTGTTTTGCGCTCCTTTGACTATCGGCATATCGGGTGACTGCAAACACTGAAGTTCTTGCTTACGGAGTGTGGAACATTGTTTTCAAGTGATCGCTGTTCTGTCATGTTGACGCCGAGTGAATCTTTCTTTGGCAACATGGGCAGGCTGACAGCAGTGCGAGCGAAAGTAATGGCAAATTTCTTGACTTATTTCTGAATGTGAATGTTCTTTAGAAAAGGGATGCGGCGTTGCTTCTCGCCCGTGTAAAGGTCACGCATTCCAGACGTGGTTATGAGCGAACAGTTGCCGCAAGTGTTTGAAAAGAGGAAGCAGCCCTGCCCCGTGTGAGGATCAAACTCAGGCCCTTCAGATGACGAGACTGACGCACTACCAATTACGCCAACAAACCCAGCTGCAGGACACACACCGGAAAGTTTGCCTCACATGGATTTCAGTCGCCCGTTCCCTAATCTTTAGACGCCCTCTGCTGAATGTTGCATTTGCCTTTTGATCTCACCGATACATTTTTGGTCTGTTTCTGTTGTGAGTCCGTCTTTCAGATCTCACCTAGCACAAGTCTCTCTGGCTGAAGTGGCCTCTCTGCTTCAGCATCGTGCCCTCACTCAGCCATTAAAAATGTCACTCGTACTTCTGACAAGCTGACATGAAATGTCAAGAGAGAGTGGCGGAGACGCTTAAGCCAGAGAGAAGATGAAAAGGGGGCGTGGCTGCGAAACGCTTGACAGCTGCACGATGCTCTCCCTGCAAGGCGTGACCACAGGCTAAAGGACACCTTTCGGCACATCAAGCTCTAAGCACACACCTGGAGGATGCGGGAATTGATCCTGCTACCTCCCACATGCAAAGCAAGCGCTGTACCATACAAACCAACCCCCCTCGCTGGGGCTTATGCCTCGGCGTCACCTAGTGCCGCTTGTTCCCCTCTTACCGGGCACAGTTCACTGCCCTTCGTCTACAAGACAGTCGTGTAATTGCGGCTTTCTTGACTTATTGATGAAGGTCTGACTGGACGAGCGAATGACGCCTCTCCCCCATCCTCAAGCTCACTGACAGATTGAAATGGAAAGTGCTGCTGTGGCTCGTTGGTCTAGTGGTATGATTCTCGCTTAGGGTGCGAGAGGTCCCGGGTTCAACTCCCGGACGAGCCCTTGTGTGCTCTTTTCCTCCTCTTCCACAAGACTGGGAACTGATATCCTCATCACTTCGCAGCGTCTGCTTATGGCAAACGATGGAATGTGACTAATGACTCAACGAGCCTGGTGAATTCTCATCACGTGGCACAATGAGAGCGTGCAGTCAGCTGTCCGAGGCGGCAACCTCATTGCTCGTTCAAAAGAACACGTACTGAAAACTCATCACCACTATGTCGTAGATGAGCACCGCGATCGCTTGTTGTCATGCGTCCTTACTTGGGAAATGCAGAAGCAAAAACTGCCCTCTCTCAGCCACCGAAACGTGTGCGGCTCGCCTTGCGCTCTCTGCGCCTCGCATATTTGTGGAGCTGTCTGCTCTTCTTTCTGTTGAAGTAATCAAGTTACGAGGCGTCCTGCAGCCTATGATGTTCTCACTGAGAGCTTTCAAGATTTGAAGAAAAACTACGAGCTTGATTGCTCAAGTCGAATGAATGTGATTGTTAAGCAATCGATGATCAAAAGCACGTCTTCTAACAATTCGTGAGAGTATTATCAGCACTGTTTTCACTCGGATATACTTTTCACTTGCTAAGCTGACAAATTGGACGAGAAAATGCCGGAGACGCACTCAGTGCAGACTGAGGTTGGGAAGGAGGTGTGGCCGTTCAACGCTTGACAATTGAAGGACATTCTCTCCGCAACGGAGGAGCACCTGTCAGAAGTCACAGAGGCTAAATGAGAGCACCAGGCTCCTGGAGCTCTAAACTCAGACCTGGAGGATGCGGGCATCAATCCCGCTACCTCTCGTATGCTAAGCGAGCGCTCTACCATTTGAGCTCATCCCCCTCAATTCATGCTTCTCGGCATCATGTCTTACCGCCTCTGCCCCTCTTACCGGGCACCGCCTACTGCCCTTGGTCTGCAAGGCAGTCCTTTCAAGTGCGATGACGACGCTGGGACCTTCGTTGCCTATTGTACGAGCTGAACTTTTGTGCTCATCAATTCAACGCTCTTTCCATCAACTCATCTTGTCTTTTGACGCTTCGTGTTTTGCGCTCCTTTGACTATCGGCATATCGGGTGACTGCAAACACTGAAGTTCTTGCTTACGGAGTGTGGAACATTGTTTTCAAGTGATCGCTGTTCTGTCATGTTGACGCCGAGTGAATCTTTCTTTGGCAACATGGGCAGGCTGACAGCAGTGCGAGCGAAAGTAATGGCAAATTTCTTGACTTATTTCTGAATGTGAATGTTCTTTAGAAAAGGGATGCGGCGTTGCTTCTCGCCCGTGTAAAGGTCACGCATTCCAGACGTGGTTATGAGCGAACAGTTGCCGCAAGTGTTTGAAAAGAGCAAGAGAGGAAGCAGCCCTGCCCCGTGTGAGGATCAAACTCAGGCCCTTCAGATGACGAGACTGACGCACTACCAATTACGCCAACAAGCCCAGCTGCAGTACACACACCGGAAAGTTTGCCTCACATGGATTTCAGTCGCCCGTTCCCTAATCTTTAGACGCCCTCTGCTGAATGTTGCATTTGCCTTTTGATCTCACCGATACATTTTTGGTCTGTTTCTGTTGCGAGTCCGTCTTTCAGATCTCACCTAGCACAAGTCTCTGTGGCTGAAGTGGCCTCTCTGCTTCAGCATCGTGCCCTCACTCAGCCATTAAAAATGTCACTCGGACTTCTGACATGCTGACATGAAATGTCAAGAGAGAGGGGCGGAGTGACGCTTAAGCCAGAGAGAAGATGAAAAGGGGGCGTGGCTGCGAAACGCTTGACAGCTGCACGATGCTCTCCATGTAAGGCGGGACCACAGGCTAAAGGACGCCTTTCGGCACATCAAGCTCTAAGCACAGACCTGGAGGATGCGGGAATTGATCTTACTATCTCCCACATGCAAAGCAAGCGCTGTACCATACAAGCCAACCCCCCTCGCTGGGACTTATGCCTCGGCGTCACCTAGTGCCGCTTGTTCCCCTCTTACCGGGCACAGTTCACTGCCCTTCGTCTGCAAGGCAGTCGTGTAATTGCAGCTTTCTTGACTTATTGATGAAGGTCTGACTGGACGAGCGAATGGCGCCTCTCCCCATCCTCAAGCTCGCTGACAGATTGAAATGGAAAGTGCTGCTGTGGCTCGTTGGTCTAGTGGTATGATTCTCGCTTAGGGTGCGAGAGGTCCCGGGTTCAACTCCCGGACGAGCCCTCGTGTGCTCTTTTCCTCCTCTTCCACAAGACTGGGAACTGATATCCACATCACTTCGCAGCGTCTGCTTATGGCAAACGATGGAATGTGACTAATGACTGAACGAGCCTGGTGAATTCTCATCACGTGGCACAATGAGAGCGTGCAGTCAGCTGTCCAAGGCGGCAACCTCATTGCTCGTTCAAAAGAACACGTACTGAAAACTCATCACCACTGTGTCGTAGATGAGCACCGCGATCGCTTGTTGTCATGCGTCCTTACTTGGGAAATGCAGAAGCAAAAACTGCCCTCTCTCAGCCACCGAAACGTGTGCGGCTCGCCTTGCGCTCTCTGCGCCTCACATATTTGTCGAGCTGTCTGCTCTTCTTTCTGTTGAAGTAATCAAGTTACGGGGCGTCCTGCAGCCTATGATGTTCTCACTGAGAGCTTTCAAGATTTGAAGGAAAACTACGAGCTTGATGGCTCAAGTCGAACGAATGTGATTGTTAAGCAATCGATGATCAAAAGCACGTCTTCTAACAATTCGTGAGAGTATTATCAGCACTGTTTTCACTCGGATATACTTTTCACTTGCTAAGCTGACAAATTGGACGAGAAAATGCCGGAGACGCACTCAGTGCAGACTGAGGTTGGGAAGGAGGTGTGGCCCTTCAACGCTTGACAACTGAAGGACATTCTCTCCGCAACGGAGGAGCACCTGTCAGAAGTCGCAGAAGCTAAACAAGAGCACCGGGCTTCCGGAGATCCAAACTCAGACCTGGAGGATGCGGGCATCGATCCCGCTACCTCTTGCATGCTAAGCGAGCGCTCTACCATTTGAGCTAATCCCCCTCGCTTCATGCGTCTCGGCATCATGTCTTACCGCCTCTGCCCCTCTTACCGGGCACCGCCCACTGCCCTTGGTCTGCAAGGCAGTCCTTTCAAGTGCGATGACGACGCTGAGACCTTCGTTGCCTATTGTACGAGCTGAACTTTTGTGCTCATCAATTCAACGCTCTTTCCATCAACTCATCTTGTCTTTTGACGCTTCGTGTTTTGCGCTCCTTTGACTATCGGCATATCGGGTGACTGCAAACACTGAAGTTCTTGCTTACGGAGTGTGGAACATTGTTTTCAAGTGATCGCTGTTCTGTCATGTTGACGCCGAGTGAATCTTTCTTTGGCAACATGGGCAGGCTGACAGCAGTGCGAGCGAAAGTAATGGCAAATTTCTTGACTTATTTCTGAATGTGAATGTTCTTTAGAAAAGGGATGCGGTGTTGCTTCTCGCCCGTGTAAAGGTCACGCATTCCAGACGTGGTTATGAGCGAACAGTTGCCGCAAGTGTTTGAAAAGAGCAAGAGAGGAAGCAGCCCTGCCCCGTGTGAGGATCAAACTCAGGCCCTTCAGATGACGAGACTGACGCACTACCAATTACGCCAACAAGCCCAGCTGCAGTACACACACCGGAAAGTTTGCCTCACATGGATTTCAGTCGCCCGTTCCCTAATCTTTAGACGCCCTCTGCTGAATGTTGCATTTGCCTTTTGATCTCACCGATACATTTTTGGTCTGTTTCTGTTGCGAGTCCGTCTTTCAGATCTCACCTAGCACAAGTCTCTGTGGCTGAAGTGGCCTCTCTGCTTCAGCATCGTGCCCTCACTCAGCCATTAAAAATGTCACTCGGACTTCTGACATGCTGACATGAAATGTCAAGAGAGAGGGGCGGAGTGACGCTTAAGCCAGAGAGAAGATGAAAAGGGGGCGTGGCTGCGAAACGCTTGACAGCTGCACGATGCTCTCCATGTAAGGCGGGACCACAGGCTAAAGGACGCCTTTCGGCACATCAAGCTCTAAGCACACACCTGGAGGATGCGGGAATTGATCCTGCTATCTCCCACATGCAAAGCAAGCGCTGTACCATACAAGCCAACCCCCCTCGCTGGGACTTATGCCTCGGCGTCACCTAGTGCCGCTTGTTCCCCTCTTACCGGGCACAGTTCACTGCCCTTCGTCTGCAAGGCAGTCGTGTAATTGCAGCTTTCTTGACTTATTGATGAAGGTCTGACTGGACGAGCGAATGGCGCCTCTCCCCATCCTCAAGCTCGCTGACAGATTGAAATGGAAAGTGCTGCTGTGGCTCGTTGGTCTAGTGGTATGATTCTCGCTTAGGGTGCGAGAGGTCCCGGGTTCAACTCCCGGACGAGCCCTCGTGTGCTCTTTTCCTCCTCTTCCACAAGACTGGGAACTGATATCCACATCACTTCGCAGCGTCTGCTTATGGCAAACGATGGAATGTGACTAATGACTGAACGAGCCTGGTGAATTCTCATCACGTGGCACAATGAGAGCGTGCAGTCAGCTGTCCAAGGGCGACAACCTCATTGCTCGTTCAAAAGAACACGTACTGAAAACTCATCACCACTGTGTCGTAGATGAGCACCGCGATCGCTTGTTGTCATGCGTCCTTACTTGGGAAATGCAGAAGCAAAAACTGCCCTCTCTCAGCCACCGAAACGTGTGCGGCTCGCCTTGCGCTCTCTGCGCCTCACATATTTGTCGAGCTGTCTGCTCTTCTTTCTGTTGAAGTAATCAAGTTACGGGGCGTCCTGCAGCCTATGATGTTCTCACTGAGAGCTTTCAAGATTTGAAGGAAAACTACGAGCTTGATGGCTCAAGTCGAACGAATGTGATTGTTAAGCAATCGATGATCAAAAGCACGTCTTCTAACAATTCGTGAGAGTATTATCAGCACTGTTTTCACTCGGATATACTTTTCACTTGCTAAGCTGACAAATTGGACGAGAAAATGCCGGAGACGCACTCAGTGCAGACTGAGGTTGGGAAGGAGGTGTGGCCCTTCAACGCTTGACAACTGAAGGACATTCTCTCCGCAACGGAGGAGCACCTGTCAGAAGTCGCAGAAGCTAAACAAGAGCACCGGGCTTCCGGAGATCCAAACTCAGACCTGGAGGATGCGGGCATCGATCCCGCTACCTCTTGCATGCTAAGCGAGCGCTCTACCATTTGAGCTAATCCCCCTCGCTTCATGCGTCTCGGCATCATGTCTTACCGCCTCTGCCCCTCTTACCGGGCACCGCCCACTGCCCTTGGTCTGCAAGGCAGTCCTTTCAAGTGCGATGACGACGCTGAGACCTTCGTTGCCTATTGTACGAGCTGAACTTTTGTGCTCATCAATTCAACGCTCTTTCCATCAACTCATCTTGTCTTTTGACGCTTCGTGTTTTGCGCTCCTTTGACTATCGGCATATCGGGTGACTGCAAACACTGAAGTTCTTGCTTACGGAGTGTGGAACATTGTTTTCAAGTGATCGCTGTTCTGTCATGTTGACGCCGAGTGAATCTTTCTTTGGCAACATGGGCAGGCTGACAGCAGTGCGAGCGAAAGTAATGGCAAATTTCTTGACTTATTTCTGAATGTGAATGTTCTTTAGAAAAGGGATGCGGCGTTGCTTCTCGCCCGTGTAAAGGTCACGCATTCCAGACGTGGTTATGAGCGAACAGTTGCCGCAAGTGTTTGAAAAGAGCAAGAGAGGAAGCAGCCCTGCCCCGTGTGAGGATCAAACTCAGGCCCTTCAGATGACGAGACTGACGCACTACCAATTACGCCAACAAGCCCAGCTGCAGTACACACACCGGAAAGTTTGCCTCACATGGATTTCAGTCGCCCGTTCCCTAATCTTTAGACGCCCTCTGCTGAATGTTGCATTTGCCTTTTGATCTCACCGATACATTTTTGGTCTGTTTCTGTTGCGAGTCCGTCTTTCAGATCTCACCTAGCACAAGTCTCTGTGGCTGAAGTGGCCTCTCTGCTTCAGCATCGTGCCCTCACTCAGCCATTAAAAATGTCACTCGGACTTCTGACATGCTGACATGAAATGTCAAGAGAGAGGGGCGGAGTGACGCTTAAGCCAGAGAGAAGATGAAAAGGGGGTGTGGCTGCGAAACGCTTGACAGCTGCACGATGCTCTCCATGTAAGGCGGGACCACAGGCTAAAGGACGCCTTTCGGCACATCAAGCTCTAAGCACACACCTGGAGGATGCGGGAATTGATCCTGCTATCTCCCACATGCAAAGCAAGCGCTGTACCATACAAGCCAACCCCCCTCGCTGGGACGTATGCCTCGGCGTCACCTAGTGCCGCTTGTTCCCCTCTTACCGGGCACAGTTCACTGCCCTTCGTCTGCAAGGCAGTCGTGTAATTGCAGCTTTCTTGACTTATTGATGAAGGTCTGACTGGACGAGCGGATGGCGCCTCTCCCCATCCTCAAGCTCGCTGACAGATTGAAATGGAAAGTGCTGCTGTGGCTCGTTGGTCTAGTGGTATGATTCTCGCTTAGGGTGCGAGAGGTCCCGGGTTCAACTCCCGGACGAGCCCTCGTGTGCTCTTTTCCTCCTCTTCCACAAGACTGGGAACTGATATCCACATCACTTCGCAGCGTCTGCTTATGGCAAACGATGGAATGTGACTAATGACTGAACGAGCCTGGTGAATTCTCATCACGTGGCACAATGAGAGCGTGCAGTCAGCTGTCCAAGGCGGCAACCTCATTGCTCGTTCAAAAGAACACGTACTGAAAACTCATCACCACTGTGTCGTAGATGAGCACCGCGATCGCTTGTTGTCATGCGTCCTTACTTGGGAAATGCAGAAGCAAAAACTGCCCTCTCTCAGCCACCGAAACGTGTGCGGCTCGCCTTGCGCTCTCTGCGCCTCACATATTTGTCGAGCTGTCTGCTCTTCTTTCTGTTGAAGTAATCAAGTTACGGGGCGTCCTGCAGCCTATGATGTTCTCACTGAGAGCTTTCAAGATTTGAAGGAAAACTACGAGCTTGATGGCTCAAGTCGAACGAATGTGATTGTTAAGCAATCGATGATCAAAAGCACGTCTTCTAACAATTCGTGAGAGTATTATCAGCACTGTTTTCACTCGGATATACTTTTCACTTGCTAAGCTGACAAATTGGACGAGAAAATGCCGGAGACGCACTCAGTGCAGACTGAGGTTGGGAAGGAGGTGTGGCCCTTCAACGCTTGACAACTGAAGGACATTCTCTCCGCAACGGAGGAGCACCTGTCAGAAGTCGCAGAAGCTAAACAAGAGCACCGGGCTTCCGGAGATCCAAACTCAGACCTGGAGGATGCGGGCATCGATCCCGCTACCTCTTGCATGCTAAGCGAGCGCTCTACCATTTGAGCTAATCCCCCTCGCTTCATGCGTCTCGGCATCATGTCTTACCGCCTCTGCCCCTCTTACCGGGCACCGCCCACTGCCCTTGGTCTGCAAGGCAGTCCTTTCAAGTGCGATGACGACGCTGAGACCTTCGTTGCCTATTGTACGAGCTGAACTTTTGTGCTCATCAATTCAACGCTCTTTCCATCCACTCATCTTGTCTTTTGACGCTTCGTGTTTTGCGCTCCTTTGACTATCGGCATATCGGGTGACTGCAAACACTGAAGTTCTTGCTTACGGAGTGTGGAACATTGTTTTCAAGTGATCGCTGTTCTGTCATGTTGACGCCGAGTGAATCTTTCTTTGGCAACATGGGCAGGCTGACAGCAGTGCGAGCGAAAGTAATGGCAAATTTCTTGACTTATTTCTGAATGTGAATGTTCTTTAGAAAAGGGATGCGGCGTTGCTTCTCGCCCGTGTAAAGGTCACGCATTCCAGACGTGGTTATGAGCGAACAGTTGCCGCAAGTGTTTGAAAAGAGCAAGAGAGGAAGCAGCCCTGCCCCGTGTGAGGATCAAACTCAGGCCCTTCAGATGACGAGACTGACGCACTACCAATTACGCCAACAAGCCCAGCTGCAGTACACACACCGGAAAGTTTGCCTCACATGGATTTCAGTCGCCCGTTCCCTAATCTTTAGACGCCCTCTGCTGAATGTTGCATTTGCCTTTTGATCTCACCGATACATTTTTGGTCTGTTTCTGTTGCGAGTCCGTCTTTCAGATCTCACCTAGCACAAGTCTCTGTGGCTGAAGTGGCCTCTCTGCTTCAGCATCGTGCCCTCACTCAGCCATTAAAAATGTCACTCGGACTTCTGACATGCTGACATGAAATGTCAAGAGAGAGGGGCGGAGTGACGCTTAAGCCAGAGAGAAGATGAAAAGGGGGCGTGGCTGCGAAACGCTTGACAGCTGCACGATGCTCTCCATGTAAGGCGGGACCACAGGCTAAAGGACGCCTTTTGGCACATCAAGCTCTAAGCACACACCTGGAGGATGCGGGAATTGATCCTGCTATCTCCCACATGCAAAGCAAGCGCTGTACCATACAAGCCAACCCCCCTCGCTGGGACTTATGCCTCGGCGTCACCTAGTGCCGCTTGTTCCCCTCTTACCGGGCACAGTTCACTGCCCTTCGTCTGCAAGGCAGTCGTGTAATTGCAGCTTTCTTGACTTATTGATGAAGGTCTGACTGGACGAGCGAATGGCGCCTCTCCCCATCCTCAAGCTCGCTGACAGATTGAAATGGAAAGTGCTGCTGTGGCTCGTTGGTCTAGTGGCATGATTCTCGCTTAGGGTGCGAAAGGTCCCGGGTTCAACTCCCGGACGAGCCCTCGTGTGCTCTTTTCCTCCTCTTCCACAAGACTGGGAACTGATATCCACATCACTTCGCAGCGTCTGCTTATGGCAAACGATGGAATGTGACTAATGACTGAACGAGCCTGGTGAATTCTCATCACGTGGCACAATGAGAGCGTGCAGTCAGCTGTCCAAGGCGGCAACCTCATTGCTCGTTCAAAAGAACACGTACTGAAAACTCATCACCACTGTGTCGTAGATGAGCACCGCGATCGCTTGTTGTCATGCGTCCTTACTTGGGAAATGCAGAAGCAAAAACTGCCCTCTCTCAGCCACCGAAACGTGTGCGGCTCGCCTTGCGCTCTCTGGGCCTCACATATTTGTCGAGCTGTCTGCTCTTCTTTCTGTTGAAGTAATCAAGTTACGGGGCGTCCTGCAGCCTATGATGTTCTCACTGAGAGCTTTCAAGATTTGAAGGAAAACTACGAGCTTGATGGCTCAAGTCGAACGAATGTGATTGTTAAGCAATCGATGATCAAAAGCACGTCTTCTAACAATTCGTGAGAGTATTATCAGCACTGTTTTCACTCGGATATACTTTTCACTTGCTAAGCTGACAAATTGGACGAGAAAATGCCGGAGACGCACTCAGTGCAGACTGAGGTTGGGAAGGAGGTGTGGCCCTTCAACGCTTGACAACTGAAGGACATTCTCTCCGCAACGGAGGAGCACCTGTCAGAAGTCGCAGAAGCTAAACAAGAGCACCGGGCTTCCGGAGATCCAAACTCAGACCTGGAGGATGCGGGCATCGATCCCGCTACCTCTTGCATGCTAAGCGAGCGCTCTACCATTTGAGCTAATCCCCCTCGCTTCATGCGTCTCGGCATCATGTCTTACCGCCTCTGCCCCTCTTACCGGGCACCGCCCACTGCCCTTGGTCTGCAAGGCAGTCCTTTCAAGTGCGATGACGACGCTGAGACCTTCGTTGCCTATTGTACGAGCTGAACTTTTGTGCTCATCAATTCAACGCTCTTTCCATCCACTCATCTTGTCTTTTGACGCTTCGTGTTTTGCGCTCCTTTGACTATCGGCATATCGGGTGACTGCAAACACTGAAGTTCTTGCTTACGGAGTGTGGAACATTGTTTTCAAGTGATCGCTGTTCTGTCATGTTGACGCCGAGTGAATCTTTCTTTGGCAACATGGGCAGGCTGACAGCAGTGCGAGCGAAAGTAATGGCAAATTTCTTGACTTATTTCTGAATGTGAATGTTCTTTAGAAAAGGGATGCGGCGTTGCTTCTCGCCCGTGTAAAGGTCACGCATTCCAGACGTGGTTATGAGCGAACAGTTGCCGCAAGTGTTTGAAAAGAGCAAGAGAGGAAGCAGCCCTGCCCCGTGTGAGGATCAAACTCAGGCCCTTCAGATGACGAGACTGACGCACTACCAATTACGCCAACAAGCCCAGCTGCAGTACACACACCGGAAAGTTTGCCTCACATGGATTTCAGTCGCCCGTTCCCTAATCTTTAGACGCCCTCTGCTGAATGTTGCATTTGCCTTTTGATCTCACCGATACATTTTTGGTCTGTTTCTGTTGCGAGTCCGACTTTCAGATCTCACCTAGCACAAGTCTCTGTGGCTGAAGTGGCCTCTCTGCTTCAGCATCGTGCCCTCACTCAGCCATTAAAAATGTCACTCGGACTTCTGACATGCTGACATGAAATGTCAAGAGAGAGGGGCGGAGTGACGCTTAAGCCAGAGAGAAGATGAAAAGGGGGCGTGGCTGCGAAACGCTTGACAGCTGCACGATGCTCTCCATGTAAGGCGGGACCACAGGCTAAAGGACGCCTTTCGGCACATCAAGCTCTAAGCACACACCTGGAGGATGCGGGAATTGATCCTGCTATCTCCCACATGCAAAGCAAGCGCTGTACCATACAAGCCAACCCCCCTCGCTGGGACTTATGCCTCGGCGTCACCTAGTGCCGCTTGTTCCCCTCTTACCGGGCACAGTTCACTGCCCTTCGTCTGCAAGGCAGTCGTGTAATTGCAGCTTTCTTGACTTATTGATGAAGGTCTGACTGGACGAGCGAATGGCGCCTCTCCCCATCCTCAAGCTCGCTGACAGATTGAAATGGAAAGTGCTGCTGTGGCTCGTTGGTCTAGTGGTATGATTCTCGCTTAGGGTGCGAGAGGTCCCGGGTTCAACTCCCGGACGAGCCCTCGTGTGCTCTTTTCCTCCTCTTCCACAAGACTGGGAACTGATATCCACATCACTTCGCAGCGTCTGCTTATGGCAAACGATGGAATGTGACTAATGACTGAACGAGCCTGGTGAATTCTCATCACGTGGCACAATGAGAGCGTGCAGTCAGCTGTCCAAGGCGGCAACCTCATTGCTCGTTCAAAAGAACACGTACTGAAAACTCATCACCACTGTGTCGTAGATGAGCACCGCGATCGCTTGTTGTCATGCGTCCTTACTTGGGAAATGCAGAAGCAAAAACTGCCCTCTCTCAGCCACCGAAACGTGTGCGGCTCGCCTTGCGCTCTCTGCGCCTCACATATTTGTCGAGCTGTCTGCTCTTCTTTCTGTTGAAGTAATCAAGTTACGGGGCGTCCTGCAGCCTATGATGTTCTCACTGAGAGCTTTCAAGATTTGAAGGAAAACTACGAGCTTGATAAAAGAATCAATTTAAATGTTTCTTGAAAAACGGATCCTTCTAAATATCGGAAGTCCAACGTCTCATGGAAACTGTCTGTGTAACGGTCTAACGTGATAACGTGATAACCACTACACTCTGGAAACGGTGGGAAATTGTGCCCAGTGGCCCAGTGCTGAGCTACGCAAATGCTATTCAGGGGCTATTCAGGGGCCAATGCTATTCGATGTGAATTGAATGCTATTCAACTCGCCAATGCTATTCAGGGGTGGAAAAGGGTGGAGCCGTGTGTGTCTTTTGTTCAAAGACACCCCCATCTCAGAGCCGGAAGTACAGGCCTTCCTCCCGCAGGTCCACAAAGATGTTATTTTTTAAGAAGATTCTGCGAAAGTCGGCCATCCGCCTCTCAGCCCTGCAGTAGGCCAGGCTGAGAGAGAAGCAGTCCTTCACCCTGGCAATGCACAGCCTGACAAGGTCTGGCTTCAGGCCATTGTACATCATGAGGTTCCTCCTCTCCCAGACAGCTGTCCTCGTTAGGCTGAGGAGGAGGTTCACTAAAATGGCGTTAACCCCCCTCTCAGACCCGCGGTACCCAAAGAGGAACAGCTCTTTCCAGGGCACCCCGTCAAGAACAGCTCCTCGAACAGAGCGAAACAGGCCATCCAGCAGATCCGTCAAGTATGCCCTGGCTCGAGCTGGGGGAAGATCTTACCCCAGAACACCTCTGAGACCGGCACTCTGAAGCGTTTCGCCACCATCAGCCTGTAGAACATGCTGGTGGTGAACCCCAGGAGGTCCACCCCACGGTCCCCCCACTTCACCCTCAGCTCCGGTCAGGCTGGGCCTGCTGCCCCGTCTTGTAGATGGAGCTTCTCCAGCCAACTGTCCGGGAGACCGAGTTTGAGCTGCTCGTAATCCTGACGGATCTTACTGACAGGCAGCTCGTCGTCGACCTCTCGCACAGCGTCGACAATAGCCTGGGTGGGCAGAAATCCGTCCTTTACTTCATAAAGAAGATCCTTGACCTTGGATATGCCAGCCTCGTAGAGCTGCCTGTTCCATCGAGACACCAGCAGGGGGTCGAGGAACAGAGGCTGTTTCAGAATCTGGGCCCGGGTCTCCGGCGTGTAGGAGACATGCTTGGACATGAACTACCCCCTCGCCAGCAGGACCTCCCTGTAAAAGGAGGGCAGATGTTTTATCAACCCCGGAGTCAGCCTCACCAGGAGAGTCTCCTGCCCCAAGCCCCCGCAAGTCTCGAGGTAGCTTCCCATACCAATCTTCCAAATGCTGACATTATCCAGGTCAAGGAACTTCTTCACTACTTTCAGCCTAAAGCTTTTCAGCTTCAGGCCTACATCACACAGCTTCAGCCCACCCCTGGAGATTTTCCCAATGAGGGTGTCATGAGTGACCCGCGGAGGCTTCCCCTCCCACACGAATCCCACCACCAGTTGCCTAATCTCATTCTCTACCCGTTCAGGAAGAGGCATCACAGACAGTGGGTACCACAAGAGGGACAGGCACAGTGTGTTAACGAGCAGGACCCTTCCCTTTAGGGTCAGGGACCTGTGTCTCCACCGATTTAATTTGCCCTCATCTTAATGAGCTTCTCCTTCCACAGGAGAAGCCCAGTGGCCTGCTCATCAGCGTTAATGTAGATGCCAAGGACCTTCAGGTGACCCGTCTCAACCCTGAAAGGGTAACCGAAGAGCGGGGCAAGGTCTGCCCTCCCCACCGGCATGACCTCAGACTTCTCCAAGTTTACCTTGGCGCCCGAGGCAGCGCAGTAGGCCTGCACCACCTCTAAAATGGCCGAGATCTCCGCCACCTCTGCCAACGTCAGTCTGGTGTCGTCAGCATATTGGTAGATCAACGAGGTGGCGGTGCCCCCAGGCAAGGTCACTGGAAAGAAGCTCGTGAGGGAACCATTCACCTTGACACAGCTCACGATCCCCTTGTACACGAGCCTCACCCAGGAGATGAAGGCCTCGCCGAAGCCAAAGCTCTTCAAGACCTCAAACAGGAAGGAATGCTCCACCCTGTCGAAGGCCTTCTCCTGGTCCAGTTTCAGGACGTATCCACCCCTCGGCTGCTCCCGCATAAGGTCCACAACATCTCTGATGGAGCACACCGTGTCCGCGATGTCTCTCCACTTGACGCAGTAGGTCTGCGAAGGCGACAGGATCCTGGGCAGAACCTTCCCGAGCCTGAGGGAGAGAACACGAGTTAGTATCTTATAGTCTGTGTTCAACAGACTGATCGGGCGAAAGTTTTTCAAAAGGGAGGGATCCCCCTGCTTTTTGTAGACAAGAGAGATCACCCCCCTTCTCATAGATGGGGTCAGAGCGCCGGTCCTGGCAATCTCCTGGAACACCTCCAGAAGGAGGGGCCCCAGGGACTGCTGAAAGTGTCTGTAGAGCTTGGAGGAGAGCCCGTCCCACCCAGGGCTCTTGTTAGGAGACGAGCCCCGAAGTGCTTCAAGCACTTCCTCCAAGCTCAGCGCACTGTCACAGAGCTCACGATCGCTCTGTGACAGGCGGGTACTCACCCAAGCCAGCATGGCCCAGGTCTGCTGCTCATCCACCACTTCGGCCAGAACAAGGCGCTATAAAAAGAAAACACCTCATTCCTAACGGCCTCGGGGGCAGAGAGCCGCACACCGTCCTCTCCCACCAGCTCCTCGATGAAGGAGCTGCGCTGCCTCTCCTGCTCCAGGCCGAAAAAGAACATCGTGCTCTTATCGCCCTTGGCAAGATACTGGGCTCTGCTGCGCACCCTGGCTCCTCTCCACTTCTCCTCCTCCAGGGCTTGTAGCTCACCCCTCAGCTCCAGCAAGAGCTCGCAGCCCCCGCCGTGATCTGCCAGGAGCCCGAGCTCTGAGGTGATCCGAGCCCGAAGCTGTCTCTCCCGCCTGGCCTTCTCCCGCCCCCGGGACAGGCCATACTAGATACTGAACTCTTTGATGGCGTACTTGAGATTATCCCACCAGACCAGCTTTTCTGACCTATACAGGGGACACTGCAGCTGCTGCCGGATAAGGTCTTCTATGCCCTGACAGAATGAAGCCTCCCCAGGAGCGCCTTATTAAAGCACCAGAGGCCGGGGCACCGGTCCTCCTGTGCCCCTGCTAGAGAAAAGTGAAGCACAGCATGGTCGCTCAGGGTCATGAACACATAGCGCATCTGGCTCAGGCACGGGAAGAGACTCATGTGCCCCTGCAACAGGTTGATCCGGCTCTGTCTCAAGACACCTTCGACGACCTGCCGCCGAGAAAAGTCCCTCCGCGCACACTAAGCCTGACGCCACGCATCCACGAACCAGTGAGCTTCCGCACTGCGCTCCAGGAAGCTGCGAGCAGCACTGCTCTTAAAGGTCATCCCAACCGCGACATCGAGCGCACTCAGTGCACAGTTAAAATCTCCGACGACCAGCCCTGGCTGCTGAAAGCAGCTCGCCTCCAGCTGCTTGAAGAAGGCGAGCCGCTCAGCTTCCCCATTGGGGGCGTAGATGTTGCTCAGCAGCACGGACTGTCCAGGAAACCCAAGACAGACCTGCAGGAGCTGGCCCTACGTGTCGCGGTGCAGGAGCCTTACGCTCTCGTACACTCCCCTCCTCACCAGCACAGCCACCCCCCTCCTGCACAGGCTGGAGGTGTTGCTGTAAAACAGCTCCCCGTCCCACTGTGCTCGCACCTTCCGGACACACTCCTCGTCCCAGAAGGTCTCCTGGAGGCAGACAACATCCGTCCGCCCCAGCAGAGCTAACACTGCCCCCAGCTTTGCTCAGTCCCTCAGCCCGTTGGCGTTTAAAGAGGCGAAAGTTGCCATCACGCATATGGCCATAAGAGTGAAATTAATTCTCCGGCCCGCGCGACAGTTCCCCCGCCCTTTCTGCCACATTCTCATTGCCAACACTTGCCGCTTCCTCCCCACCTCCTGTCTCCGCCACCGCAGAGACATCAGGGATGGGTCTGCGGACAACTCTTGAACTGGGCTTCAGGTTGGGCTGAGGCCTGACGTGGTGCCACTGGATTCCAGCCTTCGAGGGCCCAGGCGGTTGTACCCCGGCTTGCCCACAGCTGGGGAACCGCTGACGGTGATGGTGGTGGTGGTGCTGGTGCCGTCGCCTCCTCCCTCTGCCTCTCTCCCTGCACAGGCTTGGGTGTCAAAAGCCCACTGGTACGCTGAGGGGCAGCCTCTGGTGGTGGTGGTGCCCGTAGGATCTCAGCTGCACCACGCTGCACCGCCGCATGTTGTGGAGCAACCTCCCTCTGCTTCTCTTGCGGCACAGAGTGGGATGCAGCAGGATTGTTAGGGCAACGGGGCGCCTCTGCTGGTGGAGATGCTGGCTGGTCCCCGGCTCCTTTCTGCTGCGCTGTACCCAGGATTGGAGGGGCCTCCTCTGCCTCTCTCCCATCACCGGCTGGGGCGTTGCTGGCTCACTGGGGTCCTGGGGCGCCGCTGCTAGCAACTCTCCATGCTCAGCTGCAGTGGCCACTCGTAGTCCATCTTCAACCCCCTCAGCGTTGCGGGCAGCTGCTCCTGCGGCGGCTGGATCTTCCGGCTCTGGCTCGCAGTTGCAGCTCATGAGCGCATGGAGGCAGTCCGGGCACTTGGCAGCGGTGCATTTCCTGGCGCGATGGCCGGGCTGTCTGCACTCATAGAAGAGGAACTCAGGGCAGTCCTTGGCGATGTGCCCCAAGTCCAGGCAGACATGACACACCCTTTGTTGCTGGTCGTGGAGGACCCTGAAGTACTGCCCCCCCTCTGCCGTGGCGAAGCGGGTGCTGTATGGCAACGAGGCTACATGATCGGGAAAGCGAATCCGAACAAACCTCGTGCCATCAGCAATGGTGGTCCCGGGGTAGTGGCGCATCCTGATGTCCGAAATGACTCTCACCCCCCAGCTACTCAGCTTCTCCTTGATAGTCTAATCTGAGATATATGCCGGGAGGTGGAGGAAGGACACCACTACCTCCTTCCGCTCCAGCCAGCGGCAGTAGCAGGGTGTGCCCTGCACATCCAGCCCCACAGCCACCGCGTCCGCATGTTCTTTTGAGTCCAGAGTCAGTTCAAACTCTTTTGGCGTCTGGGGGCGGCAGGCAAAAAGAGAGCCCTCCCCACAGACGCCGTACACAGCTGTGATAATAGCACCCGCAGACGGTTTCTCCACGCCGCTCACATCCACCACAACAGTATGCGCCCTTGCAAAAACCCGCCAGGGGGGTCGGTCCAAATTCCTCATCTTTCTCTTACCTACACTACAATAACATTCTCTGCCTCCATGTTTTTTCCTTCCATTAAAACACAAACAGGACTCAGAAAGCAACAAAAAAGCAACAAAAAAAACCCAAAAGTCTCTTCCCTCCCCAAACAGAGCTAGGCTGAAGGGGAGGGCTTCAAAAATCAACCAAAAACACCAAAAAAACACAAAAAAACAAAGTCTAACTTAAGACAAACAAATCCTCTGTTCCTCTTCTTCTTCTCCTTCTTATAGAGAGAACAGCTCCGTCACCTCTTTTACGACGCTGCTTTTTTGAGAGCTGCTGCTGTGCTTTGACATCTGAGCTCTGTGGAAAACGATCTCAATACAATTCTGAAAAACGCGACTCCCCGAACGCCAGCCGAACAAGTCTCCACAGCCGAAGCGCTGTGTCTCTTTTCAGCTGGCGATAAACCTTTCCTCGATCCTTTGCGGACTTGTAAAACTGTTCATGATCAGTTTTACAAGCTCCTGCGCTTAAAAGCTTACAGCACCTGGTATTCCCAGGCGGTCTCCCATCCAAGTACTAACCAGGCCCATCTCTGTTTATCTTCCGAGATCAGGCATGCTCAAGGGGGTGTGGCCGTAAGCAAGAGCAAGGATCGCTGGCACCCTTCTTATAGAGAGGACAGCTCCATCACCTCTTTTACAACGCTGCTTTTTTCCCTTGCGTTTTTCTCTTCTTCCCACGTTCTCTCTCTTCACTGCCTTCGTCCCCGCTCTATTTCACTTCAACCTTTCACTCTTGCTTCCTTCCAATGAGGACGGAGCTGCGGGAGAAAGGGCGCTATAGAGGATCGCTGTGGAGAGCTGCTGCGGTGCTTTGACATCTGAGCTCTGTGGAAAACGATCTCAATACAATTCTGAAAAACGCGACTCCCCGAACGCCAGCCGAGCAAGTCTCCACAGCCGAAGCGCTGTGTCTCTTTTCAGCTGGCGATAAACCTTTCCTCGATCCTTTGCGGACTTGTAAAACTGTTCATGATCAGAATAAAAAAAACGCTCACGCTAATACACAAGCACCCGTGTCTCGCCAGAGCTGACAAATAAACAGACGGACAAGCCGCACTGCACTTGTGAACAGGGGAATGAGCGAGCGAGCGGGGATAGGGCACCTCCTGCGCTTAAAAGCACCTGGTATTCCCAGGCTGTCTCCCATCCAAGTACTAACCAGGCCCATCCCTGTTCAGCTTTCAAGATCAGGCATGCTCAAGGGGGTGTGGCCGTAAGCTAGAGCAAAGCTCGCTGGCACCCCACTTATAGAGAGGACAGCTCTGTCACCTCTTTTACGACGCTGCTTTTTTTCCCCTGCGTTTTTCTCTTCTTCCCACGTTCTCTCTCTTCACTGCCTTCGTCCCCGCTCAATTTCACTTCAGCCTTTCACTCTTGCTTCCTTCCAATGAGGACGGAGCTGCGGGAGAAAGGGCGCTATAGAGGATCGCTGTGGAGAGCTGCTGCTGTGCTTTGACATCTGAGCTCTGTGGGAAACGATTTCAATACAATTCTGATAAACGCGACTCCCAGAACGCCAGCCGAACAAGTCTTGAAGTGGAAATCTAATAAGTAAATTGATTCTTAAAATGTAGAGAGCTTTGCAAGAAATATATTGGTGCTTTAAGATGTAGCGGTGAGGCTTAAATAATAAGGCAGAATTAAGTGTTTCTGAGCTTCCCAAATGAGGCCCCATTTCTCTGTTCATCTCTGTGGTGCAGCCACAGAGAAACTATTCATGCAAGATGTTTTCTTTTGATAAGGACAGCTCCCACAGGGGGATGCACTTAGCTAAGCCTGGCTATCATGATCAATGGTCATCCATTGGCGCCTATCTGTTTAGGGAGTGCCAGTTGGACATCTGGACTGCATTACTAAGTGTCAGGACTAAGTGACTCATATCTCACCTTGATCAACCAATCAGGGACTGGTAGGGCCGAGTAACCCACGTGGGACTCTGATGCCCATGGAACTTTCAGCCAATCAATGAGCTGAAGTTCCTCCAGGTAAAACAGGCAACACAGAGAGCCTGGGAGATTGAGATTCAGATTCAGATTCAGACAAGATTCAACAATTCTAAAGGGAATTCAAAGGAGAATCCCAAGGGCAGGACATTCTCACAGCGCGCCTCCTGACCATCCTGAGACTCAGCCCGGACAACCACGGAACGGCCAGTGTGTCCGAGTGCCAGAACTTTCCTTTGTTCTAAGAGTCTAGAGTGGAAGTTGCCAGAGAGTAACCAGCAGCAGGCCTCGTGAACAGGTCGGAACTGTGGACAGCTGAATCACTATTCAGAACTAGCTCTTCATCAGGAACGAACCAGTCCTCTTCCTGACTTGCTGGGACCCACAGTCATCTTTTCTCCTGTGCACAAACTTTGCTAGTTAAGCCAACAGTGAGCATCAGCAGCGCACCGTCGCAAGCCGCACAGCACAGCCTGGCACGGAGCCAGAGAGCGCGGATTGGACAGCAACAGCCTGCAACTGTTTCTTTGTGCCCGCAGGAGATCTGAATCCCCAAAGATTGGATGAGTATTCAACTTCAATGCATTACAGCTCGAGAATTCAATTGTTATCCAAACCAGTTGATATCAATTTAATTCCTAAGAGTTATGTACTTGTTTGAGTATCTAATGTAGAAGTTGTAACCAAGTTCACTTTACGAAACGGTCTTAATGAATGATATACTGAATGTATGTCCTCTTGATATGTGTAACACTTTGTAACTGATTGAATATATACCTTTTGTATTCTGATAACCCTCTCGATAAGATCTGTTAGGTTTACATGCATATTCTATGTATTAATAAATGTATCCTCGTGTGTTAGTACCTGTGTGTGTGCGTTGTTTGAGTTATGTCGCATGGTTGGATTCTAAAGCCATCAAAAGAATCAACTTTGTGATTTACTGCTACAATTAATAATTGTCTCAGTAAATGCCCAAACCCTACAGAACTGGTGCCTTCAGAGACCCACTATGATTACATATTTGGCGTCCCTGGACCGGTTTTCCCTACATTATTTGGCGTCCCTGGGTCAGCTTAATCTACAAAGATAATATATTTCAAGGATGTAAATGCTGTGCTACAGTACGTGCAGAATTTTAGAAAACAGTGTATCAACAAAGTACACTGTTTAGGTTACTTTAGAAGACAATGTACCAAAACAATATATGCTTTCTGGGTCGTTAGAATTAGCTGAAAGTAACTGATTAGCTTTGAATAACAAATCTAGTGCTTCTTCTCTCGCTTTTTGATGTAATCAGTTTTCTCTTAGGGAAAGGGGAACTTTTAGAAAGGACAAAGCGCTGAGCTTTTTTACAGCGCAACATCTTTTAAAAACCCTGTACTGCTTGTAACAAATTGAGTCTCTGGTTGCACTTTGCGAAGTGGCAGCAGGGCTTGCAATATTGAAATAAAGACCTTTCTCAGGTGAGAACTCTCTCTTGTGGCTTCCTTGATAGTTCCATGACAATTTGGGGGCTCGTCCGGGATCAGAAACCTGAACGCGAACGGCTGCTGAAACTCCATCTGGACCCTGACAATTTTAGCAAAATTGGACGAACCTCAGAGGATAAATTGTTTATCCTTCCAGAGACGCGTCTGGAGAATTGGCAGCTGTCTGACGCCAGTAAGTGATCCTTAAAAATTAATAGTTTGAGAAGCGAGCCACAGGGGTGTTCTCACGTGGGTTTGATGAGTCTGGGACTCATATAAAGAACTTATCTTAACACAGACGTGTGGTTTTTGCTCTGCGGAGTAGTTGATGTGATAAGGTTCTAAGTAAGGCACCGATTGGTAAAAATGGGAAATTAAAATTCAAAGATGAAAATGGGACCGAGCAGTCCAGCAAAAGTACATGTACGACAAATTCAGAGAAACAAGTATAGCCTGGGTTAGAGTAAAAAAAATGTTTTATGTTCATGAACTGTAAAGCTAGGGTAATAGGTGTAAGGGAACTTGCACATAATTTATATATGATAATTAGGGGCCCATAACTATGAAGGATCTTTGTAAGTGAATCAGAATGGACAGAGGAAAGTTGAATTAGGAAAAATAAGTTTTCTGAAGAAGGGGAAACTAAGAAGAGAAGGAGAAGAACGGAAAGAAAGTGAATTGGAAAGCTTATGTAATGGAAAGAGAAATCACAGAAATAATGGGAAGCTTCAAAAAAGACTAGTCTTGAAACTAAAGAACAGCAAGCTGCAGCTAAAGTCATGACCATGCCTTCTAAAAAGAAAAAGTCTCCACCAAAACTAGAAAGCGGTCCGGAGCCAAAGCCTTTTCACTTGTTCGTGAAATGCCAATGTGCACTTTAACAGGTCCAGAAGGAACTCCAGCATATGTACATTGACATTGGTCTCCTAGTGAATTATTTGCATTAGTTAAGTCTTTTCCTAAATTGCCTGATGACCGTAAAGAATTTCGAAGAAAGGCAAGCCTTGATCTTGATTGTCTTAAGCCTAATTACAGTGACATAACCTTGTTGCTAGATTATATTGTTCCTAAAGGTTTACAACGTCCTCTAAAAAGGAGGAGGCAGATTGGCGGATATGTAACCCAAATGATGAAGAAGTATCCATCTAAATTAAACCACACGGACATGGAGAGGAAAAGTTAGGCGACCGCTTCTAAAAAGAGGTAAGGACTCCTCTTTTCTAAAAAGTCCCTTGTCCTCTCCATGTTGCTGTGGTGCTGAAGCAAGTACAACAGAAAAATGAGTTAATGGTGTATGTGTTTTTAGATGCCTGTTTTGTGAAGGTGGGGTAGAAAAAAGGGATTGCTGAAGGAATAGCGTCTCGCCCTGCCCGTGCGAAACAATCCAGGTGTTGCATCCTGGTACACGACTGCAGTATGGCTGAAGGTAGTAACTAGAACTGTACTCGCAGAAGAGCCGAAAATGGTAACTCGATTCAACTGTGTGTTTAAAGCCAGGATTTGGAACCTGGTCCGTGATCCTGAATTGTGATAGTTCGTCAGTTTGTCTCGACTGGGGGGTTCCGCGGGGCGCGTGGGAGAAGTGAAAATGGTTTGGTGTGAAGAAAAAAAAAAGTTTGATTAATCCAAAGTGAAACAAAGAAATATGTCGGACGGAATTTAGGCTGAACAGGAATGTAGAAAAGTGCATGAACATTTGGATAAAAATAAACAATATTTAGAGGAATATTTGAGAATTCAACAGAATATCATAGATGAGACACAAAAATCTCTGATGGAAAAGCTAAAAGCAATGGCTGAACGAAACGAAGTTATATATGCAGAAAAAGAAACAGCAAAAGAAGAAATAGAACGCCTTAAGAGAGAATCTAGGAGAAGGGTGGGAATTAGTGTGGAGATTTTTGAAAGAGCATTACCCACCGAAAACTGATTAGACAGCATGTCAGCAGAAGGAAGTGAGGATGTTTCAGATTTTACAGAAAGGTTTATAGCTTTATGGATATTATACTCGGGGTTAGCCGATGAGAAGGAAGTGAATGAAGATACTTCCACAGTAATAAAACAAATTTACTTGAGTGGGTTGATGTTGCTGATGATAAAACCTGATGTTGCCAAGAATGTACAACTATGCTTTCCTGATATTACGGACAGCGGAGACAGATTTGATTTAATAACTCGTGAAGCATGCATGCAGAAGTGCGAGCGCTGCAAATGGGGTAAAAAGACTCCCAAGGAGGAGAAAAGGGAGCCGCCACTTTGTTGAAATTATTGTGCGACTTTAATGTTATACCGAGATATAAAACCCCAAAGACAAAACTACTAATAAGCTGGTGTACAGTTACTAAAAAAAAGGTGTTTTTTGGAGAAATTGTAAGAAAGAGGCTTGATTTCACAATTAAAGAACATGTCAGAAGCTGAAACGAGAGCCGTGCGTGAACTAACAGTTTTAATCTAGTAAACCCCTCTGTAGCCTTCCTAAATTTATCTCAGGATTTAAATAAAAGTGAAATAATCTTACAGTGTGCAGTAACTGGGGGACACAGGAGCACAGCTGTCCTGTTTTTAGACTAAAACAGCATAAAGATGTGATATAAAGTTTTCTAACGGGTAACAGGAGGCTACAGGAGAAGGGGTGCAAGGGTTGTGTTTAAAGCAAATATAAGCTGTCACAGTCTGCTTGGGAAAAGATGTACAGTTTCAACTACTGATGTGGGTGGGGGACACCCCAGACCTATTTTAGGCCCAGACCGCAGCATTTTATAAGGAATTACTGCATGAAATAGCATTTATGTAAACTAACTCAATAGAGTTATGTGATATTGTGATTGTTTTACCTAATTACGGAATCCATAAGGCCGGGCTACTCCAAGTATTGGATCTAAAGAGGAAAAAAAGGAGTATAAAACCAACTACATGATAAAGCCAGGGTGAATGCCTTCTCAGAACGAGCTTGTCCAGTGACGTATTGGTTTAAGGGGGGTAGTGCAGTCTAAAGACAAAATTGCCTTGACCCCTGCAGCACAAACTGTTTTTGATGTTTTGAAACAAGCTTTCTTGCAGACACTGGCCCTGGACTGTATTCCCTCAGACTGATCATCTGCATGTAATCTGTCTGTAAGTGAAAGAAATGGGTTGTGAGCCGTTGTGCTGGTGCAGGAGCCTGGAGATAGGCATCGTCTGGTGGGTTATTATTATTCAGGACCCCTTGATGCGGTGGCCAAGGGGCCGTGTTTATGTGTTGTGCAGGCTACCTGCCTGGCTGTATAAACTGTGAATAATCTGGTGTAGAACTAGCAGACCGAATGAAAATATTTAATTGAAACTTGTAAATATGCTAAATGGAAAATTGTAGCAATTTATATAGACTGTATATATACATTTGGTGTATGCCACAATTTTGGATGGCAGTGAAGGAATAGGGATTTCCCCAACATGGAAGGGACTCCAATCAAGAATGCTGGGTTTGTCTCTGAACTGTTAGAAGCTTTGCAGCTACTGACTGAAGTAGCTGTGGTAAAGTATAAATCACATAATAAAGAAATGTTTCCAGTACCTCGAGGGAACAACTTTGCAGATGTAGCTGTCAGGTGCACAGTCCTGGTAGAACAGGAGTCTGAGACCCCTGTGAGACCTCTGTTGGTGAAAAGGGGACAGCTACAGGATATTCAGGATAAGGCCTCTAAAGCAGAGAAAAGGACATGGTTAGAAAAGAGTGTGGTGCTGCCAGCACACTGGACGCTCTGCATGCCCTCACAGCCTAATGCCCTTTGTAGCTCGACTAATGCACTGTGTCGGACACCTGGGTGTGAGTCAAATGGTGTGCTGGTTACCCAAACCTGGGTGGGGACCGTGTTTGAAGCAGTAGCCACTTATGTGGCATCTCAATGTGATGCTTATCAAAGGAACTCAACTACAGTTCAGGTGCAGGTGCTACAGCTCAAAAGGCCTGCTCCTGAGAAACCTTTCATGCAGTACCAAATGTTTACAACCTTGGCTCTTATAATCTGTTTTCCCAGTGGGTTGCTGTCACTGCCCCTGTGTCTACCAAACACTTGATGATGGAGATAAGCCCTTGGTGGGCACTGCCCTACCGCATGTATTATGATCAAGGGACAGGCTGTGGCTGGATTATTCGGGGTGAGATGGACTGAGATCACCCTCAGTCTGCTAGAACAGTGGAATGAAGGAACAGAAAAGATTGACTAGACATCAGACTGAAGGAACACCATGGGATGCGGGCTGGATCAAACAGAACTGTGTAATAGAGCCTGTTTGATATCATCACAGGCCAATCAACGAAACTTCCTAGAGGGATGAATTTGGCTAATGGATTGTTGAATTTGCTAATTCTCTATTGTAGTATTGTAGGTTGTTAATTGAAGAGGTGCACGGGGCTGGTGAACAGGTGCTGGACACTTGGAGACCTCCAGTAGAGGGAAGACACGACCTGATACCTGGCGAGTGGGTGTGGGTGAGGAAGATATACCCTGCCAGATGTTGCAACCCTGCTGGGAAGGACCATATCAAGTGCAACTGACTACCGACTCTGCCATCTGAGTGACAGGATGAGATCGCTGGATCTACGCATTGCGCTGACACCGAACCACTGCACCAGAGACTGAGTGAACATTATTATATTGTCACTGTTTCTGTGTTTGTTGAGCTTCCTGAGGGGGGGTGACAGTGTACCTGTTAAGTGTAAGGAGTTTTACTTTAATAAATGGGGATATGGAATCAATACTTTTTCAGTCAGCCACAAATAATAATCAGAGCTCCTGTTGGGATTGTATTGCTATAAAAGATGCTCATGGGAGTAATCCCCTTTGGTAGAGGTGATTATTTAGGTTAATTGGCATGGGTAAATAGCCCTGCTTTTAGTCTGAGTGTAACTCAGATGTATTAGAATGGAAATAACTGTATGCTCCTCGCTATAATCACAGTTTTAGGCCATTCTCTATTAGGGTGATAGACAGCTGTTTAGGTGAGCAAAGACTAAACAGTACTTGTATTCTAGACAATTATTAGCAAATTAATGACTTAGCAAAGCACATCTATGATGAAGAAAAATATATATCATAATTATAATCCAGATGATTGGGGCATTGGTGCATGGCTACAGTCTGTGCTAGGATCCTGGAGAGGGTCTCTGGTTCAATACATATTTGTGTGTCTGGTATTATTCGTTATAATCATACTGTTAATATCCTGCTGGAAAAACATGTGGACTAAAGCTGCTGCTTCTGTGCTAATTGTACGCCCTGAAGGGATCATGAAGGTCAAAAAATGATTTCATGGGAAAGGTTCTCTTATCTAGTGGCAGAACCTGATGGGTAGAACAATATAGTTTTAAGGGGGGGTTACCCTTGGGAGTGATTCCCCTAGATGCACATTATTATTATGATTTGTTTGTTCATAATAAGATGTTTTGCAGGAACGGGCCAATGAGAAATTTTACAACTTCAGCTACAATTGTTCTGCAAAATGGCACAGCTGAGGCAGTGGAACAATGTGTAGATTTTTCTAAGAGTTATTACTCTTCTGGTGAAAGACTTCAGGAAAAAGAAGTGGTGTTCACTCAGGTGGAGGGGGCCGTACCAAGGCTGCTGACCACTGCGACTGCTGTGAAAGTCACGGAAAGGGTGCCCTGAATTCATGCCTCCCACTGTAAAAGGGTCACAAACGAACTGAGCAAAGCGCAGGAGTGATGTCTCCACAGGGATAGATGGGGATCACATGCTTGGGACTGATGTGCCCAGCCTTTTTCCTTTTTATGTGGAAGCCTGTCACCACCCAGAAAGAGGAAGAATCTAAATGCGAAGCCTCTTTGTATACAAACTGGCTGAATGAAACTGATAATGAGGGGGATATGAGTAATTTGTGGTATAAACTTATAAATCATACTGTAAAGTTAAAGAAATTTAATGCATCTTGTTATGTATGTGCTTTAATGCCTCATTCTACAGCTTCACCCATTTCTCTCCTGGTTAGAATCACTGTTTGGGCCAGGGGGAATGTTTTTCTTTAAGTTACTAACACCGATTATAGTAGCTGTGATACTTGTCTTCCTGTTTTTGTGTTGCTGTACGACATATTATTCCAATGCTTTGAAATATGGTAATGAATATGTTTGCGTATCAGTATGTTCTGATAAGAACGCAAGAATCCGAAGTATGGGAGCCCCCTGGGAGTCCATATTGTAACGCCCTCGCCTGGTGGTGAGGAGGAAGCGCCCCTAGGCGCTCGTAGTACCGCTGGGCATGCTGGGAGTGGTAGCCGGGGAGAGTCTGAGGGTCAGCACGATGACCAGCGGCTGACCCTACCTGTGTAAATAATGTCCTAGTAATTCTAGTGCCCTGTGTAGTCCTGTAAAAGTATAGTGTGTTGTTAGGTAATTACCACCCTAAATATGTGTACGTGTTCCGTCAGTCTCCTCATGTGTGTGTAGATCCTGTGTTTGGTTTTGTGTGGTTGTAAATGAATAAAGCTAATGTTTGTTTGGGTGGGACGGGCTCTCCTCCAAGCTCTACAGACACTTTCAGCAGTCCCTGGGGCCCCTCCTTCTGGAGGTGTTCCAGGAGATTGCCAGGACCGGCGCTCTGACCCCATCTATGAGAAGGGGGGTGATCTCTCTTGTCTACAAAAAGCAGGGGGATCCCTCCCTTTTGAAAAACTTTCGCCCGATCAGTCTGTTGAACACAGACTATAAGATACTAACTCGTGTTCTCTCCCTCAGGCTCGGGAAGGTTCTGCCCAGGATCCTGTCGCCTTCGCAGACCTACTGCGTCAAGTGGAGAGACATCGCGGACACGGTGTGCTCCATCAGAGATGTTGTGGACCTTATGCGGGAGCAGCCGAGGGGTGGATACGTCCTGAAACTGGACCAGGAGAAGGCCTTCGACAGGGTGGAGCATTCCTTCCTGTTTGAGGTCTTGAAGAGCTTTGGCTTCGGCGAGGCCTTCATCTCCTGGGTGAGGCTCGTGTACAAGGGGATCGTGAGCTGTGTCAAGGTGAATGGTTCCCTCACGAGCTTCTTTCCAGTGACCTTGCCTGGGGGCACCGCCACCTCGTTGATCTACCAATATGCTGACGACACCAGACTGACGTTGGCAGAGGTGGCGGAGATCTCGGCCATTTTAGAGGTGGTGCAGGCCTACTGCGCTGCCTCGGGCGCCAAGGTAAACTTGGAGAAGTCTGAGGTCATGCCGGTGGGGAGGGCAGACCTTGCCCCGCTCTTCGGTTACCCTTTCAGGGTTGAGACGGGTCACCTGAAGGTCCTTGGCATCTACATTAACGCTGATGAGCAGGCCACTGGGCTTCTCCTGTGGAAGGAGAAGCTCATTAAGATGAGGGCAAATTAAATCGGTGGAGACACAGGTCCCTGACCCTAAAGGGAAGGGTCCTGCTCGTTAACACACTGTGCCTGTCCCTCTTGTGGTACCCACTTTCTGTGATGCCTCTTCCTGAACGGGTACAGAATGAGATTAGGCAACTGGTGGTGGGATTCGTGTGGGAGGGGAAGCCTCCGCGGGTCACTCATGACACCCTCATTGGGAAAATCTCCAGGGGTGGGCTGAAGCTGTGTGATGTAGGCCTGAAGCTGAAAAGCTTTAGGCTGAAAGTAGTGAAGAAGTTCCTTGACCTGGATAATGTCAGCATTTGGAAGATTGGTATGGGAAGCTACCTCGAGACTTGCGGGGGCTTGGGGCAGGAGACTCTCCTGGTGAGGCTGACTCCGGGGTTGATAAAACATCTGCCCTCCTTTTACAGGGAGGTCCTGCTGGCGAGGGGGTAGTTCATGTCCCAGCATGTGTCCTACATGCCGGAGACCCGGGCCCAGATTCTGGAACAACCTCTGTTCCTCGACCCCCTGCTGGTGTCTCGATGGAACAGGCAGCTCTACGAGGCTGGCATATCCAAGGTCAAGGATCTTCTTTATGAAGTAAAGGACGGATTTCTGCCCACCCAGGCTATTGTCGACGCTGTGCGAGAGGTCGACGACGAGCTGCCTGTCAGTAAGATCCGTCAGGATTACGAGCAGCTCAAACTCGGTCTCCCGGACAGTTGGCTGGAGAAGCTCCATCTACAAGACGGGGCAGCAGGCCCGGCCTGGCCGGAGCTGAGGGTGAAGTGGGGGGACCGTGGGGTGGACCTCCTGGGGTTCACCACCAGCATGTTCTACAGGCTGATGGTGGCGAAACGCTTCAGCGTGCCGGTCTCAGAGGTGTTCTGGGGTAAGATCTTCCCCCAGCTCGAGCCAGGGCGTACTTGACGGATCTGCTGGATGGCCTGTTTCGCTCTGTTCGAGGAGCTGTTCTTGACGGGGTGCCCTGGAAAGAGCTGTTCCTCTTTGGGTACCGCGGGTCTGAGAGGGGGGTTAACGCCATTTTAGTGAACCTCCTCCTCAGCCTAACGAGGACAGCTGTCTGGGAGAGGAGGAACCTCATGATGTACAATGGCCTGAAGCCAGACCTTGTCAGGCTGTGCATTGCCAGGGTGAAGGACTGCTTCTCTCTCAGCCTGGCCTACCGCAGGGCTGAGAGGCGGATGGCCGACTTTCGCAGGATCTTCTTAAAAAATAACATCTTTGTGGACCTGCGGGAGGAAGGCCTGTACTTCCGGCTCTGAGATGGGGGTGTCTTTGAACAAAAGACACACACGGCTCCACCCTTTTCCACCCCTGAATAGCATTGGCGAGTTGAATAGCATTCAATTCACATCGAATAGCATTGGCCCCTGAATAGCCCCTGAATAGCATTGGCGTAGCTCAGCACTGGGCCACTGGGCACAATTTCCCACCGTTTCCAGAGTGTAGTGGTTATCACGTTAGCCTCACATGTGGAATGTCCCCAGTTCAAAACAGAGCAGCTTTTTTTGTTGCCACGCACACTGTTTGGGGATTCGCCTAGCGCTGTGATTGAACAGACCCACTCACCTCTTAGTGTGGCGGGATCTGCACAGTGCATGTCGCAGCGCTTTCTGCTTTCACTTCAATGTGCTTCCTGATGTCGAGTCGTGTGCTGTGCAGAGGCTCTGAAAGCGAGAGCAATGAAAAAGTGCACAGCGCTGTGAAAGAAAACACAGAGAAGTGAAAGGCAGTCCTTTCTCTAAGACCGGGGTAAAGTTAGCTTGAAGTTCAAAAATGATTTTGGCACACCTGTAGTGCTTTCGCGAAATCTCTTAGAGTTACAAAAACACTTGCTTTGTGTATAAAATGCATTATGAATGCTTTCTCAGCCTTCACTTTGCCATTTTTATGTCTTTTTTTTACCACGCTCAAATATTGTTTTGTCCATATCTTCACAATGGAAGCACAGAACGTCTTCAAACCAAATGCATTTTAAAGACCACAACTTGTGGAAATTTCCACATTCTCTACATCAAACTTTCAGTGAGCTAATTTCGTTTTTCATCGATGCGTAATTACGCACTAACTGGAACCCGGGGGACCGCTGTGTGCACATGTTCACAATGCGAGACATACTGTTCAATACGGCTTCATGCGAAAAACCCGTATATGACCTTAGGAAGCAGAACAGTGCAGTGCAGAACAGTGCAGTCTCCAATTACCCAGACTGTAAGATGTTCAGCGAGCCGCACACGTTTCGGTGGCTGAGAGAGGGCAGTTTTTGCTTCTGCATTTCCCAAGTAAGGACGCATGACAACAAGCGATCGCGGTGCTCATCTACGACACAGTGGTGATGAGTTTTCAGTACGTGTTCTTTTGAATGAGCAATGAGGTTGCCGCCTTGGACAGCTGACTGCACGCTCTCATTGTGCCACGTGATGAGAATTCACCAGGCTCGTTCAGTCATTAGTCACATTCCATCGTTTGCCATAAGCAGACGCTGCGAAGTGATGTGGATATCAGTTCCCAGTCTTGTGGAAGAGGAGGAAAAGAGCACACGAGGGCTCGTCCGGGAGTTGAACCCGGGACCTCTCGCACCCAAAGCGAGAATCATACCACTAGACCAACGAGCCACAGCAGCACTTTCCATTTCAGTCTGTCAGCGAGCTTGAGGATGGGGAGAGGCGCCATTCGCTCGTCCAGTCAGACCTTCATCAATAAGTCAAGAAAGCTGCAATTACATGACTGCCTTGCAGACGAAGGGCAGTGAACTGTGCCCGGTAAGAGGGGAACAAGCGGCACTAGGTGACGCCGAGGCATAAGTCCCAGCGAGGGGGGTTGGCTTGTATGGTACAGCGCTTGCTTTGCATGTGGGAGATAGCAGGATCAATTCCCGCATCCTCCAGGTGTGTGCTTAGAGCTTGATGTGCCGAAAGGTGTCCTTTAGCCTGTGGTCTCGCCTTACATGGAGAGCATCGTGCAGCTGTCCAGCGTTTCGCAGCCACGCCCCCTTTTCATCTTCTCTCTGGCTTAAGCGTCACTCCGCCCCTCTCTCTTGACATTTCATGTCAGCATGTCAGAAGTCCGAGTGACATTTTTAATGGCTGAGTGAGGGCACGATGCTGAAGCAGAGAGGCCACTTCAGCCACAGAGACTTGTGCTAGGTGAGATCTGAAAGACGGACTCGCAACAGAAACAGACCAAAAATGTATCGGTGAGATCAAAAGGCAAATGCAACATTCAGCAGAGGGCGTCTAAAGATTAGGGAACGGGCGACTGAAATCCATGTGAGGCAAACTTTCCGGTGTGTGTACTGCAGCTGGGCTTGTTGGCGTAATTGGTAGTGCGTCAGTCTCGTCATCTGAAGGGCCTGAGTTTGATCCTCACACGGGGCAGGGCTGCTTCCTCTCTTGCTCTTTTCAAACACTTGCGGCAACTGTTCGCTCATAACCACGTCTGGAATGCGTGACCTTTACACGGGCGAGAAGCAACGCCGCATCCCTTTTCTAAAGAACATTCACATTCAGAAATAAGTCAAGAAATTTGCCATTACTTTCGCTCGCACTGCTGTCAGCCTGCCCATGTTGCCAAAGAAAGATTCACTCGGCGTCAACATGACAGAACAGCGATCACTTGAAAACAATGTTCCACACTCCGTAAGCAAGAACTTCAGTGTTTGCAGTCACCCGATATGCCGATAGTCAAAGGAGCGCAAAACACGAAGCGTCAAAAGACAAGATGAGTTGATGGAAAGAGCGTTGAATTGATGAGCACAAAAGTTCAGCTCGTACAATAGGCAACGAAGGTCTCAGCGTCGTCATCGCACTTGAAAGGACTGCCTTGCAGACCAAGGGCAGTGGGCGGTGCCCGGTAAGAGGGGCAGAGGCGGTAAGACATGATGCCGAGACGCATGAAGCGAGGGGGATTAGCTCAAATGGTAGAGCGCTCGCTTAGCATGCAAGAGGTAGCGGGATCGATGCCCGCATCCTCCAGGTCTGAGTTTGGATCTCCGGAAGCCCGGTGCTCTTGTTTAGCTTCTGCGACTTCTGACAGGTGCTCCTCCGTTGCGGAGAGAATGTCCTTCAGTTGTCAAGCGTTGAAGGGCCACACCTCCTTCCCAACCTCAGTCTGCACTGAGTGCGTCTCCGGCATTTTCTCGTCCAATTTGTCAGCTTAGCAAGTGAAAAGTATATCCGAGTGAAAACAGTGCTGATAATACTCTCACGAATTGTTAGAAGACGTGCTTTTGATCATCGATTGCTTAACAATCACATTCGTTCGACTTGAGCCATCAAGCTCGTAGTTTTCCTTCAAATCTTGAAAGCTCTCAGTGAGAACATCATAGGCTGCAGGACGCCCCGTAACTTGATTACTTCAACAGAAAGAAGAGCAGACAGCTCGACAAATATGTGAGGCGCAGAGAGCGCAAGGCGAGCCGCACACGTTTCGGTGGCTGAGAGAGGGCAGTTTTTGCTTCTGCATTTCCCAAGTAAGGACGCATGACAACAAGCGATCGCGGTGCTCATCTACGACACAGTGGTGATGAGTTTTCAGTACGTGTTCTTTTGAACGAGCAATGAGGTTGCCGCCTTGGACAGCTGACTGCACGCTCTCATTGTGCCACGTGATGAGAATTCACCAGGCTCGTTCAGTCATTAGTCACATTCCATCGTTTGCCATAAGCAGACGCTGCGAAGTGATGTGGATATCAGTTCCCAGTCTTGTGGAAGAGGAGGAAAAGAGCACACGAGGGCTCGTCCGGGAGTTGAACCCGGGACCTCTCGCACCCTAAGCGAGAATCATACCACTAGACCAACGAGCCACAGCAGCGCTTTCCATTTCAATCTGTCAGCGAGCTTGAGGATGGGGAGAGGCGCCATTCGCTCGTCCAGTCAGACCTTCATCAATAAGTCAAGAAAGCTGCAATTACACGACTGCCTTGCAGACGAAGGGCAGTGAACTGTGCCCGGTAAGAGGGGAACAAGCGGCACTAGGTGACGCCGAGGCATAAGTCCCAGCGAGGGGGGTTGGCTTGTATGGTACAGCGCTTGCTTTGCATGTGGGAGATAGCAGGATCAATTCCCGCATCCTCCAGGTGTGTGCTTAGAGCTTGATGTGCCGAAAGGCGTCCTTTAGCCTGTGGTCCCGCCTTACATGGAGAGCATCATGCAGCTGTCAAGCGTTTCGCAGCCACGCCCCCTTTTCATCTTCTCTCTGGCTTAAGCGTCACTCCGCCCCTCTCTCTTGACATTTCATGTCAGCATGTCAGAAGTCCGAGTGACATTTTTAATGGCTGAGTGAGGGCACGATGCTGAAGCAGAGAGGCCACTTCAGCCACAGAGACTTGTGCTAGGTGAGATCTGAAAGACGGACTCGCAACAGAAACAGACCAAAAATGTATCGGTGAGATCAAAAGGCAAATGCAACATTCAGCAGAGGGCGTCTAAAGATTAGGGAACGGGCGACTGAAATCCATGTGAGGCAAACTTTCCGGTGTGTGTACTGCAGCTGGGCTTGTTGGCGTAATTGGTAGTGCGTCAGTCTCGTCATCTGAAGGGCCTGAGTTTGATCCTCACACGGGGCAGGGCTGCTTCCTCTCTTGCTCTTTTCAAACACTTGCGGCAACTGTTCGCTCATAACCACGTCTGGAATGCGTGACCTTTACACGGGCGAGAAGCAACGCCGCATCCCTTTTCTAAAGAACATTCACATTCAGAAATAAGTCAAGAAATTTGCCATTACTTTCGCTCGCACTGCTGTCAGCCTGCCCATGTTGCCAAAGAAAGATTCACTCGGCGTCAACATGACAGAACAGCGATCACTTGAAAACAATGTTCCACACTCCGTAAGCAAGAACTTCAGTGTTTGCAGTCACCCGATATGCCGATAGTCAAAGGAGCGCAAAACACGAAGCGTCAAAAGACAAGATGAGTTGATGGAAAGAGCGTTGAATTGATGAGCACAAAAGTTCAGCTCGTACAATAGGCAACGAAGGTCCCGGCGTTGTCATCGCATTTGAAAGGACTGCCTTGCAGACTAAGGGCAGTTGGAGGTTGCTGTTTTGAGACGGAGGCATTGGGATGGTGGGCCGAGATCTATTCTTCTTAAGGAATTCTTCATCGTGAAAGATCGGTCCACAGGTCATCCAAAGAACTCAGGGAATCATGTGCTACTGAATGGAGTGAAGTGCTGAAACACATGACATGCCCCCTTGATCTCACGTGCTGCAACATGCACAGCTACCGTCCACACCAGGCAGTGGGGCTTCAGCAGAATTTGCTACGCCACCTGCAATTACATATCCAGCTGCACACATATACATGGCCCTTCTTTCGTTTTCAGGATCTCAAAAAAAAGCTTAGCTTGGTTTTCCTGCCACCTGATTGACCTCATCTCCCTCAGAATGTGCCCCGCCACATTCATTGCTGAAGCAGGACGGAGGCTAACGGACATGTCAGAACAGTGAGGTTCAACGATCTCTCCAAAATATTGTGGTTGTAGTGGAAGAGATATGTTTTAAATTGTACCTTGGTATTTCAAACTCTCTCTAGAATGTTATCCATTTCTATTTTATTTTGACAGGAACTGTTAAAAGGCTAATGACACTAGATGAAAAGAGAAAAAAGAAAACACAACGTTTCAGCCGTGGAGGCTTCTTCAGGTGTGAGGGCTCCACGGCTGAAATGTTGTATTTTCTTTCTTTTCTTTTAAGCATGGAATAGACCTATTACTTGTTCCTTTGCAGCCTACACATGGTGATGCAGCTCCCCACCTGAACTGCTAATGATACTAGATGCCTGGTAGTTTGTGGTACTTGGTTATCGTCTTATGTGTGCTCAAACTGCATATGTGTTGTAGCAGCGAGGCTTATTAATAAGAAAGAATTAAGTGTTCTGAGCCTTCCCAAATGAGGCCCCATCTCTGTTCATCTCTGTGGTGCAGCGGCCCAGCACTGAGCTTCGCCAATGTGATTCAGCTGCTTCCAGTGCCTTTATTGGAGTGCGCTGATGGACCGTGCTCTCTCTCCAGAGACCAGCACGCCTGTCATGGACGGAGCAGGAAAGGCGGCGCCACATTCTACAGCCCTCTCCACGCAATCGATGAAATCGGGCTACTGAAGTGGAGAAAATCGCCTCTCCAGAAAGTGCAAATATCATCTTGGAGACTATAAATCCTATTGCCGAAGGTCAGCCCTGTCTACCAGAGTAACCCTCCCACAGCGATGATCAGCTCGTCTCACACGCGAGAAGTTTCGGTTGGAAACAAGCGCCCCCTCTTCTCGCACGTTTTGCACGTTCGAGTAGTTTTAATGCGGCTCTTTCGTACACGGTGCTGATCTTTTGGAAAGCAGGAGGCAAAACCGAGTCGAACCCGGGCCGCCTGGGTAAAAACCAGGAACCCTAACCGCTAGACCATATGGCAGCGAACAGCCATGCTGTTCCCGGCATCATCCGAGCAAACTACGTAAATATGAGAAAACACGCAAGAGAGTTGTCACTCAGAGTGTCGAAGGGTCGATGTATACTGGGGCTCAGTTGAAATGCAACGTCAGGACTTTTCCAAATTATGTCACACGAAGAGAGCACAGCCTTTTCCACCCTGCCATGCGTGTATCGGTAACTCCCCGTGATCGTATAGTGGTCAGTACTTTGCGTTGTGGCCGCAACAACCCCGGTTCGAATCCAGGTCACGGCAGAATAGGGGCGTCTGCTTTTACTACTTGCACGAATGAAGGCAAAAAAAAGCCAATCGATGTGAACGAACGGCGCTTTACAGAGGAGTACTGCCTGACTGGATCGTTGATGAGCGACAGAGGCCACTCCGACCCCTTCTTGGTTTTCTTCAATGACTTACTAAGGATCTTCTTCACATTCGCCCATGCAGGGGAAGCCAGTTACACCAAAGCAAACGCAGGAAAGTGCATTTCAAGCAGAGACCAGGAGGGACTTGTTTACACTGAGAGTGGGTGGAGAATGGAACAATGCGCCCAGCCCTGTTGCTGGAGCCGATTCTTGATGAGATTTTGGGCTCACTAAGAGGCCCCCTCTGGATGCTATTCTTTCTGTTGTTCTTGCAGGTCCTGCGCTGCTTTTGAGCCGACAGAGCTCATCCTGGTCTGTCGGCACAGCCCAATTGCAAATGATCAGCTCCGCATACAGAAGGAACGTGCATTTGGTACAAGAGTGCATGAAGGCACCGGAAATACATTGGGAACAAATGACCGGTCGCTCAAGACCTCTGTGAAGTACAGGAGCTTGCAAGAAGCAGCTGTTTCCGCCCGGTCTCAAACTGGGGACCATTCGCATGTGAGGCGAACGTGATAACCACTACACTACGGAAACGGTTGTAAACCGTGCCCAGCGGCCCAGTGCTGAGCTTCGCCAATGAGATTCAGCTGCTTCCATTGCCTTTATTGGAGTGCGCTGATGGACCGTGCTCTCTCTCCAGAGACCAGTACGCCTGTACCGGGGTAAAGTTAGCTTGAAGTTCGAAAACGATTTTGGCATGCCTGTAGCGCTTTCGCGAAATCTCTTAGAGTTACAAAAACACATGCTTTGTGTATAAAATACATTGTGAATGCTTTCTCAGCCTTCACTTTGTCATTTTTATGACATTTTTTTGACCATGCTCACATTTTCTCTTGTCCATATCTTTGCAATAGAAGCACAGAACGGCTTCGAACCAAATGCATTTTAAAGACCACAACTTGTGGATATTTCAACAGCCTCTACACCAAACTATCAGTGAGCTAATCATCTTTTTTAAAACCTCCAGTTTTTCATCGATGCGTAATTACACACTAACTGGAACCCGGGGACTGCTGTGTGCACACGTTCACAACGCGAGAAATACTGTTCAATACGGTTTCGTGCGAAAAACCCATATATGACCATAGGAAGCAGAACAGCGCAGTCTCCAATTAGCCAGACTGTAAGCACGGGAATAAAGCTTTGTTTGATTTCTGAAACCCTTCCTTTACGTTCTATTTTCATTCAGGTGTGGTTCAACTATATTGACAATACTACTGACAGCAGGAAGTTTAAAATATTCTTTTCTCAGCAGCTTATTAAAAACAGCTCCCATGATGTTCAAACCGACTTTTTACACAGAACACTGACACAGCTTTGTGTTCTGAATCTCTTTTTCTCGTGCTTTTATTTAATGTGGCACAATGCACTGGTATAGGGGTATTTTGTTAACAAACCAATAGCATTTAAACCACAGCACCCACAATGCTGCAAGTAAGTGTTTTGCACACTAAGCAGGTCCTCTGACTTTTCCCAGCTTTGTTTTGGTTTTTTTAAGATAACAGTACAGGTAAGACACTGGGATAGGGGGGTCGTCTTCATGGCTCAATAGCATTTCAAATACAACAGCCACACTGCTGAAACCAAGTGTTTTACACACCAGTCTAGCCCCCTAACCTTATACAACCTTGCTGTGGCTGTGGCACCTTTCTTTATTTTTTTATGATTTTTTGAAGATAACACTACAGGTAATACACTGGGACAGGTGGGTCGTCTTCATGGCTCAATAGAATTTCAAATACAACAGCCACACTGCTGAAACTAAGTGTTTTACACACCACACAGGCCCCCTAACCTTATGCAACCTTGCTGTGGCTGTGGCCCCTTTCTTTATTTTTTTATGAGGTTTTCAATATGGCACCATTAGACAGGCGGTACATGGGGATAGGGGGGTGCTATTCACGAGTCAATAGCTCTTCAAGCACAACAGCCACAGTGCTGCAACCAGGTGTTTTACACCAGACATTTCACCTAACCTTATACAACCTCGCTTTGAGTTGTAGAACATTTCTTTATTTTTTTTTACTGTAATCAAGTGTTGTGCTCACTAGTCAGGCCTCCTGACCTTTCACAATCATGCTTTGTTGTGTGCAACTTTAATTATCTTTTTAGGATTTTTTGAACATGGCAACTTCCACCGAGATGGGTGGGGGGTGTTGGGGTGCTCTTCAATAGCTTTTTCATCTATACACACAAATGGATGTAACCAAGACACTCAGAACCTGTCACGCAGGGGCTGACTGCTGAGGATAGGGATCCAATGCGGTGCCCTTGGTAGGGTTGGCGTGAGACACAGGCATAATCGGAGTAAACAGGCAGGGGTCCGAGTCCGGGAAGGCGTAGTACAGGCATAGGCACAGAATCGACAGGCGAAGGCGTAGTCGAGGTACTGGCAGGGGTCGGAGTCCGGGAAGGCGTAGAAGTTGCGTCGGTAGACAGAGGTGTAAACGAAGAGACAGGCTTGGGTCAGGATCCGAGAAAGCGTAAAACAGGCGAAGGTACAAAATCGAGTGGCTAAAGCGGTAGTCGGAAAAGCGGGGTCGAGGTCCAGGGGAGAAGTCGTAGTAAGGCAAAGGTGTAGTTAGTACATAAGCTCCGGGAGAGAATCTCAATCGTGAGCAATGACCGGGGGGCAGATGAGGGTTTAAGCAGAGGACTGATTGACACGTGCACGTTTGGTACGGGGAGAGCTCGTAGGATTGCGGGAGCGCTTGCCTGCGTGAGGGAGATTCGTGGCAAAACCAACAGAATCAACCTGAACTCACAGAAAAACAAGAATGCCCCCGAGACACCTTCACCCCCCCTGGACCACTCTGGTATCAACACCCCCAAACCCATCCATACCAGCTAACAAGACTCAGAATCAGTGCAACCCTCCAACCTGGACCAAGAGCAGGATGGGACAAGTACCTGCACCACACTACGCACCCCTCATCCAGACCAGCAGGACAGCCAGACCACAGACAGCACCATCATGTAACCCCCCTGTTCATTCCAACAGAAAAGCCGAACTGACCCCCACCAGCATGGCGACGCTGCAGCTCTGGTCACACCAGCAGGCCCAATGGGCTCAGAGCTGGGGGACATACAGATGCAGCCATTCAAAATGCGTGGGCGATACCGCATTATTTTCCGGTACGCTGTACGCAGTCTACCGCAAGTTACCGGTAAATACCGCTAGTTACCATAAATTCTCCTATAATATGACAAGCAAAATAATAGTATCCTGAATTTCGGCAAGGTGGAGCTAATAAAGCTCAACCTCTCATGTTTGAGCTGTGGCCATCAAAGTCTTTAACGAAGATATTACTAATAGTACTAATAATGAATGACCTTGGACAAGCTGTAAGTGTAAACTCAAAGTATTGCCCTGGTCAACATTCTTTTTTTCATTGACCGTCTTTGTAAAAGTAACACCACAGCATTTCGCAATCACGCATTTGTTTCCAATCATGCAAAGTACAGTAATTTTTGAGAATCGATTCACCATGCCTTTCACATGCTCATAAAAGAGATTGATTTAGGAACATAGACATATTACTGTATGAAAACTGTACTGTATACAGTATGTATATGTATATTTAATGTCTTAACTGTGCCCGTTTAAGTATTGAATATTCATATCTAATTTTACCACTGAAGGGAAATCTTAGTAGCTGAGCATAAAAAGAATAGGAGCATACTGCAACGCGTGTGAAGGCCATAAACGATATTAATTTTGGAACATAAACATACAGTATATGGCTGGTCTCGGTACTTTAAAGAAAACATACACGAAACATGGTTTCATAATGACCAGAATCGGTCTTGAGATATTTTTAACTTGATTTACAGTATTTGAGAGGTATGTCTTAACACCGATACTACAGTACGTAAATACTGCTCACGTATATGTTTCTAGGTTTATATTATGCATTTCATACGGTCAAATTACTTTTGAGCAACTAATAAGAAGCGCGAAACGGTATGCCCAGGGCGTTTTAGTTTCGTTTTACTGGGACTCTGCTTTAACAATGTCGCCGTGGATTGATTAGAGATATCAAGTACATACAAGTCATTTTTTAAATGTTGTAGTTCGTCTTGTAAAAATGTTACGAGTACATCATCTATCAACAATTACACAGGTTCTGTTTCCATATTGCAGATTTTGGTTACGTAATATTATTTTCTAAATTTCACGTTGTGAATATATGATTTGGGCAAACAGAGCCGCAAAGAAGTACATTATGGGTTGTTGTTTTTTTTTTTTTGCAGTTTTATCTAGAACAAGCGATGCTTAAACCTTTGTCTGATTATTGTGAAAATATCCACACGACAGTTACAGTACCTAGGAGTTGACTTCAGTGATGTTGTACTGTGCTGTAAACTTGTTCTGTGCCTAGTCACATTATTTTATAGCGTTTTTATAGCGTTATCAAATCCGGTGGCGCTGTGTGTTAGTTTCTTGACTCCCATGTCACATGGTCTGTGATTGAAACCTGTGAAACCGGTTTAATTCGTCACAGCCAGCACTCCGGCAGAGAGGGGGTTGTACTCGTAAAGTAGAAGCAGGCGAGATTTCCAGCGAAAGACACCTCCCCCTCCCCCCCCACCCTCATACGATTCAAATTGTATTACAGCATTGTAATTACACATTGTAATTGTATTACACATCGTACACATGCTTAAAAGAGAAGAGAGAAAACGCAAGCCTTCTTCAGGTGTGAGGGTCTTCTGCTCAGAATGAAACGCTAAAATGTAATGTAGGCTCTGAATGGGTTCAATTATGATTTGGGCTTGATTAAGGTCGCTGCCTTTCATCTAAAACCCTACTTGAATCCTTCTAAACTAAAAATCAGTGTTAGTGAGTTCTAAATAAAGAGGTATCCAGGTAACAGTGAAACGGGCGGACTGGGGAGTCTGGGGAGATCGCCCGTTTTCCATGTAAATAGTTCCCTGGTTCCGCACCCCTTGGTGTTTCTCTCGCTCTCTCTCGGGTCACTTGATCATTAGCTCGAAAGATTTCAGTGCTTTGTGTATATTCTAATGGTAGTGGGGGCAGGGTGTGTGGGAACAGGTTTGGTTGAAATTGCATTGGAGATCTATGTTCTTCACACCTGAAACATTTTCTCTGAAAGCATTTTCTTCGCAGTTTAACCGATCTTGTTACAGCATGTTACAGTTTACTATTATTAACCATATAAATTTTAAGTGCTTAATGCCATTTTTTGACCAGGCACGAATATTCTTAAGTCCATATCTTCGCAAGGGAATCAGTGCGAATTGCAATACTAATTAAATTAAAACTACTAACTACTAACTAATACTAGCTAATTAAAACAAACCAGAAACGTGTTGTTCTGTCTAATGACATTACAAGTGGAAAGATTACAGATTTTAATCGTCTTTAATTTTGTTACGTTATACATTTTAGAAACGTTTCATCCATACAAACACCACAAAACTATTTTCGATTGTATTTCTGAATAGTATGTTACACTTAGTTCACTGTTTTAAATACATCTAATTAAGAAAGTTAGGTGTTAGCATAAACTATTAGCAATCAATAATATTAAATTTAGCACTGTAATAAGCTGTTGCACTTTCCCCCGCATCTTGTAAAAATATATTTTCATTGTTCAAATGTACATTAAGTCTGACTATCATATAATATGTTAAATACAAAACTAAAGAAAAAATAGGGTTAAATATAATTCAAAATATTTTTCTAACAATGTTAAAATAAAATGTATTAACTAAGGAGTAGGATGGCACAGTTGTTAGTATGTTTTTTGTTTTGTTTCTTTTTCATAAATACAACAGTAGTACCTGATGTCTCAGTGGCTTTCAAAATTAAATTATGCATGCAAACCTGTGAACTAGAAAGATAACTAAGATATCCATCCATTTATAATGGTGGCGAAGTGGTTAGCATTGCTATCTTGCAGCACTGGGGTCCTAGGTTCAATTCCTGCCATCCTGTGTGTGTGGGGTTTACATGTTCTCTCCGGGTTACATGGTTTTTCTCCATATGTGTGATATGACTCCCTCTCGCACTCCAAAACATACTGGTAAGTTAATTGGTTTATGGGAAAACTGGCCCTGGTGTGTGTGTGTTTGTGTCTGTCTGTCCTGTGATGGACTGGCGCTATGTCCAGGGTGTATTCTGCCTTGTGTCCGTTGCTTACTGGGATAGGCTCCAAATCCTCTGTACTGGATAAAGAGATTAGAAATGGATGGAAGTAAAGGCACTGTGTGGATGGAACTATACACAGTGTTAGAAACCCACTATGAAATGGCAGCATCTCACTGGGAATAAAATATCTTATAGTGCTGGCTTAAGGAAACAGCCTTTCCACCTCTCTTGCACATCAGTATCCATACCTAGTTATTTAAACAAATTGCCTCTGATTATAAACATCTTAATATGCTGGCTCTGTGGATCCGCATCAGCTATGTTTGCCCATTCCTTCAATTCATGTGCATCCAACACACAGTTCAATGCCAGCAACTACACATCATCTAAAATACAATCCTTATTTCAGTATCTATGTAAACATATAGTCTGTTAACTTCATCATCTTCATCAAAAGTATGCCTAACCCCATTAGGAAGTGTTCTTGTTATAAGTGTATTCCTCAGCTTTCCCCAAATTATCTTCTTCTTGCCAACATCTCTAGTCTTTTATCCTGCAATAACTCAGCCAACACTTAAATCTCCAAAAGCTGCTTGTGTTAATTTATTTAAATCACAAATATCATGTGTAAATACTGGCCATGTAATACTCTGCATTGTGGAATAATAGTTTATTTTAAAGGGAACTAGAGAAACTAAGAACTAGAGAAATCAAGAAAGGCTTTTTTTCTAGAATTAATAAATGCACATCCTGTTCACTGGGGAAATTAAATCCACACTGAGCAATCTTCAATATGTTCAGAATATGACAGCAAGAATCCTATCAGGGATGCATTATACCTGTTTTCAAGTCCTTGCACTGGTTACCTATCAGATTTCGAGTCAACTTCAAAATCCTTATCCTCCTTATATACTGTCCTACAATTGTTATTATTGATCACCGAATTATTGTACTTGACATGACTTCATTCAGCCTTTCCTGAACGTCTATGACAGGCAGAGAGAGTGCTGTTTCTGGTGCGATCTTTTGCAGCTTACATTTCACTATTTTAAACGAACAAGAAATTAGATTGCTCATAAATCAGTTATTCTATATAAACACAGCGTAATTGCCGTCCGAAAATCCTCTTTTTCTTTTCTCGTTTTAGAGACCTTGATCGAAACTGATTTTAGATGTCAGAAAGGATTTATTTTCTCTGTATTTCCTACATTGCTTTGTCGAGATTTTAACTTTATATCTAACTTTATATCTAGGCTCAAATTTCAACTATAAATCGTACAGTAATTAATAGCAGTAAATACTGATGTTTTGCGCCCTCTTACCACAAAAATATATGTTTTGTAGTTGGGATTAACTTTATTTCGTACGCGTAGCTACTCCGATTCGGACACCGAACAGTTAAAGATGGCGGCAAATCAGACACCCAGAGAAGGGGGGGGGGGGGCGTCTTCTCGCCTCCATAACTAAAATGCCAAATAGGAGTGTCTTAAGCGACATACACAGTCGTGTAACTGACAGTTTGAGGTAGCCTATCGTGTAAATTTCACTTTGTTGCTGATAGGTTAAGCTTTCGAAACTCTGCCCCAAAGTCATGTGACTAATTTTTCGCCCTGTTTCGTTGGTTAAACGCAATGATCACAAGCACCACCATGGTAACTGGGATGTGTAGTTTTTAATTCCATTTGAATTATAACTGTACGTACTGTCTTCATATTTGGCCAGGGCTTAAAAGAGAAGGCGCGCCAAAAAAATTTGGTGCCGTCGTCTCCGCTTTAAAGGTACCCCCGTGCTGGAAGAATTTGACCTTGGAATGTTTGCCCAGCGTAGTTATAGTGGACATAAAAACAAGAGTTCGCTGGCATTATATCCTAGAAGACACAGACCGGCGCCAGACCGGTAAATGCTTGATGAACTAGGGATTGGACAGTTTCCAAGTGCTTGTACAATCGATGGAAATGTTCAAATAAATGTGCAAAAGAAATATACAAAATAATCATTTATTTCTTTATCATATTGGCTAGCTAATGTCCTCTCTTTGCTAGTTAGTGGCTGTGTTTCTGCGTTGGGTAGCAACGGTTGACTGTTCTCAGGCGGAAGATGTAAACAGCTTAATTTTCGTGTTAAATAATTTTTAAAAATTAAAATTCATTCTATACAGCAATCACATGTTTGGGTACCGTTTCATAAAACTTTCATGCTTAAAATGTTTAGGGAGAAATGGAAGACTGGTGTGTATTTTTTCTTTAAACTATCAAGACCAGCCATACACAGTACAGTTTATGTACATACAGTAATGTTTATGTTCCTAAATTAATATCGTTTATGACCTTCAGATGCGTTATGCTCCTCTTCTTTTTATGCTCAGCTACTAAAATTTCCCTTTAGTGGTAAAATTCCATATAAATATTCAAAACTAAGCGTATTGAAACGTGCACAGTAAAGACATTAAATGATTAAATCTTTTCACTACCAACCAATGCACCACGAGTGCCCCTGTCGGTCATTTTGGCCAGCCAATCACTTACCGCGGTGCCCTACGGTGCCCTGCGGGTTGGTTACTGAACCGCGGGTTTTTAACGCTCATTTTGAATGGCTGCATCTGTATTTCACTTCAGCCTTTCACTCTTGCTTCCTTCCAATGAGGACGGAGCTGCGGGAGAAAGGGCGCTATAGAGGATCGCTGTGGAGAGCTGCTGCTGTGCTTTGACATCTGAGCTCTGTGGAAAATGATCTCAATACAATTCTGAAAAACGCGACTCCCCGAACGCCACCCGAACAAGTCTCCACAGACGAAGCGCTGTGTCTCTTTTCAGCTGGCGATAAACCTTTCCTCGATCCTTTGCGGACTTGTAAAATTGTTCATGATCAGAATAAAAAACGCTCACGCTAATACACAAGCACCAGTATCTCGCCAAAGCTGACAAATAAACAGACGGACAAGCCGCACTGCACGTGTGAACAGGGGAATGAGCGAGCGAACGGGGATAGGGCGCCTCCTGTGCTTAAAAGCTTACAGCACCTGGTATTCCCAGGAGATCTCCCATCCAAGTACTAACCAGGCCCATCCCTGTTTAGCTTCTGAGATCAGACGAGATCAGGCGTGCTCAAGGGGATGTGGCCGTAAGCGAGAGCAAGGCTCGCTGGCACCCTTCTTATAGAGAGGACAGCTCTGTCACCTCTTTTACGACGCATCTTTTTTTCCCTTGCGTTTTTCTCTTCTTACCACGTTCTCTCTCTTCACTGCCTTCGTTCCGCTCTATTTCACTTCAGCCTTTCACTCTTGCTTCCTTCCAATGAGGACGGAGCTGCGGGAGAAAGGGCGCTATAGAGGATCGCTGTGGAGAGCTGCTGCTGTGCTTTGACATCTGAGCTCTGTGGAAAACGATCTCAATACAATTCTGAAAAACGCGACTCCCAGAACGCCAGCCGAACAAGTCTCCACAGCCGAAGCGCTGTGTCTCTTTTCAGCTGGCGATAAACCTTTCCTCGATCCTTTGCGGACTTGTAAAACTGTTCCTGATCAGAATAAAAAACGCTCACGCTAATACACAAGCACCACAGAGATGGAGGGTGAGATGGGGCCTCATTTAGGACAGCATACCACCGCTTAATTCTGTCTTATTAACAAGCATTGCCGCTACAACGGCATCTCTCCTGTCAAACTTCCTCCTGACGTGTTTGACAGGATCTGGGCCGTGGTGAACAGTGGGAAAGACGCCCTGTGGAGAGTGAGGACCATGGGGCTGTTCAAAGGCATCGAGGTCCCAGTCAAGGCAGCAGGTAGCCTGGCCCTGTTCATCACCCGAGAGAACTATTACCTCAGAGATCTGTGGAGAGAAAGGAGGGAGGAAGCAGAAAATCTGTGGGAAATAGAGAGCATAGGTCAATATCTCAAGAAACTGTGAAAAACATTATCATGTTTAAGTAAAGAATGTGATTTACACCAGAAAAAAAGAAATTGTTGCTATGTAACTGGTACCATGTCAAAATGTAATGAGATGTGATCATATATACTGTTTTAAGTATGTATATTAATGTAAAGCTTTCTAATTTGTGATGTCCTGTATTTTTTTGTGAACTTTTAAAAGTTCTTAAAAAATCGATTCACCCAGGGCGAGGCTCTACTGCATAATTTCTGGTAGTGGGGGACTGCGTTCGCGCTCTCCCCTGATGTGCTTGGTCCAATATCAGATACGGAAGAGTTACGACACCACGTGCTGCGATAGGATCCCAGTTCGAAAGCCACTGCTGGTTCCCGGTTTCTTTTAGTTAGAGGTCCAGAGAAGCATTTCAAGCTGGTTACACTACTTCTTCCGGACATTCATTCCCTTTTCAAAGTCAGTCGTTTTGCTGTAGTCTGCATTATTAAGGCCAATTTATTTGGTCATGGGGGCCTCGGTACTGTATGCTAATTCTCAAGACAGTTTCACCCATTTTCTGATTGCTAGGTTCTGTACCAGTGCAGACATGTCAAACAGTGAATGGCTGTACCTCTATTGTATCTGTGCTCAATGAATGAAATCAGTAATAAATGAATATATGTATAGTTATACGAAAAACAAGTGGTTTATCGACTCATCTTCATTTGCAGATTTAGAGGCAGCTTCGATATTCGTTTTACAAACGGGTTTTTTTTTATATGGGTCACACACATGCCATAGCAACAAAACATTTCTAGAGATGAGGCTATAGATCACCTTTCCATCCTCCAGGTTTTCCTCCCAAAGCCTACGGCACCAACGGCGATCCCTGCTGGCCAAGAGAGCAAAAGCTTGCAGCACCTGGTATTCCCAGGAAGTCTCCCATCCAAGTACTAACCAGGCCCAACCCTGCTTAGCTTCCAAGATCAGATGAGATCAGGCACATTCAGGGTGGTGTGGCCACAAGGAAAAGCCATCGTGCCTAACTCGCTACTTGAAGCTGTGTGTGGCTGGGGCTCTGTGCCCCCCGAGCAGGACTGAAGGATCGTTCGTGTGCAACTCTTTGGAAAGGAGCCTCTTTCCAAATCGCATTGCGTACCTGGATGTTGGCGAATGTGCTCCCTTGTGTTGGCTTGTCCCGCACTTGAGGAGAACAAACAAACTGCACGGAGGAGCACAAGGCAAGTCTTCACAAGACAAAAACCTCCAGTGCACAGCACTCTGAAAACATTTCTGGGCTGTCGCGTGTTTATTTCAGCACATAAAGCGCACCAGTCCAACACGTCGGCCGGGCACATGGCGCCTCCGCACTCTTGTGGCCTTGCGGTGTCAGAGCAAGAGGCTCCTTCTCGCTGCCTTTCCGCTGTGTTGCAGAGCCCCGAGAGGGAACCTGGAGCGCACACTTTGTGGGGGGCGGGGGACCGCGTTCGCGCTCTGCCCCCTGTCTCTTGCGCGAGTACTAAATCTCACGGCGCCAGCCAGCAGCCAGGAGACAAGTACAATATCGCGGGACAGGGGGGCCTCGTCATTGATTGTTACATATGAGACGGGGATTAGGAGGAGACCCCGACTGATTGGTAAAGGGGAACACTAACACCAGAGAGACACCCCCGGAGTCTCTTTTTGAGAGACGCCCTGGTATTTCTTAATGGCCAAGGAGGGTCGGGACCTGGGTTTTATGCCTCCCCCGAAGGACGGCGCCTGTTTGTGCTGCAGAGTGTCGCCATCAGGATGCTGGGGCATAAGAAAGCCACACAGACCGCAGGGTGAGTGCTCCCTACTGGTCCCAGTCACACCTCTTGTAGGAGCAGCAGCAACCTGAGCTTTTCTGGGGGGAATCTCCCATCCGGGTGCCGGCTAGGCTCACACCTGCTGGGTTGCCGTGGGTGAGCCCAGTCGAGAGTCGCAGGGTGAGATCTAGTCACCGGGGAGAAACAATACAAGCGAAGGATTACTCGGCTCCCAGCACTTGAAAAGACCGACAAATGACTCGTTCCCGCCGGAGCTGAATGTACCTGCATGTGTCGTGTCGTCTACTTCCCCCGCCCCGCTGTGTTTGCTGTATTGTCTTAGAAGCTGGCCCCCGAGACGAGACGGGCTGTTCCTGTGCCCCAATTAACACTTTACAGGTGCCATTCCCCGGCATTGTGGCCATTGTCGGTGGTCACACGCGATAAGATAAGGTGGAGGAGAGCGGGGCATGCCCAGCGCCAGACATTCAAGGAGGGGGCTGTGCGAGGTGAGGTGAGGTGCGACACGCCGGAGCCCCGACGCTGCTAATGCGGAGCACTTGTTGAACTGGCATTGAAAGGACATGTGCGCACGGAGCGAGCCTTCCCTGCGGCGGAGCGTGGAAACTTTCTCCCCGCGCTGCAGGAGTTGTGTGCGCTGCAGCGGTGCCGAGAGAACAGCACAGAAGGCAGCAGTCTCTGGAGAGCGGGTAAGAGACGGAGCCTTGTGGGCAGGCGAGCAGGCCCATTTTTTGGAAATTGCTTAAAAGGCTCCGGTGTTTGTTCGGTGTGTGGCAGGCACACGACGCAAGCTTGCGTAGCGATTTGTGGGTCTGGTGTTATGCAAATGAGGCCAAATTGCATCCCGGGACATGCTGCGAATGCGCATTGGCGACTGCAGATGTGTAGGAAACGGCGCGCTCGTTTTCTCGTTTTGCCCACCCTTTTGAGTGTTAGTGTGGCGTGTGAGTGTGCGAAAGAGTGGGCCCAGCAGGAGGCAGTGGCTTGCGGGGCGAGTAGCTGGCCTAGGCTGCGCGCTTTGTGCTGTGGCTGTGGGCCGCTTGCAGGGCCTTATATAACTTATACTTACCTGGCAGGGGAGATACCTTGATCATCCTGTAGGTGGAGTAGTTGGATTGTTTTCTTGTTTTGTGGAAGCAGTGTTTGTTTTGCAGTTTACGAAATGGCAACTTTTGGATCCCGCAAGAATGCTGTGCGTTTTGAGCTTTTGGATGACCTCTTCATGGATCGCATGCAGTTCAGCAGAAAAGTGTTGCAGAAGGAACTTGGCTTTGAACCTCGGCACTTGGATTTCATCTTCGCTCTCCCAGGTCAGAAAGCATTTGAGGTTGTTTTTGCTACCTATTCTCTGTTTGAACGATGTGTGGATGTGTTTGAGGCAAAAAGAGGGAAAGTTCCTGCCCTTGAGAAGATCAACTTGCAGCCTCTGACACAGAGAGAGAGGAAAACGGTGCATGTTGTTATGTTCTCGGATCTGGCAAAGACGGAGGACATTCACACCTGGCTTAACCAGTACTGCACTGTCCACCATGGAACTGAGGTTAGAGATGTTGACAGTATAAAAACAGGAGCAAGGAAATTCGAGGTTCGTTTGCTACCGGACAATGTAAATGGAGGCTTAAGGCACCTGCCCTCTACAATCCGGCTGGGCGCCTGCAATGGCTATGTTTTTTATGTGGGACAACCAAAGGTGTGTCAGCGCTGTGGTGCTGTGGGACACCTGGCATCGTCCTGCACTGTGAAATGCTGCATGACCTGTGGCAAACAGGGACATTTAGCCTCTGACTGTTCAATGCTGCCAAATTGCAATTTATGTGGCTTGGAAGGACACGTTTTTAAGAACTGCCCTCACGCCTACGCCAATAAACTCAAAATGAGAAAGGATGAGGCAGTGCTTGTTTCAGCCAAACCGGCCTGAAAATCCAAAGCAAATAACAAGTCAAACAAAGAACCCTTGTTGGACAAAGACTCTCAGCCTCCAGCCAGGATCAGTCCTGCTGTGGCTCCGGGGCCGGTGGAAGAGAAATCCACTACGCCCCCACAACTGCAGACTGCACCAGACAAGCACGAGGGTTTGAAAACCCCCGAGAACAGCGAGGACCCCTCCCCCACTCCTGCTCCTCAGAACGAGGGCCAGTGTGGGGCCTCCCGGTGGAGCGGGTCCAGCCAGTCCATCACGGAGGATCTGCAGCAGCTGGTGGGTGAGGGGGAAGAGGAGACTGGTGCATCGGCTGCACCCCTTTCCCCTCAGTGCTCCCAGGAGCTGGACTTGAGGAAAAGGAAAAATGACTCTGTTTTCTCCCCGAGCGAGGAGGAAGGAGAGCATGGTGATGGGGACAGCTGGAACCCCTCCACCCCTCCCTCTACCCCCTTCCCTGAAATGGACTCCGTGAACGCTATTACTGCTGCCACCCTGATGAAGGCTCATTCAGAGGATGGCTGGCAGGAAATTGGTAAGAAGAAAAAGAAAAAGAAGTAAATCAAGAGAGGTATAAAAGCTTTGAAGATAGGTGGGATAAAGGGCCTTCTGATTGGTCAGGGGACAATAACAACAGAACCTCTGGCGTGGCCATTCTTTTCAAAGGATGGGCATTCAAATTGAAAAGTATTCAGAGGGTCATAGATGGCAGGTTGCTGTGTGTGGATGTGGAATGGGGGACCGTTAACCTGCGTCTAATCAATGTGTATTGTCCTACTGACGTTGGAGGAAGGGTGGAGCTACTCAAAGCACTCTCTCCCCTATTGTTATGTAGCACAGACGTGATAGTGGGAGGGGATTTTAATTGTATCTTAGAGCACACAGATAGGCAGTCTAGCTCTCCGATAAAATTGGATTCCAGCTCACTGGCCCTGCAAAACTTAGTTCAAGACTTTAAACTCTCAGACACATATAGATGTATATATCCCACAATAGCAGGATATACATGGTCAGGGAGGAATAGCAGCTCCAGAATTGACTATTGCTTTGTCTCAGAGAGAGTGAAAGTTGTTGGGGTCACTCTTCAGCCTGTCTTCTTCTCAGATCATCAGGCTTTAGGGTGTAGAGTGGAACTCCAGGGCGGGACTGTCTTTGGCCCAGGCCTCTGGAAACTCAACACAAAGCTGCTAGAGAATGAGGGGGTAGTATCCCGCTACAAGGAGAAACTATCACAGTGGCTGTCCTTGCAGTGTCTGTACGAGTCAGTAGGAGAGTGGTGGGAGGAGGTGAAGGTGAGGACAAAGGCCTTTTTCATGGCTGAGGGAAGGAAGGCTGCTGCCAGACGGAGAAGAGTGCTAGCCAGGAAACAGAGGCAGCTGCAGCGTCTCTACACGAGACAGTGGCTTCGATGTGCTCGAGGATATCACCCTTTTAAAAAAGGATGTCCGGAGCATAGCGGAAGAAAGTAGTCGAGGAGTGCTGTTAAGAAGCAGAGTGCAGTTCTTGGAAGAAAATGAGAAGTGTACTTGCTTCTTTTTCAGGAAAGTGGTAGGCTCCAATTCTGTCATGGAAAGTGTAGTTGATGAGGAGGGAAGAGAGAGAACAGAGCCGAGTGCTATCCTCTCCTGCATCGAGGCCTTCTTGTCACGGACGTCCAAGGGGACTAACCGTGGGGAGCAGGAGGGCGGAAAAAGACCCATATGCTTAGCGGCGATACGGGAAAAAGGCCCGGGCTCATTAGTGCAAAGAGTTCAGGAATGCCGTATAGAAACCTGTGCCCTCAGGGAGCGGACGTGGGGCGCCCTGGTGCTAGGCGGGTCTCAGGACATCCGAACGTCAGTGCTGAGCGAGGACAGAGTGCAAGACCCTGAAATATTTAGCCAAGGGAAAGAGAGGGACAGGAAGGACAGCAGACCAGAAACTAGGGATAGGACATAGAAGGACCGCCCTCTGGCTGCAGAGGGCGTGACACTTCTACTCAAGACTGTACAGCTCTACAGAGGTAAAGGATGAAAAAATTCATTTTTTTACCTCAAAGCTAGAAAACGTTTTGAGTGAAGAAGATAGGGAAGTACTTGAGGGGGATTTGACAGTAGAAGAGCTGAGAGGCTATGGAGAGCTTACAGAAGGGGAAAACGCCGGGTGCTGACAGGCTCCCTAAAGGGGTGTCTGCTTTTACTACTTGCACGAATGAAGGCAAAAAAAAAGCCAATCGATGTGAACGAACGGCGCTTTACAGAGGAGTACTGCCTGACTGGATCGTTGATGAACGACAGAGGCCACTCCGACCTCTTCTCGGTTTTCTTCAATGACTTAATAAGGATCTTCTTCACATTCGCCCATGCAGGGGAAGCCAGTTACACCAAAGCAAACGCAGGAAAGTGCATTTGAAGCAGAGACCAGGAGGGACTTGTTTACACCGACAGTGGGCGGAGAATGGAACAATGCGCCCAGCCCTGTTGCTGGAGCCGATTCTTGATGAGCTCTTGGGCTCACTAAGAGGCCCCCGCTGGATGCTAATCTTTCTGTTGTTCTTGCAGGTCCTGCGCTGCTTTTGAGCCGACAGAGCTCGTCCTGGTTTGCCGGCACAGCCCAATTGCAAATGATCGGCTCCGCGTACAGAAGGAACGTGCATTTGGTACAAGAGTGCACGAAGGCACCGTAAATACATTGGGAACAAATGACCGGTTGCTCAAGACCTCTGTGAAGTACAGGAGCGTGCAACACGAGGCTGTTTCCGCCCGGTCTCGAACCGGGGACCTCTCACGTGTTAGGCGAACGTGATAGCCGCTACACTACGGAAACCTGCAGGGACTGCTGCTGGTGTCTCGCTTGCGTTTCGGGCTGAGAAAGGGACGCGTCACTTTAGGAAGGGGGCGCTGGAGAGAGGAACAAAGGGCGCGATGAAACAAAATGCCGAAACCCGGGATCTTTAGATCTTCAGTCTAACGCTCTCCCAACTGAGCTATTTCGGCGGTGCAAAGAGCACACAGCCACCTGCTCCAGCCTTCCTGTGTTGTGGCATGAGCGCACCAAGAGTAGCGGGAGAGTGTTGCAGGAATGTCACTCAGAAGGAAAGCCACCCAGCTGCGCCCTCTGAGCTCTGTCCAGCGCATCTTCCTCGCATGGACTCCTGCCTGCGACGGGCAGGAAACAATTAGCAAGAACAGAACGACACCCCATGGGTGTCTCATGACCGCACCTTAGGTTGTGACACGTGCAGGTGTGAGGGGTTGCCGGGCTACTTTGGAGCAGAGCTTGGGCGGAGGGGGGGCGGGAAAGCAGACAAAGAGGTGACACCTCAAGGTCTGCACGATCACAGCTCTCCGCCGCCCCAGGCTTCCGCTCGATAAGCTACTGGACACACCCGCCCCTCCTCACACAGACCGTGGAAAAGCCCCCGAGTGGGAGGGCTCTCTCTTCCTCCCAGGAGCTCTTGGACACGACGCACAGACAGGGCGCGGGGAGCCGCCGCCTGCAAACACGGCTCCAGGCAGGACTCCGCTCCGCAGGAGCCGCAAAGCAGAGGAGATGGGGGCAGCTTAGCTCCTGTGCAGAGACCTGAGCTGTTGTTGCTGCGGACGCTGTCTTTTCTGCACTCGGGGTAGGAGTGAATGTTGAGATGCCCTTAGAAATGAAGCAGAGCACTTCAACGGCACGGGTGTGTGTGCGTGCACCCTGGTGATTCTGGGAGACAGATCGAACCTGGGCTAAAAGAGAGGGGGCTTAGCCCTCTTCCATTTGCTAGTTCAAAGTTGTACAACCCATTTGTATCTGCTAGTCGGCGCAGTCGTCGTGCACAAAGAACGCTTTGAAAAGCGTCTAAGGCAAGTCATTCCTAGTTGGTCGTTTGTGTTTTCCGTTCAGACGCGAAATGCTGAAATGATCTCTCGGCTCCTCGGTTGTCTTTTCTGCTCCGTAAAGGAATCACAGCACGCGTCGGCTTCCAGCATGCTGGGTCGTGACACGATGCCGGGGGTTGGAAAGAGCGATGTCTTCCTCGTTAGTATAGTGGTAAGTATCCCCGCCTGTCACGCGGGAGACCGGGGTTCGATTCCCCGACGGGGAGTAGCTTTTCTTTCACCTCCTTAGAGAAATGACTGCCTTTCACTTCTCTGTTTTCTTTCACAGCGTCGTGCACCTTTTCATTGCTCTCGCTTTCAGAGCCTCCGCACGGCACACGACTCGACATCAGGAAGCACATTGAAGTGAAAGCAGGAAGCGCTGCGACATGCACTGTGCAGATCCCGCCACACTAAGAGGTGAGTGGGTCTGTTCGATGCACAAAGAACGCTTTGAGAAGCGTCAAAGGCAAGTCATTCCGAGTTGGTCGTTTATGTTTTCCGTTCAGACGCGAAATGCTGAAATGATCTCTCGGCTCCTCGGTTGTCATTTCTGCTCCGTAAAGGAATCACAGCACGCGTCGGCTTCCAGCACGGTGGGTCGGGACACGATGCCGGGGGTCGGAGAGAGCGATGTCTTCCTCGTTAGTATAGGACCTGTCACCTGTCCCCACCTGTCACGCGGGAGACTGGGGTACATCAGGACGCGCATTGAAGTGAAAGCAGGATGCGCTGTGACATGCACTGTGCAGATCCCGCCACACTAAGAGGTGAGTGGGTCTGTTCGATTACAACGCTAGGCGAACCCCCAATCCCCTTTTGTGCCTGGCGACAAAAGATGTCTGTTTCCGCCCGGTTTCGAACCGGGGACCTTTCGCGTGTGAGGCGAACGTGATAACCACTACACTACGGAAACGGTGGTAAGACGTGCCCAGCGGCCCAGCGCTGAGCTTCACCAATGCGATTCAGCTGCTTCCAGTGCCTTTATTGGAGTGCGCTGATGGACCATACTCTCTCTCCAGAGACCAGCACGCCTGTCATGGACGGAGCAGGAAAGGCGGCGCCACATTCTACAGCCCTCTCCACGCAATCGACGAAATCGGGCTACTGAAGTGGAGAAAATCGCCTCTCCAGAAAGTGCAAATATCATCTTGGAGACTATAAATCCTATTGCCGAAGGTCAGCCCTGTCTACCAGAGTAACCCTCCCACAGCGATGATCAGCTCGTCTCACACGCGAGAAGTTTCGGTTGGAAACAAGCTCCCCCTCTTCTCGCACGTTTTGCACGTTCGAGTAGTTTTAATGCGGCTCTTTCGTACACGGTGCTGATCTTTTGGAAAGCAGGAGGCAAAACCGAGTCGAACCGCCTGGGTGAAAACCAGGAACCCTAACCGCTAGACTATATGGCAGCGAACAACCATGCTGTTCCCGGCATCATGCAAGCAAACTACATAAATATGAGAAAACACGCAAGAGAGTTGTCAGGACTTTTCCGAATTATGTCACATGAAGAGAGCACAGCCCTTTCCGCCCTGCCGCGTGTGTCTCGGTAACTCGCTGTGATAGTATAGTGGTCAGTACTTTGCGTTGTGGCCGCAACAACCCTGGTTCGAATCCGGGTCACGGCAGAATAGGGGCGTCTGCTTTTACTACTCGCACGAATGAAGGCAAAAAAAAGCCAATCGATGTGAACGAACGGCGCTTTACAGAGGAGTACTGCCTGACTGGATCGTTGATGAACGACAGAGGCCACTCCGACCTCTTCTCGGTTTTCTTCAATGACTTACTAAGGATCTTCTTCACATTCGCCCATGCAGGGGAAGCCAGTTACACCAAAGCAAACGCAGGAAAGTGCATTTGAAGCAGAGACCAGGAGGGACTTGTTTACACCGAGAGTGGGCGGAGAATGGAACAATGCGCCCAGCCCTGTTGCTGGAGCCGATTCTTGATGAGCTCTTGGGCTCACTAAGAGGCCCCCGCTGGATGCTAATCTTTCTGTTGTTCTTGCAGGTCCTGCGCTGCTTTTGAGCCGACAGAGCTCGTCCTGGTCTGTCGGCACAGCCCAATTGCAAATGATCGGCTCCGCGTACAGAAGGAACGTGCGTTTGGTACAAGAGTGCACGAAGGCACCGGAAATACATTGGGAACAAATGAGCGGTCGCTCAAGACCTCTGTGAAGTACAGGAGCGTGCAAAACGAGGCTGTTTCCACCCGGTCTCGAACCGGGGACCTTTCGCGTGTTAGCCGCTATACTACGGAAACCTGAAGGGACCGCTGCTGGTGTCTCGCTTGCGTTTCGGGCTGAGAAAGGGACGCGTCACTTTAGGCAGGGGGCGCTGGAGAGAGGAACAAAGGGCGCGATGAAACAAAATACCGAAACCCGGGATCTTTAGATCTTCAGTCTAATGCTCTCCCAACTGAGCTATTTCGGCGGTGCGCAAAGCCCACAGCCACCTGCTCCAGCCTTCCTGTGTTGTGGCATGAGCGCACCAAGAGTAGCGGGAGAGTGTTGCAGGAACGTCACTCAGAAGGAAAGCCACCCAGCTGCGCCCTCTGAGCTCTGTCCAGCGCATCTTCCTTGCATTGACTCCTGCCTGCGAAAGGCAGGAAACAATTAGCAAGAACAGAACGACACCCCATGGGTGTCTCATGACCGCACCTTAGGTTGTGACAAGTGCAGGTGTGAGGGGTTGACGGGCTACTTTGGAGCAGAGCTTGGGCGGAGGGGGGGCGGGAAAGCAGACAAAGAGGTGACACCTCAAGGTCTGCACGATCAGAGCTCTCCGCCGCCCCAGGCTTCCGCTCGATAAGCTACTGGACACACCCGCCCCTCCTCACACAGACCGTGGAAAAGCCCCCGAGTGGGAGGGCTCTCTCTTCCTCCCAGGAGCTCTTGGACATGACGCACAGACAGGGCGCGGGGAGCCACAGCCTGCAAACACGGCTCCAGGCAGGACTCCACTCCGCAGGAGCCGCAGAGCAGAGGAGATGAGGGCAGCTTAGCTCCTGTGCAGAGACCTGAGCTGTTGTTGCTGTGGATGCTGTCTTTTCTGCACTCGGGGTAGGACATCAGGAAGCACATTGAAGCGCTGCGACATGCACTGTACAGATCCCGCCACTACTGGGCCCGATTTCCCCGGATCGAAACCGGGCGGAAACAGGCCCGTTTCGTTTGTTGCACGCACACTGTTTAGGGATTCGCCTAGCGCTGTGATCGAACAGACCCACTCACCTCTTAGTGTGGCGGGTCTGCACAGTGCATGTCACAGCGCATCCTGCTTTCACTTCAATGCATGTCCTGATGAACCCTGGTCTCCCGCGTGACAGGTGGGGATACTTGCCACTATACTAACGAGGAAGACATCGCTCTCTGCTTAGTGTGCAAAACACTTACTTGCAGCATTGTGGGTGCTGTGGTTTAAATGCTATTGGTTTGTGAACAGAATACCCCTATCCCAGTACATTGTGCCACATTAAATAAACACACGAGAAAAAGAGATTCAGAACGCAAAGCTGTGTCAGTGTTCTGTGTAAAAAATCGGTTTGAACATCATGGGAGCTGTTTTTAATAAGCTGCTGAGTAAAGAATATTTTAATCTTCTTGCTGTCAGTAGTATTTTGCATATAGTTGACTCTTACCTGAATGAAAACAGGACGTAAAGGAAGGGTTTCAGAATTCAGACAAAGCTTTATTCCCGTGCTTACAGTCTGGGTAATTGGAGACTGCACAGTTATGCTTCCTATGGTCATATACGGGTTTTTCGCATGAAGCCGTATTGAACAGTATTTCTCGCGTTGTGAACTTGTGTATACAGCGGTCCCCCGGGTTCCAGTTAGTGCGTAATTACTCATCGATGAAAAACCGGAGGTTTAAAAAAAGATAATTAGCTCACTGATACTTTGATGTAGAGGCTGTGGAAATATCCACGTCGTGGTCTTTAAAATGCATTTGGTTTGAAGGCGTTCTGTGCTTCCGTTGCGAAGATATGGACAAAAGAATATTCGTGCTTGGTCCAAAAAATGTAATATAAACGAAAAAGTAAAGGCTGAGAAAGCATTCACAATGTATTTTATGCACAAAGCAAGTATTCTCGCGATTCTAAGAGGTTTCGTGTAAACGCTACAGGCGTGCCAAAATCGTTTTCGAACTTCAAGCTAACTTTACCCCGGTCTGGTACCATAGGTCACGTACAGTAGCTTAAAATCCCAGTCATGTTTTTTTTTCTATCTTGTGGTACATAACGTACCATTTCGGACTATCACAAAGGGCTTGATTTCGTTAAATGCATGTATTCATTTCCTTTCTGGAAAACTTGTATTTCAAGAAATTCACACAGCTTGCGAGAAATTAAATTCAATTCTTGATTATCAGTGCAGAAGAAATATTGCCAGCTGGCAAAAAAATATTTTTTTTTAACCGGAAAGTTGTGATGTGAGACACGAACCCACCATTCCGTCTGTGTGGCGCATTCGGTTGTTAACTGAAAAGTCGGTGGTTTGAGTCCACCAAAGGATAGGTTTCTGTTGCGATGTAAACATTGTCTTCGCAAAGGTCGATTGGATTTCTCAGCGAAACCTTTACCATTTTAATATTTGCAGGAAATGCGAGTGCTTAACAGGTGTCAGAATTACCGGGAAATGTCCAGTTACTGTATGCCCAACATCGCAACTCCCCAGAAAACCATATTCACCCAAGAAAAGAGTTGAAGGATCTGATGAGGTTAGTTATGAAAGTTATGAAAGGAAGTTGATGTGGAGCTGTTAGCCGTAAAAACTCCTTAATGTCCTTAATGTCTTTGATGTTGTCATCAGCGATAAACTGCATTCAGCAAAGATAAAAAGAAAATTATCTTTGCTTACTGCCCTGTCTTTCTCACACCTGAAGAAGGCTCCACAGCCGAAACATTGTGATTCTTTTCTTCTCTTTTCAGCAGGAATAGTCCTTTACTTGTTCCTTTGCAGCCTACGCATGCTGACGCAGCTACCCACCCGATATCTAACATTCTATAATCACATCTATGAATGTCCACTTTGGGTATTTTTTCCATGATTATTTATTATTATTATTTATTCTGTCATTGAAGCATATTTTATGTCATACTGAAGTGTCATAATCACTGAAAAAATATTGTTTTCATTTAGAAAGTAAGAAAATGATAAATCACTAGGAATTGCATTTAGCCTATTCTGATCTAGATTTTCTATATACTTTAACATGCCATGTTCACAATGTCACAACTCATAAATGAAACAGTGAAGTGTTGTAATTACAAATGTACATAGTGCCGGGACATTGAGATGTTTTGGTAATGAGGAAGGAGGGACATGCAATGTTCACAGGGTCAAATTTATAAAACGCTACAGTAAAATTTCTTGTATTTCGGGATTATGAGAGCCTGTTACATTGTGTCTCACACCTCAGTGTCAGAATTTTGAGACATTTTTATAACCAGGGGTAGGTTCATAGCAATAAGCAGAAAGTGCGATCATCCTTTGCTCATCCTCGGTTAACCATATATTCTCATATGCCATGTTCTGAATGTCCCATTTAAAACTGCTATATTAAAATTAAGACTTTTTATGATCAGAAGGCAAGGTTGTGGTAAATATGCATAAAGTGCAAGTGAACTTATGTTTTGCCTTTGTCTTGTTATTGTGAGTTTTGAAAATTGGTTTTCGATTTTCTGAAATGTGTTTCACACAAAAATGCAATTTGGATAGTCACTACTTATATATTCCCCTTTACTGAGGATATGTACAGTAATCCATCCCGATTAGTACTTTTAAAAATTACTGTAGAGAGCCATCAGAAAGGGAATGAAAACTTGCATTAAACAAAATCAAGCTGCATGTAATCATCCATAGTGATACATTTTGTAAGACAAGACAGGAAGAAAGACACTGCTGGGATTTGAACGCAGAATCTCCTGTTTAATAGGAAAACACTTTAACCAAATCAGCCAAGATGCTGTCAGAGTATTAACATCATGTCTGCATCAGTGATTACAGCTGACTATCGCTGGAGGACAGTGAAGTCAGCCTGCATAATGAGGGGGAAGAGACTGACCTCTGTGATGCACTATAGAGTTACACTAACCTTCTATCCAACTGTTCTATGCTGCATTCTATCCTAGTGGTAAATATTGGTTTCCGTGCGTGTAATATTCCTTTTTTTGTCAAATATTTTCAAGCACAAATTTTGCTGTTGAAAATAAGCCTTGTGGTTTTCAATGTTGTGATCCTTTTCCCCCAGTGTCACCCAAATTGATACACTGTGCTTTGGCAATTCTTCAGGCGATATTGTTTAGAGGAGCTCAGTTGAATTAGTTTGCGTATATAAAGTATTTCTTTTCCCTTTAATCCTTTAAAACATATGACATTTTCAAAACATTGTATCTTTCTTCCTACTAATTGTAGCGGCAATGCTTGTTAATAAGACAGAATTAAGTGTTGCTGTGCTTTCCCAAATGAGGCCCCATCTCTCTCTTCATCTCTGTGGTGCAGCCACAGAGAAGCTATTCAGGCAGGCTGATTTAAAGATGTTTTCTTTTGATAAGGGACAGCTCCCAAATGGGAATGCATTTAGCTTAGCCTGGCTATCATGATCAATGGGCATCCATTGGCGCCTATCTGTCTAGGGAGTGCCAGATGGACATCTGGACTGCATTCCTAAGTGTCAGGAGTAAGTGACTCATATCTCACCTTGATCAACCAATCAGGGACTGGTAGGGCAGAGTAACCCACGTGGGTCTCTGATGCCCATGAAACTTTCATCCAATAAACGAGCTGAAGTTCCTCCAGGTAAAAACAGGCAACACAAAGCTCCAAGACTATTCTAAAGGGAATTCAAAGGAGAATTCCAGGGCTGTGAGATAATTCCAGGGCGGGACGGCCTAGGAGCAGAAAGGCTCCCAAGGGCAGAACATTCTCGCAGCGCGCCTCCTGACCATCCTGAGACTCAGCCTGGACAACCACGGAACGGCCAGTGTGTCCGAGTGCCAGAACTTTGCTTTGTTCTAAGTGTCGAGAGCGGAGGTAGCCAGAGAGTAACCAAAGGATCCACCCGAGGTTAGCACCAGCAGCAAGCCTCGTGAACAGGTCGGAACTGTGGACAGCTGAATCACTATTCAGAACTATCGCTTCATCAGGAACGAACTGGTCTTCTTCCTGACTTGCTGGGACCCACAGTCATCTTTTCTCCTGTGCACAAACTTCGCTAGTTTCAGCCAAAACTAACTAGCCGGTCTTCAGAGAGCATCAGCAGCGCAACGTCTCAAGCCACACAGCACAGCCATGCACGGAGCCATTGAGCCCGCAAGAGACCTAAATCCCCAGAGATTGGATGAGTATTCCACTTCACTGCATTACTGCTCAATAATTCAATTGTTATCCCAACCAGTTGATATCAATTTAATTCCTAAGAGTTATGTTCTTGTTTTGAGTATCTAATGTAGAAGTTTTAAACAAGTTCAATTACGATTCTAAATGAATGATATACTGAACGTATGTCCTCTTGATATGTGTAACTGTAACTGAATGAATATATATCTTTTGTATTCTGATAACCTTTACGATAAGATCTGTTAAGTTTACATGCATATTCCATATATTGATAAATGTATCCTCGTGTATTAGTACCTGTGTGTGCGTTTTTTGAGTTATATCGCATGGTTGGATTCTAAGACCATTAAAAGAATCAATTTTGTGATTTACTGCCACAATTAATAATTGTCCCAGTAAATGCCCAAACCCCTACAGAACTGGTGCCTCGTGAGAGCACACTACAACAGTGTGTGATCTCCTGTCCCAGCCTGAGGAGCAGACAGCGAGCCTGTCTCTCAATAATAATAATACAGTGTGTCATTTCCTGCCCCAACCAGAGGAACAGACAGTGAGCATGTCTCTCAACAATAATATGAATAAACTGTGTGATCTCCTGTCCCAGCCTGAGGAACAGTCAGCCCGTCTCTCAATAATAATCCTAATAATAATAAGTTTTCCTATCAGTTTTCCTATTCACCACCACACCCCCGTCTCATCCTACTTAAGCACATGTCTTTCCCTACCTCCTTGCTCAGTATTGGTTTCCCTTTCGAGCTTCCTGGTTGCCCTACTCCTTCTTCTACCTAGTGTTCTTCTTGGCTTTCCGTTTACGGTTTTTCCCCTTTTGACTACAGCTTTTCGGATCACGGCTTGGCTTCGTTACTCACGCTCTGTTTTGGATCTCTGGCTACCCCTGGACTATCGGATTGCTCTATTGTCTACGATTTCGGATCACGCTTTGACTTCGGTAACTCGTTCCCTTTTGGATCTCTGGCTTCCCCTGGACTCTCGGCTCGTTCCTTCGACTACGGCTTTCTTTGGATCACGGCTTGGCTTTGTCAGCTCCTGCAAGTGGGTTCTCTCACTGGTTTCGGTTTCTCTTACCGAATCCGTAACATATACGATGTGTGATCTCCTGTCCCAACCTGAGGATCAGACAGGAGTGAGCCAGTCTCTCAATAATAATAATACAGTGTGTGACTTCCTTTCCCAGCCTGAGGAAAAGACAGTGAGCCTGTCTCTCAATAATAATAATACAGTGTGTGTCTTCCTGTCCCAGCCTGAGGAGCAGACAGCGAGCCTGTCTCTCAATAATAATAATACAGTGTGTGACCTCCTGTCCCAGCCTGAGGAGCAGACAGCGAGCCTGTCTCTCAATAATAATAATACAGTGTGTCATTTCCTGTCCCAGCCTGAGGAACAGACAGTGATCCTGTCTCTCAATAATAATAGAACAGTGTGTGATCTCAAGTCCCAGCCAGAGGAACAGACAGTGAGCCTGTATCTCAATAATAATAATAATAATAATAATAATAATAATAATAATAATAATAATAATACAGTGTGTGATCTCCTGTCCCAGCCTGGGGAACACTGAGCCTGTCTCTCAAAACTAATAATACAGTGTGTCATTTCCTGCCCCCGCCAGAGGAATAGACAGTGAGCATGTCTCTCAACAATAATATTAATAAACTATGTGATCTCCTGTCCCAGCATGAGGAACAGACAGTGAGCTTGTCTCTCAATAATAATACAGTGTGTGATCTTCTGTCCCAGTCTGGGGAATAGAAAGTGAGCCTGTCTCTCAGTTATAATAATATAGTATGTGATCCACTGTCCCAGCCTGAGGAACAGACAGGAGTGAGCCCGTCTCTCAATAATAATACAGTGTGTGATCTCTTGTCCCAACCTGAGGAACAGACAGGAGTGAGCCAGTCTCTCAATAATAATAAAGCAGATTATGATCTCCTGTCCCAGCCTGAGGAACAGACAGTGAGCCTGTCTCTCAAAAATAATAATACAGTGTGTGACCTCCTCTCCCAGTCAGGCGAGTCAGGCGCCATGGCTTTCGATTGCAGCCACACCACCCTTAATGTGCCCGATCTTGTCTGATGTCGGAAGCTAAGCATGGTTGGGCCTGGTTAGTACTTGGGTGAGAGACCACCTGGGAATACCAGGTGCTGCAAGCTCTTACTCTCTCAGCCAGCAGAGGTTGCCATTGGTGCCGTAGACTTTGGGAGGAAAATTTGGAGGATGGAAAGTTGATCTATAGCCTCATCTCTAGAGGTGTTTTGTTGCTATGGCATGTGTGTGACCCATATAAAAAAAAACCCGTTTGTAAAACGAATATCGAAGCTGCCTCTAAATCTGCAAATGAAGATGAGTCGATAAACCACTTGTTTTTCGTATAACTATACATATATTCATTTATTACTGATTTCATTCATTGAGCACAGATCCAATAGAGGTACAGCCATTCACTGTTTGACATGTCTGCACTGGTACAGAACCTAGCAATCAGAAAACGGGTGAAACTGCCTTGAGAATTAGCATACAGTACCGAGGCCCCCATGACCAAATAAAGGCTAACCTCGATAATCAGCCTAAATAATGCAGACTACAGCAAAACGACTGACTTTGAAAAGGGAATGAATGTCCGGAAGGAGTAGTGTAACCAGCTTGAAATGCTTCTCCGGACCTCTAACTAAAAGAAACCGGGAACCAGCAGTGGCATCGACTCCTTTCGAACTGGGATCCTATCGCAGCTCGTGGTGTTGTAACTCTTCCGTATCTGATATTGGACCAAGCACATCAGGGGAGAGCGTGAACGCAGTCCCCCACTACCAGAAATTATGCAGTCGAGATTCCCACATTTGGGGAATTCGCAGGGGTCAGCACAGCAATGGCCGAGTCTCGCTCTGGGTGAACCGATTTCGATTTTTAAGAACTTTATTTTCTTTTCACAAAAAAATACAGGACATCACAAATTAGAAAGCTTTACATTAATATACATATTTAAAACAGTATATATGATCACATCTCATTACATTTTGACACAGTACCAGTTACATAGCAACAATATATTTTTTGCTGGTGCAAATCACATTCTTTACTTAAACATGATAATGTTTTTCACAGTTTCTTGAGATATTGACCTATGCTCTCTATTTCCCCCAGATTTTCTGCTTCCTCCCTCCCTTCTCTCCACAGATCTCTGAGGTAATAGTTCTCTCGGGTGATGAACAGGGCCAGGCTACCTGCTGCCTTGACTGGGACCTCGATGCCTTTGAACAGCCCCATGTTCCTCACTCTCCACAGGGCGTCTTTCCCACTGTTCACCACGGCCCAGATCCTGTCAAACTTCCTCCTGACGTGTTTGACGAAAGCAGCGGTCAGGGTAAATTGGGGCGAGAGAGCTTGCAACCAATCTTCAAACTGTGCCCAGAAGGCCTTAGCAAAAAGCAGGACCACAGGAGATGGGTCACAGTCTCCTCCTCGCCGCAGCCCACCCTAACGCAGCGAGGGCTGGGGGTGAGGCCCCTACGGTTCAAGAAAGTTCGTACCTGTAAGCACTGGTGGACGACACTCCAGGCTAAATCTCTGTGAATGTTACACAGAAACTTAGAGGATGTGTGTTTCCACACCTTCCTTGTTTGGGCTGATGTTAAAATGCCCACAGGGGTGTAACGAAATCTTCCAGTTTTTGGACGCTGACATCTCGGAGGGGAATATGGCCAATTGGGCGAGATCTTAGAAAACTTTTAACTGTCCCATAAATTGCGGGGCATGTGTCAGAGAGTGGGACATCCAGCTTGGGTCTGACACCCCACACTCTGAACACCTCCCTACCTACCCAGAGCCTGGAAAAATAAGTCCAGGTACGCACAGCACAGAGGCCAGGAAAATGGACAGCAGCTTCGTAGCAACATCTGGGACAGACTTCCCCCCTGAGGGTAGCGGCCTGTACAGTATTTCCTTTCTGAGTCTTTCCTGCTTCCCACCCCATAGAAATTGAAACATCAATCTCCTCAGCACCGCCGCAACACGGTGTGGGATTGGGAAGGTAGAAGCCAGAAAATTCAAGACAGGCAAGAGCTCAGCTTTGATGACCAGCACCTTCCCTGTCTAGTGAGGTCTCGGTCCTTCCATTGCATCAGTTTTTTGTTTAAGATTGGCAATTTGTTCTGCCAATTTACTGTTCCCATCTCTTCTCCAAAATACACCCCCAGGACCTTAATTCTCTTCTCTTGCAGCCTGAGATCATGTCCTTCTTTTGGCTCCCTCCAGTTCTGATAAAAAATCTCACTCTTAGATTTGTTAATTTTTGCAGAGGAAGCCAAAGAGAAACGATCACAGCACTGCAGAGCTCTGCTAATTGAGGCATTGCCAGAGAGGAGCAGGGTGACATCATCCATGTATAGAGATGTCTTTACCTCTCCTGCCCCACTTCCAGGCACTGGTATCCCATTAATGGCCTGATCCTGGCGCAAGGCACAGGCTAAGGGCTCCATAGCCAAAACGAATAACAAGGGGGGTAATGGGCAGCCCTGCCTCACCCCTGAACAGACTTCAAAGGGGCCTGATCTATTGCCATAAACCATTACTCTGCTGTTGCTACCTGTGTACAGCAGGTTAATCCACTTTCTCATGATGGGGCCAAACTTCATGTGCTCAAGTACCGATGTTAAGTACTGCCGGTTTAGGCGGTCAAAGGCCTTTTCTAGGTCTACACCTAAAATGCACAGAGGGAGGGAGCGATCCTCTGAGTACAGACAGACATCCCTCAACAAGGCCAGGTTGTCGCTCATCAGGCATCCTGCTATCCCACAAGTCTGTTCTTTCCCTACCAGTGAGGCCACTACATTTTGTAGGAGCAGGAAAAGGGCTTTGGACAGGATCTTAGTGTCCATGCCTAACAGGTTGAAGGGTCTCCAGTTCTTTATGTCATTCTTTGCTCCTTTCTTAAACAAGAGAGAGATAGTGCCTTCTCTTAAGGAGTCAGGCAGCAATTCTGTCTTATAGCTTTCCTCGAATAGGAGCAGTAGCGGATCCTGAAGCAGATCCCAAAAGGTGCAGTAAAAGTCTTTAGGGAGCCCGTCAGCACCCGGAGTTTTCCCCTTTTGTAAGCTCTCCATAGCCTGTCTCAGCATTTCTACTGTCAAATTCCTCTCAAGTACTTCCTTATCTTCTTCACTCAAAACGTTTTCTAACTTTGATTTAAAAAAATGAATTTCTTCATCCTTTACCTCTGTAGAGCTGTACAGTCTTGAGTAGAAGGCCTCGGTGCAGGAGAGGATAGCACTCGGCTCTGTTCTCTCTCGTCCCTCCTCATCAACTACACTTTCCATGACAGACTTGGAGCCTACCACTTTCCTGAAAAAGAAGCGAGTACACTTCTCATTTTCTTCCAAGAACTGCACTCTGCTTCTTAACAGCACTCCTCGACTACTTTCTTTCGCTATGCTCCGGATGTCCTTTTTTAAGAGGGTGATATCCTCGAGCACATCGAAGCCACTGTGCAGCATCGTGTAGAGACGCTGCAGCTGCCTCTGTTTCCTGGCTAGCACTCCTCTCCGTCTGGCAGCAGCCTTCCTTCCCTCAGCCATGAAAAAGGCCTTTGTCCTCACCTTCACCTCCTCCCACCACTCTCCTACTGACCCATACAGACACTGCAAGGACAGCCACTGTGATAGTTTCTCCTTGTAGCGGGATACTACCCCCTCGTTCTCTAGCAGCTTTGTGTTGAGTTTCCAGAGGCCTGGGCCAAAGACAGTCCCGCCCTTGAGTTCCACTCTACACCCTAAAGTAGGCTGGGCAAACGATTTTTAAAATTTTTTAAAAAGAAATAAAAAACGAGATATAATGATGTGTTCCTGCTCAACTTAGACATTGCACGACTTTAAAACCTATAAAAATGGGTTTCGAGAGTTAAAAACCACTTTTTATGCGCGAAAAATGGGTGATTTTTCTTCCTCGTGATCAGCTCAGAATCTCTGTGTACGCTGTAAGGTTTTTACTTCTTAATTAAACGTTTAAAATTCACGAATTTCATAAAGACAACACACGTTTCGAAGAGAAAAAATCCCATTCTTTTCTCTTCCTGTTGTGTGAAACTCATCAGCAGGTCTTTTTTTCCCAATCAGAGGCTCTGAAAATAGCGTACCGCCCACTGCGCTCCGTCAGAGAGGGGCGCGGCACAGAGAGAGGGAGGAGGCGCGGAGCTCAGCAGCACAGAACGAACGTTCTACTGCCTGGAGCGCTTATGGCAGCGATCGCGTCTGCATTTATAACTTAGTTTTTAAAATTAATCAAGCAATATGAAGCATCTCTTTTTACTTTTAAGTAACTTAATTATCAAGCACAGCTTTCTCACCACCTAGACTACTTTTTGATACCATCCTTAGACAAAGCAGAAACTTCTTGTTCTGTCTAATGACATTACAATTGGAAAGATTACAGATTACATTCGTCTTTATTTTTGTTATGTTATACATTTTAGAAACGTTTCATCCATACAAACACCACAAAACTATTCTCGATTGTATTTCTGAATGGTATGTTACACTTAGTTCACTGTTTTAATTACACCTAATTAAGAAAGTTAGGTGTTAGCATAAACTATTAGCAATCAATATTAAATTTAGCACTGTAATAAGTTGTTGCACTTTCCCCCGCATCTTGTAAAAATATATTTTCATTGTTCAAATATACATTAAATCTGACTAATAAGTCATATATCATATAATAAGTTAAATACAAAACTGAAGAAGAAATAGGGTTAAATATAATTCAAAATATTTTGCTAACAATGTTAACTGTTTATAAATTATAAATTGTATTAACTAAAGAGTAGGATGGCACAGTTGTTAGTATGCTTTTTGTTTTGTTTCTTTTTCATAAATACAACAGTAGTACTTGATGTCTCAGCGCCTTTCAAAATTAAATTATGCATGCAAACCTGTGAACTAGAAAGATAACTAAGATATCCATCCATTTATAATGGTGGCAAAGTGGTTAGCATTGCTATCTTGGAGCACTGGGGTCCTAGATTCAATTCCTCCCATCCTGTGTGTGTGGGGTTTGCATGTTCTCTCTGGGTTACATGGTTTTTCTCCATATGTGTGATATGACTCCCTCTCGCACTCCAAAACATACTGGTAAGTTAATTGGTTTATGGGAAAACTGGCCCTGGTGTGTGTGTGTTTGTGTCTGTCTGTCCTGTGATGGACTGGCGCTATGTCCAGGGTGTATTCTGCCTTGTGTCCTTTGCTTAATGGGATAGGCTCCAAATCCTCTGTACTGGATAAAGAGATTAGAAATAGATGGAACTATACACAGTGTTAGAAACCCACTATGAAATGGCAGCATCTCACTGAGAATAAAATATTTTATAGTGCTGGCCTTTCACCTCTCATGCACATCAGTATCCATACCTAGTTATTTAAACAAATTACCTCTAATTAAAAACATCTTAATATGCTGGCTCTGTGGATCCGCATCAGCTATGTTTGCCAATTCCTTCAATTCATGTGCATCCAACACACAGTTCAATACTAGTAACTGCACAAAATCTAAAATACAATCCTCATTTCAGTATCTATGTAAACATACAGTCTGTTAACTTCATCCTCTTCATCAAAAGTATGCCTAACCCCATTAGGAAGTGTTCTTGTTATCAGTGTATTCCTTAGCTTTCCCAAAATTATCTTCTTCTTACCAACATCTCTAGTCTTTTATCCTGCAATAACTCAGCCAACACTTAAATCCCCAAAAGCTGCTTGTGTTAATTTCTTTAAATCACAAATATCATGTGTAAATACTGGCCATTTAATACTCTGCATTGTGGGATAATAGTTTATTTTAAAGGGAACTAGAGAAATTAAGAAAGGCTTTTTTTCCTAGAATTAATAAATGCACATCCTGTTCACTGGGGAAATTAAATCCACACTGAGCAATCTTCAATATGTTCAGAATATGACAGCAAGAATCCTATCAGGGATGCATTACACCTGTTTTCAAGTCCTTGCACTGGTTACCTATCAGGTTTCGAGTCAACTTCAAATTCCTCATCCTCATTCTGTACCTACAGTATATGGCTTATTATCTGTCTACTCCCCCACCTTTGTCCTTTTGACTCTGGTCTTCTAGCTGTCCTCAAGAACATCTACATTCTGTGGGTGACAGGGTCTTCTCTAGCTGCACCCCAGAGCTCTCAATTTGTATTCCCAGTGATATCAGTCACGTACCCTGAGTGCATTTAAATCTAACCTCAGAACCTTTCTTTTCAGAAGACTTAGTGTCTGTATCTGCTTCATTTTCTAATTTTGGTAGCACCTCTAACTGCTTGTCTTTCTTATATGTATTTACTTTGTAATCTGAGGTCCTTTTATCTGTTTTTACATCTACTGTATTGCTTTGAGATGCCACCTTTAATGGTAATATATAAAATAAAGTTTTTTTATTATTGTTATAGGGAAACATGATCAGATTTTCCCTGGTTCAGAAAAAAAGATCTAAAGTATACTAGTTTGTCACTCTTCTCATTCCCTTTGCTAAATGACTTTTCATACTAATCTGATCAATCTAACTGCCAGTTTTCTGTGCTTTCTCTATCCTGCTAGATTTGCAATTATTCTGAAAATTTTCATCTTGAAATAACTCAATTCTTAGCTCAACCTGACAGTTCATCCTGCTACCAACATTAAATAAAACGAATCTTAAGATTTCTATATTTATGTCTTTATTTAGTGGTTTCATTAGTGACAAAGGCTAAACTTTCTTGGAAAAATGTCTTTTATGTGTTGCGGAAAAAACTGACTTGCTTTAACAAAATATGTTTACAAGTCCTTTCACCTGGCAGTTTACCTAAATGCCCAACTATCTGAGAAGCCCTCCATGAAACCATAGTTGCTATTAATTTATTTAGGGCTCACTGACAGAATTGCTGTTTTTTATGCATGCTAATTTCTGATTCCTCACTCTGTTTCATGTTTATAGATAAGACTATTGATCGCGAAGGGAAATTGATGTACATGTTTACATGTTCTTTTGTAACATACACCTTTTTGTGATTTTTCTGTATATCTAAGCAAGTGTTCCTGCATCCCTCTTCTGTACTATAGGCATGGCTTTTATTCTGTTTGCTCCATTTCTAAAACGTTTTGCTCATGTGCATTTTTGTATTTTTTTACACCTCTAGCACTTTCACGTCCTGAATTTTCATTTGCCTTAATTTGTAGAATGAATTTGAGTTTTAGCCTTAAAAATCTTAAGTTTTCACTATCTTTTGTTTCTTGTCCTACAACTGTTATTATTGATCACCATGACTTCATTCAGCCTTTCCTGAACGTCTATGACAGGCAGAGAGAGTGCTGTTTCTGGTGCGATCTTTTGCAGCTGACATTTCACTGTTTTAAACGAACAAGAAATTAGATTGATCATAAATCACTTATTCTCTATAAATACAGCGTAATTGCCCTCCGAAAATCCTCTTTTTCTTGTTCGTTTTAGAGACCTTGATCGAAACTGATTTTAGATGTCAGAAAGGATTTATTTTCTCTGTATTTCCTACATTGCTTTGTCGAGATTTTAACTTTATATTTAGGCTCAGATTTCAACTATAAATCGTACACTAATTAAAAGCAGTAAATACTGATGTTTTGCTCCCTCTTACCACAAAAATATATATGTTTTGTAGCTGGGATGAACGTTATTTCGTATGCGTAGCTACTGCGATTTGGACACGAAGCGGTTAAAGATGGCGGCAAATCAGGCACCCAAAGAGGGGGGGGGGGGCGTCTTCTCGCCTCCATAACTAAAATGCCAAATAGGAGTGGCTTAAGCGACATACGCAGTCGTGTAACTGACAGTTTGAGGTAGCCTATCGTGTAAATTTCGCTTTGTTGCTGATAGGTTAAGCTTTCGAAACTCTGCCCCAAAGTCATGTGACTGATTTTTCGCCCTGTTTCGTTGGTTAAACGCAATGATCACAAGCACCACCATGGTTACTGGGATGTGTAGTTTTTAATTCCGTTTGAATTATAACTGTACGTACTGTCTTCATATTTGGCCAGGGCTTTAAAGAGAAGGCGCGCCAAAAAATTTCGGTGCCGTCGTCTCCGCTTTAAAGGTACCCCGTGCTGGAAGAATTTGACCTCGGAACGTTTGCCCAGCGTACCTAAAGCCTGATGATCTGAGAAGAAGACAGGCTGAAGAGTGACCCCAACAACTTTCACTCTCTCTCTGAGACAAAGCAATAGTCAATTCTGGAGCTGCTATTCCTCCCTGACCATGTATATCCTGCTGTTGTGGGATATATACATCTATATGTGTCTGAGAGTTTAAAGTCTTGAACTAAGTTTTGCAGGGCCAGTGAGCTGGAATCCAATTTTATTGGCCTTTTGGCTAAGATCAAGTTCAAGTGGCATGCCCGCAGTTCTTGTCTTTCCAAAGTTCTAGAAGGCGATCGAAGATCCTGAAGAGCGCTTGAGCTGGTATCGCCCTAGCTTGAGCCCAGGGGGTTAAGGCCAAGCAGCAGCTGAGCTGGGAGGGATCCGGCAGCAATGTTCTCCCTCTCTCTCTCTCCTCCTGCGCCTGCACCTAGCTGGGCTTTGCCCACAAGGACAAAGGCCAGGGCTCCCTCACTGCTCCTTTAGCAGCTAAACCCTCCTCTCCACAGGACCTTGCTCTCTCTCTTTCTCTCCTTTTTTCTTTTTTCTCCTTTCCAGATGGCAGACAAGAAGACACTGATCCGGTTCCACTGGACCAAGAAAACAGAGACGATGCTAACTGCGAAATCCATTTTCATTACCTTCCTAAGAGGGATCCTGCAGTTGGTGGCCGGAGATCTCTACTGCCTGCAAGACAACAAGGCAGAGAGATACATGGAGGCCTACATGGCCACGGACGCCTCATATGAAAAGGCAACGAAAATGATCAAATGAAAAAGGTAAGCACCCCGGTTTCTCTGATTTCAGGCCGGAGCCTATGAGGAAGACAAACCAGAGGACCATTAAAAGTCCTCACATACAACCCCTACGTACCAATGGAACTGGTAACAGCGTACCTAGGGAGGTATGTAACTGTGGTGGACAAACCGACGGAGATCAGGGACAGTTGTGGCGTCTGGTACAGCAAACACCTGTACCGAGTCCTCCTGAAAGAGGACCTAGAGGGCGTAGACGGTTTCCAGCACCCCCCGGCCCACTTCAACATCGGAGCCGACAGGGGGTAGCTTTACTACCCCAGGATGCCGGATTTCTGCAAGAAGTGCAGACAGTCCAGCCACAAAGAGAACACGTGTGACATCGTCAGATGTCACAACTGTAACAAAGAGGGGCACCTGGCAAAAACCTGCCGGGCAGCCAAAAAGTGCGATGGATGCGGCGCCGAGGGACACCTCCTTCACTAATGCAAGGTAAGCAAACCTTCCTTTGCGCAGTTGGTGGAAGCCGACCGGCAGAAACCGGTCTCAAGACAAAGGGAGAGAGGTGAGAACAAAGAACCTGCACCTCCCCCGCAGAGAACCGAAATTGCCAAGGCCACTCCCCCAGCCGCACCAGTGCCTCAAGATGGCCGCCAGGACAACGGACAAAATGGCTGACCGGAGGAAGGGCCCTGGATAACTCCCAGCAAGAAGGGAAAGAGGATCCACCTTCGGAAGGACAAAAGAAAAGAGTGGTAAGGGAGAACTGTTTCCTCCTCCTAGAGGAAACGGAACTTTCTTCCCCCGAGGCCCAGGAACAACCGGAGGAGGCAGCCCAGGAAATGGAAACCCTCCCCCCCCAGGGCCCACGGACAACAGGAGGAGGCAGCCCAGGAAGAGGTTACCCCCTCCCCCGAGGCCCAGGGACAACAGGAAGAGGCAGCCCAGGAAGAGGTTACCCCCTCCCCCGAGGCCCAGGGACAACAGGAAGAGGCAGCCCAGGAAGTCGGAACCCCCTCCCCTGAGGCCCAGGAACAACAGGAAGAGGCAGCCCAGGAAGTCGGAACCCCCTCCCCCAAGGCCCAGGAGCAACTGGAGGTCCCCCAAACTCCTGGAGAAAGGGAAGAAAAAAGCCTTCCCGAAATGGTGGTGGAGAGTATCCTCAAGGAAGACGAGGATTACTTTGAAGCCGCCCTGGAGCCGGGACTGATGGTAGGGCTGGACCTGTCCAGCATGTTTACCTTTCAGTCCCCAGCGAGACCTGGAGGGAGCCCAGCATATTCCCCCCAGGACCCAAACAAGAGGAGTTACATCTAGGCTAAACAGTGCCCAGATGTAGAATCCCAAGTTTTCCCCACTGTAAGCACAAAGAGAGGAGGTTCAACTTTCACTTGTTTAATCATGACTGTGAAACTTATCTTTCTAACAACTAACGTGAGAGGGCTAAGAGACCCGGTGAAAAGACGGGGAGTCTTTCATGATCTGGCCTCAAAGTCTTTCTCAGTTTGTTTCTTACAGGAGGTCCACCTGAAGGATGAAAGCGACAAGCTGACATTCAGCAGGGAATGGACGAAGGGAGAATCATGCTGGAGCGTAGGAGGGGTCCATTCTTCCGGAGTGGGAATCCTCCTCGGAAACCCAGAGATGACGCTGGTTTCCTCCTTCTCGGTGGTGCAGGGCCGGATCCTGGTCGTAGACATCGACTGGAGGGGGCAGAAATTGAGAGCAATTAACGTCTATGCTCCGATGGAACCCTCTCTCCGGAAGGAAGTGTTTGCTGACCTGGCCAGCTGCTGCACCACCAACAGACAGGTGGTGCTTGGCGGGGACTTCAACGTCGACCGGGAGAAGGGGAGCGACGCTAGCTCAGCAGAGCTGGAGTCGCTACTCAAGCAGTTCTCCCTGGTAGACGGTTTCAGACGGTGCCGCCCTAACGACGGGAAAAACTCCCGGGGAGTGTGCAGCCGCCTTGGACTACATCTTTCTGCACACGACCTGCTCCCTGGAGTCGGCGACGGTGTCCCCGGAGTGGTATTCCGACCATGAGTGCGTGACAGTGGTGGCTAACACCAACCTGCCGGCATTCGGTCGTCGGTATTGGAAGCTGAACCGGGAGATATTGGAGGAAGACGACTTCAGGGCACTGTTCAGTAAAGACTACGCAAGCTGGGTCGACATGAAGGATGGCTACAGCTCCGTGGTGGAATGGTGGGAGTTCATGAAGGACAGGACCCGAACGCTGGCGCAGACGTACTGCAGACGGAAGGTGGCCAGGGAGAGGAAGGAAGCTGCGCAACTCCCGAAACAACTAGAGGAGGAGTACAGCTTGGCTAACAGGGGAGGAGCCTTCAATTCAGCCTGGGCATGGGACCTGAAGGAAAGGATCCGCAAGCTGCACACCAAGAAAGCCAAGGCTTTCCTGGTCAAGGCACAAAGGGAGCATTATGAAAATAATAAAACCTATTCCTCTTATTTCTTCAATCAGGTCCGAGAAGCCCAGAAAAAGAGGGTGATCTACAGCCTGAGACGGGGAGATGGAGAGGAAGTGCTGGACGAGAGTGACAAGGTAGAAGCGACCACCACTTTCTACAAGGAGCTCTTTTCAGAAAAGCAGACAGAGGTGAAGGCAGGTGATGCTTTTCTGGAGGGGCTGAAGGCACGAGTACCAGAGGAGGTGAGGGAGGACTTGGAGGGTCCAATCACGGCCGAGGAGCTGAAGGCTGCGCTCTTGTCCATGGAGAATGGCAAGGTGCCGGGACCGGATGGACTCCCCAAGGAATTCTACACATGCTTCTGGGACACCCTGGCGGCAGATCTGGTGGAAGTGGTGCAGGAGATCTTCCGCGGGGGAAACTCGGAAACACCATGAGGAAGGGCATCACCTCCCAGCTCTTTAAGGGAGGAGATGCCGACGACCTCAAAAACTGGAGGCCGATCACGATGCTCTGCATGGACGTAAAGATCCCGTCCAAGCTTCTGACCGCCAGACTGAGAACCGCCCTTCCCCACATCATCCACAGCAACCAGACGTGTGGGTGGAAGGGCGATCCGTCAGCTGGAACCTCCAGCTGACCAGAGACACCAGCGCCTGGGGCGAGGACCGGAATATGCCCATGACTGGACCAGGAGAAAGCCTTCGACAGAGTGAACCATAGCTATCTGTTTAGGGTGCTGGAACGCTTCGGTTTCGGAGAGAGTTTCAGCCACTGGATTAATATACTGTACTCTGACATAGGCAGCAGAGTCAACGTGAAAGGAAACCTGGGGGATTTCATTCCCCAGGAATCCGGAGTATGACAAGGCTGCTCCCTTTCACCCCTTCTCTATGTTCTTTTCACAGAGCCCCTAGCAGAGGCGGTGAGACGGGACCCTGTCATCAACCGCCTGGAGATACCGGGAGGTGCGGGGGAAGCCCTGAAGATCTCCCAGCACGCTGACGACACGATGCTGTTCCTGAGGTCGGACAGGGGGCTAAGAAGAGCCCTGCAGGTCATGGAGCAATACTCCAGAGCCTTGGGGTCGAAGCTCAACCGCCGAAAGAGCAAACTGAAGTTCTCCGGGCCCTGAAAGCACAGGACGACGGAGCCGGAGGGACTCGAGCTCTGCACGGAGCCTCTCAAAATACTGGGGGTTTCCTTCAAGAGCTAGGACAACGAGACCATCAACCGGACCGAGAGGATCGCCAAGGTGAATGCGATGCTGGGTCTGCGGTGTACCCGCTGCTGGCCAGACTCAGACGAGAGCTGCAAGGGATGATCTTTGGCTTCGTCTGGGGCGGCAAGTACGAGTACATCACGAGAAACCGGATGTGTCAGCCGATCGAGAAAGGGGGTCGAGATGTCCCACATTTCCCCCTGAAACTCGACTGCATCTTTTTCTGCAACTTCTGTCGGGCGCAGCGGGAGCCCATCGGCCACAAGTACGAGTACTTTGTCAGGCTGTGGCTCTCCGTCCCAATGAGGCACTTGGTCCAGTGGTCAAACACTGGGCCCAAGGCAGAAGGCGACCGAAGTTCTACATCCGCGCTGTCAAGTGGAGCAGGAGGTACGAGGCCACGAGACAGCCAGAGCTCTGCACCAACCACAGAGACTTGTACAAAGACAAGTCTGGGAAAGGACGCAGCCCAAAGAACTTGGAAACCAACTGAAGGACCTCAACTGGATGGCTGTACACAAGAGACTGGCTACCAGAAAGGTCCTCTACAGACACTCGATCTCCAGGAATCCGCATTGCCCCCGGTACGCGTGTTTTGTCGAGGAGACTCAGGAGCACGTGTTCTGGAGCTGCCTCTTCGCCAAGGCGGTGTGGGGCAGAATGGACAACATTATGCAACTCCTGGGAACGGATGCAGTGCTCAGTTACCAGTACATTCTGCTGGGGGCTGGCACCCACCGGACTGGACAAGGGGACACAGGACCTGCGGGGGCTGCTGCTGTCCCTCACAAAACAAGGACTGTGGAAGGCGAGGAACACTCTCATCCGGCACAACATAAAGTGGGGGGCGAGGGAGCTGGAGGAGAGGATCCTGGCGGACCTCAGGAGGAAGACGAAGCACCACGTCACCAAATGGGGTTACCCCACGGCGAGGGAGCGCTGGAAAGGACTTTGGGCCCTATACAGGGATTAAAGGACAATAGCAAGTGGTAGGTTTGGAGGGACTCTCTTAATTGCGCAAATCCGCCCCCACTTGCAAAGATTGATAATGAACAATCAATCTCCGTTCCGCCGTTGTTTTTTATTACATGGAGTGCTAATATGTGTGAGATGTTCCTTTTGAGATGTTTTTTTTTTGCGGAATAAAGTATATTTTGTAGAACAAAAAAAATCTTATGACAAGGTTTACAAGTTATCTGTTGAACTACATTCTAATAGGTGTGGTCACATTCCAGGTCATTTGTTTACGTTTTTGTTTCTGCAGCAACTGTTAGATGAAATGTGCTAATATGTAACCTAACTCCAGTGTGAATAACTAGAAGAGGGGAGCAGCTCCATTCCAGACCAAGGGAGCTTTGGGAGTGGCTGGGGCAGATCTCTCATTTGCATATCTGATTTGGAAATATAACACTAAACCCCCTTCTTGCATGGATTTAACTTGCACCCAAGAGTCCCCTACTGTGTATTGCTACTTATTTTTTTATGATAAGTGGTGATTACCAGTTGACAGGTTTTATTTGTTGAATTATAAATGGTTTTGTATTATCATCCTGAATGGCCTGTACTCAAGGTTTGGTAGGGTATGTGTTTTCATTTCATTTACCAAATTGAATTTTTGCTCTTTTAGTATTTGTCTAGAAGGCTTTCTGAAGTCAGGAAGCCCATTTATTTGGTGAAAAAAGATTCTGTATTAATATTAATATTTCTCATACAACATAAATAGGGTCTTTTATGAATAAAAAGATCTTGCACTTGGAAATCTTGATAAAGCTGTGTGCTTCCATACACTCTAGCAGTTTTGATTCCTAATATTTGACCTTAGGTGTGGGAACGGGTCTTTTTTGCAATTTGATTTCCAATTGATCAGCACGGTATAGAAAATAGACCCATAAAGCAACCTCAGCAGTGACAAATGTCACTGGGTCACTTGGGTTTATACGTCGGGGTCCGGTAGTGAAGCTCCGCTCCTGTTTAGCCTCCGAAGCCGTACAGGGTGCGGCCATGGCGCTTCAGCAAGTACACCACGTCCATGGCGGTGACGGTCTTCCTCTTGGCATGCTCGTTGTAGGTGACGGCGTCGCGGATGACGTTCTCCAGGAACACCTTCAGCACCCCGCGGGTCTCCTCGTAGATCAGCCCGGAGATCCGCTTCACTCCCCCACGGCGAGCCAGGCGGCGGATGGCGGGCTTGGTGATTCCCTGGATGTTGTCACGGAGAACCTTACGGTGACGCTTAGCGCCTCCTTTCCCGAGTCCCTTTCCGCCTTTGCCTCTTCCAGACATCTTCTAGTTATCAGCTGTGAACACGACACACACTGCTCATCTTTGATGTATAATAGACATCTTTCTTTGATGTCTATTATACATCAAAGAAAGATTTTTATAGGTGTAGAAACTAGTAAATAAAGCCAATGATTTGTTTTAGAAACGTATTCTTAAAATATACAATTATTCACACCTGAACAATATGTAGTTCAAATTATACATTATATACAATATAGTATTCAAATATCTAATCATCATAAAAAACACAACTAGTAAACTTCAGTTACAAATTCTAGTAACATGGCAATATATATAGTAATGACAAACACAAACTAATTACATGAACACGCTAATATTTAACTCAAAACCACATTTCGATTCAAATATAAATTTTTAAAATTTACAACTTCTTTATTTCCACGAAAATATTATTAATGTAGCACAAACGCTACTTTCTAATAAAGACAGAAAGAAACTGTTTGTTTTGTGTCTACTGGTGATCCTCCTCTCGATACTAATGAAATGTTTAATATGATCCCTCGAGAAAAAAAAGGAATCAATTTCCACCTGGAATGATTGATGCCCCATCAAACATTTTGTAATATCCCTGGAAGTTTATACTGTAGAATCCTGGTTCGTGGCTTAAATTCAAGGTAAATTAGGAACGAGTTAAGGAACTCGGAAACGAGACTAAGGAAACGAGTTGGAAACTTGATGTCGAAGTGGGATTTAAATCACCCATTTCACATTTTACTTCATTGGGCAGTATGTGCCAGAGAGCAATGCCACAGCATCCCTTCGATAGCTCAGTTGGTAGAGCGGAGGACTGTAGTGGGGTCAACAGGGAATCCTTAGGTCGCTGGTTCGATTCCGGCTCGAAGGAAGGTGCTTTTCATGTAATTTAATCAAAGAGTTAAAAAAGCGAATCTTTTTTATTCAGACATTGATCAAAAGCTCAATAATCGACTAAGCAAAGGCTCCTGTTCCGAATTCAGCCCACGTCTGATTGTCTTTTTTTGGCCAAGATCTGATCTTTGAATTAAGGGACTACACTGTCTGCTTTGTAATTCAAAAATACATACAAATGTCAAGTTTTTTGTAGATATAAAGGTGTTCTCTGTTTTCAAAGGATAGTTACTTAATTGGCATAATGATTTGGTATTGATTTTGTATCGTTGTATTATAAAGTTTGTGCTTTCTGTGTTTTTATCGTATTGTGAACTTATTTTTTAAACAAATGCTTGCAAAGGCAAACACGGCACACATCTGTTTATACCAGCGGTGAATTGTACATTTTTATTAAGTACAAGCTACTGTGCACTTCTGGGAGTATAACAGGTTCGATATAAAGTGGCAAAAATATAAAAGGGGAAAATACCCCAGATTGCGTGTAAAGCCCTCGTTGTGACTGTTATAGATAAAAATGGCGTACTGTGCACGAAATTTTGCAGAAACACAATCTGATATTTTGATAATTATTATTTTAATAATTTTATAAGTATGAGGCCCCGGATCCAAATCTTCAGTTCTGATTTTTTAAAGTGATATCTTTCCTTCCTGTCGTGGAAGTCACACGATGTGAGCAATTGTTTTTTTTACGTTACGATCCAAAGAGCCTCAGACTCACTGTAACCAAACCAGGATAGATTCTGCTGGGAGCCGGGCTGAGCTCATTCTCACTCCCTGTGCTGAAAACAGAATTAGCTCTTCCCAGAACATCGTCTACAGCTGCTGGATTGTGCTCTGCATCTTACTGCTCCGGCAGTTACTTTGACGAAAGATAAATCACTTGTGCGCTTTTAACCTTCTCGCAGCTACGGGCTAGACTGACGCTCACGATATGAAGGCACCCGCTGGTATACCTTCTCTAACTTTCAGTCGCGACAGACTTTGCTTTTTAAAAAAAAAAGTAGATATTGCCCTGAAAAAGCATTAGCTTTATCAGTTTTATATTAATCTATTTTGAATCAAAGTTTGATATTTTGTTTTATTTTTTATTGCATTTTACATAATAATAATAATCATCATCATTATTGCTTACACTTATATAGCACTGTTCTGGATACTCCACTCAATGCGCTTTACAGGTAATGGGGACTCCCCTCCACCACCACCATTCTCCTGAATGATCACAGAGAGTCAGGACCTCGGTTTTACGTCTCAGCCGAAGGACGGCACCTGTTTACAGTTTAGCGTCCCCGTCATTGTACTGGGGTATCAGGACCCGCATGGACTGCAGGGTGAGCGCCCAGCGACAGAAACCAGACGTGTGTCGGGCTCGGCTGCGAGCAGGACAATGACGTCACGTGGACAAAGTAGAGGAAATCAAAACGGTTCTATAAAAGACCTGTGTCAGCTGTTGGTTTGCAGTCTGGACTCTAAATCCTCCGATCCGATTTTAAATCTCTCTAATACCTGAGCTGCGGCTTCTTCCGAGTATTTATTCGTATACTTATTATGTGTAAGTGTATAGATGAAACCTTTCATAGTGTAACGCTTACGGCCGACAGGCACTGTGGAAGAGCCGGTGTACCAGAGCAGGTGACGTCACCGCCCTTCCCTGTGATAGCAGGACCACAGCCCGTGGGTTGTGGGGAGATCTCCCTTTAGCTCACCGGGCTGGGTTGCTGCAGAGAGACATGGGAGTCCCGGGTTCGAGCCCCCGACGGTGGGGGGCCGACCTAATGCGGCGACGGCGCCCGCCTGAGCCCTTGTTGCGTTACAATATATTGTTCAGTTTAAATCAAAATGCTTTACTAATACAAGAGAGAAGTATAGTATGAAGGATGTGACAAATGTATGATTTCACGGAACAAAACGTTTTTTATTTGCATTCGAAATGAAGCGGAATTTTAGCGCAACACACAAGCCCTTTGTCTTTTTTAGTGATTTTTAAACAGACGTAGAAAACGCGTTTTTTTAACACTATAATAGCAGGGTCAGTGGCGTAATGAATAACGCGTTAGGCCTCGTGTCAGAAAATTATAGGTTCGATTGCCATCTGGCTTGTTGAGTTTATACCACTTACATTCTTTTATATAAATGAACTGCACCTGAAAGCTATAGAAAACACTTTGGGTAAGTTGTCTGCAGCCTCCTGCGTCGACAACTTACCCAAAACACTGTACTGTCTTGAGATCAGCTCCAGCTCTGAACTCAATTGCAATGAAAAACCATGCATAACAAAACTGGAGAACAGCTGAACTTGTGCTCAGTTCGGTGATGAGGGTTCAGAACTGTCGTTGTTGTAATTAGCACGAACTGCACAGGCTCTGAATCAGACCATGTCAATTAGTCTGAACAGTGTAGGACACGTTAATGTAGAATTATTAATAGGTTTATTAGTTAGTTAGTTCAGGTTTACCCACCTGAACTAATGTAGAATTATTACTTGGTCTGTCTCTTGTTTGTATATAAATTAATGTCTCTGACAACTTAATGTTAGTTTTATGATGTAGGTCAGGCGTTGACATATGCACGAGTATACGAAATGTCTCACTCCTGATTCAACTCAATGTTCTATAGGAGATTGGCGATTCCTCCTGTTTCTCATACAACCATATCAGAACAGAAGCCCGTATCACCCAGCTGTGATTCAAGATCGACTCGCATCTTTATCCCTTTTTTGTTCACGATCATTATTTTCTTTAGTTATGATCAATATTGAACTTTTTTTAAATGAAATGACAATAATCAAACATGCAGGCAGAGTTTTGAAAAGTATTCGGAATTGACAGGATGCCCCTTTGGAACAGTCGTCAGAAAATGTGAGAAAATGAAAGTTATGTAATCTCTCCCACAAAGCATTGAAGATTGGAATCTGAGTGTAAAAAAGCTACCTGTCTCCCAATGATAGGCAGGGATACACACCATGACTCGAATAGACTCAGCGAACTTTAACACCTATGATATTACGAGTGCTTTGCAGGTGTCGAATTTCAAGAAGGAACTACTACAACAGTTTGGACATAATTCAATACCACCGGCAAAGTCCAATGCCGGCAACTTCTGAGAAAATAATGTTCACTCATGGAATTTGGTCTTTGAATGGCTGGCGGGAAAATTCATTTATACTCCTTTTGCACCCTCAGCTGAAACATGTTAAAATAACAATGCAGATTTGTTGGAGAACCTGACAAGAATTATTGGGTTAGTACTGTATGTATTCTTGTATATTTACTTTAATTTTAATATAAATGTAAACATGCATGCTGTATAAGCTATTGTAATTTTAAAATATGTTAGCTGAGGATGCGAGGGGGGCTATTATACCTTGTGAAACACGCAAGGAACCGTAAAAAAGGCTGATATTTGAATAAAATTGGCGATCACAAGAAAACCACAATTTATGTGGTATTATCATCAATATCCTTCAAAATCGACGTTCAAATGAAGGATTTGAAGAAACTATGAAAAAAGCAATAGTAGTAGGAGAGGATTTTGATTTTTGCTTTTCAAGTCAGTAGATCGACGTAGAGTTGCGCCCCTACAAACAGCACAAAGGATGAATCCCACCTCCTTCGTTATTGCTATGTTTGTGCCGGTGAAAGTAGCGTTTGTGCTATTGAAAGCATCTCGGGAGATGAAGGTGCAGTCACTTCCACATGTCATGATATCATTAGATCCGACGACAAGAGCTGAAGCCCCCCAGTCCAAGCCAGCAATGTGAGGAAGATGGACGTGGAGGAAGGTAGTGTGGCCGAGCGGTCTAAGGCGCTGGATTTAGGCTCCAGTCTCTCTGGGGGCGTGGGTTCAAATCCCACCGCTGCCAAATGTTAATGTTTTAAGACCTGCAATACGATCAGTAAAAGTATTTTTTGTTAGGCTGCAGGAGGTGTTAAGAGATAAACTTTCTAAAAGACAGGCTTAACATCAAGGCAGAAAAAATATTTTGTTTTCTCAACAGAAATTCTCTTTGGCACGTTCAGCTTTATGTAGGGAACAACATCTGCCAAGATCACTTTTGAGGCAGTGCACATGATAGTGTACCGGCAAGTACATTTAATATTGGCTGTGGTGGTGAGCTGCTTTTGTCTGTGAAACTTTTAATTCTTCACGCCGAATCGTTGGCAGGGGTAAAGCTTATTAAATCTTTGAACATAGCGCTCCATCAGAAGTACTTTGTTCGTGATCAAAAGAGATCAGAGGATTAACTTCATGAATTCACATAGCATACCTTACAGGAAAGATTTAAAAGGGGAATTGATTGTGCTTCCTGATGTTGTTCCTGTGGTTTCTTTGGATACAAAGGTGAATGTTCTTTGACGTTCTGCTAGAGTATCCACTGGGTGGGTTTTATCGATTAGCTCGGATAGGTCATCAGTGCTCCGTCTCCGGAAAATAATCAACACTGTTTTTTCCTGTGCTGTCTTTTAAAATATATAAGATCACGAGTTTACAGATTTCTCCAAATAACAACTATACATTTTAACCCAGCGGTTAGCATTCCTTCAATCCAATAGTTTTACTCTAGGTTAAAAGCAGCGCAATATACAGAGAGATGATATTCAAATATTTCAACGTTCTGTTGGATTACCTGTATGGAGATATCGCTCAGAATTCCTAATATGATTTTGAGTTCAGTTTTGCTTTACTACTTTCAGAGTCTTTTATTGACCTTGCTGAAGCAGAGAAGTAATATAATCACAAATGCGACCTACCTGTGCTGCTGTTTCTGGTTAATAATTATTATTGCGAGGAAAAAAAAACAGCTCCTTGCATTAAGAGCAAGAGCAACCAACGCGCTCTCTTGTTGAGTTGGGTTTTTTCCGTGGTGCTCTTCCTCAGATGCAAAGTTATTTGGCGAGCAAGGACCTCTGAGAAGGAGCCTGAATCTGTCAAGAACTCTGAAATTCTAATATCGCACTACCGTCTTGTGTACAGAGATCTGCTTCTTCCTTTTTGAGTGTTTTGTTGTTTAAGAGCACACTTCCTACCTCGAATGTTAGTTTCAGGAGTGTTACCAGATCACAGATCATCTTGAAAAGATTTGGGGATGCACTGGCTCAGTTATTTGAAGGAACCTATACCACCAACGCACTTCTGAGAAGCACCTGCACATTTTCGCAATCCTCTCTCTCACCTACAAAGTTATGAAGACACAGATGACCAACAAAAACTAATTTGATTCACTCAAGGCTTCACTCTTCTGTTGTGATGTCGTTTTAATTAGTGTTAGCTGTGATGAGGTGTTGTTTCTGTCTCTTAAAGTTTAAGAGTCTGCTCCTTTCTTCCTGGTATAGAAATAACATGTTCCATCTTTGTTTACAAACACCACTGTAAATTATTTGTCCATCTCTAAAGCCTGTGTGTATTGACAAGGCAATTCAAAAGCACATATTAAATAAGAACACGATCCTTCTTGTTACCATTCACGTGGTTGGAGCGTTGTTTCGCCCTTTAACGTTCTTCTACAATATTTACAAAAGGGCTTTATCACTGGAGTTGTGTGCATCGGTCCATGAACATCAACTGTACTGCTGTTTTTCTATGTGTAATTTAATCGCAAGCACTTAAAAGATGCAAAAAGGTTTCAAAGAAAACATAATTGAAAGACAGTCGAGTAAGGAGGTAGAAAAACGCACTCCCCCGTTGAAGAATCAACCACCGTCGCCCATGTGACTGGATATAAAAATAAATTATTCATTTCAATTATTCATGAAGGGTGGATTGTGGTCAGTGAACATATGCACATCTTTAAGTCAGTTCCACCATCTGTGCAATAGGGGATGTAGCTCAGTGGTGGAGTGCATGCTTTTCATGTATGAAGTCCTGAGTTCAATCTCTGGCATCTCTAGATGTCTTAAATTATTGTGCTCACATTGCAATCTTCTGTTGAGTAAGAACTCTTTGCTCGTGTTCATAGAGAGCCAGGTTTACACAATTAAATTCAGTCACACATGAAGTGCTACAGTCTTGCTCTGCTGTTTTAAATGTACCTCCAAAGCATTTCGTTCTGTTAACTACCAAATGATTTGAACTAATTTTACGTCATATTCAGGAAATCCAGAGAAGGTCATCAGACTTTTAGTGGCTGTTGAAGAAAACACCTGTTGAATCTCACCAGGGATTTCTTGAGAGATCATTCAGCGAGCAAGTCCTCCCTCTGGACTCCAAACATTTTGGGTTAAACCGTTATTCACATACTCTAACGAAGAGAAACGTTAGTGTCTTCCGGTGTGTGAGCCCATTTCTCAAAAAAAAAGTTAAATAAATTGAATTGTTCTACTTTTTAGGCTTGCATAGTCTTATTCATATTTCAGTTAAATCTTTTTTTCTGTAGTAACATCAGTTGATATTAATATTAGCCCTGATTTATAATTGTTTGTAATGGTTGATCTTAAGTAATTTTGTAATTAGTTTCAGTTTTGAAAAATCATGCAGAGAAGCTACCAAAACTGGTAATGTTCATATAATGTGTAATGCAATAGCAGCATTTTGGGTTGAAAACAAAAAGTATATCTTGGTATGAATCCTAACACTTCATAGGCAGCATTCTAGGACTTCTCGCTTCAGATAAAGTTGTCAATACATCATAGATTTCTACTCAATCAATATCAGCAGTGTTATCGCTACCGAATGCTAAATATAGATCCTGGCAATACTTCGTGAGATCTTCGTAAGAAAATCCCAATACTACGGAAGGAATCAAATTTATATGTTTCTTTGGATCGAGAAGATGATCATTATGAGACTCAAAACATGCCTGTCTTTTCTTTTTTTGAGAATTATTGAGGTGTAAAAATGGGTTCAAAACCAAAATCACCTGCTATTGCCGCTGTTTCTTCAAATCCTTCAACTGATCATCGATATCGAGGAATAATATATAGTTTCTTCAAATCCTTCAACTGATCATCGACATAGAGAAATAATATTATACAAATTGTGGTTTTCTTTTAATTGCCAATTTAACTGTAATTACATCTTCGTTTACAGATATCTTGCATGTATCACAAGGTATAATAGTTGTCGTGCGTCCTCAGTTAAAATGTTTTAAAAAGTACGACAAAAGTACAACATTTATGGTTACATCCATATTAAAATGAAGGTAAATATACCAAGATATTAAAATACAATTGTACAGTCCTAACTTAATAATGCCTGTGAAGTTTTCCAACAAATCCGAACTGTAATTTTGAAATATTATAGCTGAGAATGAAAAGAGAGTACAAAGATCAAATTCAATGAGTGAAAATGCACCAGTAGTTCTCTAAACTGAGTTTCTTCCCTGAAATGACTTGCTTGCGAAGCACCAAGCAGCCTTGAACAGTTCGCGGAAATCAAATATACAGTACAGATGGATTCAGAGTGTGCTTTCCAACTTTTGTGCAACATTTTCCTTTGATAGGGCAGAGTTGTCTTCACAATCTGGGTTAAATAAAAAGGTGTGTCATCAGTGTTAAACAGCTTTCCTTCTTGGGGAACAACGGTTGTGTTCCATATTTCTAACTATTTTGGTTTCAAGATCGCAATTTAGTGTGAAACATAAAAGCCAGCTGGATAAGCTTGATTAATTTCCCTCACGGGATCAATAAAGTATCTATCTATAAATCTCTTACATGTCATTTACAATGACCTTTCAACTAATAGCCCGTGTAGGGATCAAACCCCAGCTGTTGGTACGAGTTGCATAAGGCCCTGTAACGCGCAGATAAGAAACTAACCTCTGCTTCTTCATTATATACACAGTGAGCTATATATGCGAGCTTACTGACCACTGCGGGCTCTGTATTTGATTGCAGTGGAGACCGGCTGTGGAGATAAAGTGAGACGGGTGTGTACATTAAAAGGCTCATAGCGTCCCTGGAAGGGCTCAAACCACCACCCTTTTTGTTAACAACCGAGCCACAAAGACTCATGTACAGCTTAACACTCCTCGGTCTCAGTGAAAGTGATACACTCCGTAAAATTTCAGGAGATAAATTTTTAAAGGAAAATCACCAACAGTGGCCGAGATCTACTTGAGTTTTTCATTCTATACTGCGATTTCTGTAGGGTACTCTGTGAAAATATGAGTTTTGACGAGAAGGGATGGACATATAAGGTCAGAAGGCTTGGGGAATTGAACTTTAAGGTGAAGACTGCGGGTTCAGTAGCAGCAAAACCTCATCAGTATCAGTTGACTCTGATATACTTTGAAAATGAACTTGGAGATTTAGAGTCAGACGTGCTACCGTTGCACCATGGGGTACTTAATTAAAAAAAATAGAAAAACAGTCAGTGTTCCTGGATCTGTTATTGAGAACAACACCTGCACATCAGCTGCGCAGGAAGAATAAAATGTGGTCTGGGATGAAGAGACTCTCTTCAGAAGAGCGGCGCTCTTCACAGAATTTTTTGTGAAGCTGATTTGTCTCCTTTCGGGAATTCAAATTAGCTGATAGTCGTGACCTCGTGGTGCAAAGGTAGCGTGGTCTGATTAAAGATCAGAAGGCTGCGTGTTCAAATTGCATTGAGGTCTACTTTTAGTTTTTCAGGTTCTGCTCGTCCTGAACACAGAATTCACACCATGCAGTTGAGTTCTATCTGTACACAACATAATCTAAACAAAATAGAGCCCTACTGGAAATACAGTTAGGATCTCACACAGCGAATACCCTTGAACACAAGAGAGAAGGCACAGTTCACATCTGCGAAACATCACATCCGTCTTTAGAGACAGCTACATCAGAGAATGGGATCCCGGAAGTTTCAAATAACTTCTTTTAATACAGGTTCAAGCAAACCTGAAAGTTAGGGAGTTTCCGGACACTTTTGTTTTATTAAAAAGTGTCTGAAGCCTGAAAATGTAATTTGAAAAAAAAAAACGCTATTGGACATTAGCAGGTACTTTTTGTAACGATTTGCTATTTCATGCTGGAAAACAAAGGAAACAGACCCAATGTTTGCTTTCAGGTGCGGTTCATTACATAATAGACATCTATTACTGTGGAGCTTGAATAAAATTTACACGAGCCAGGTAGAAGTCGGACCTACAATCTTATGATCCAAAATCAGATGCGTTATTTATTAAACTGCTGGTATTTCACATAACCGGAATTCCCCCATAGTGTGCTCAGTGTCGCTACTAGTAATATACCGCCCCGTCTAAAATTTCAAAGTGAGAAACGTGTTTTCTGATTTTTTATGAGTTTTAAAATATTATCTCTTTAAATCACACAAAGGGTTTATGTTTCGCACTGAAATTCCGATTGATTGAGAATTCAAAGAAAGACTGTTTTCTTCCACAACCCCGTATAATTATCACATCCACCAGGCTCTCCAACTTCTCCAGACCTTGCTGGGTGAGCATTTGCTCCGATAAATTAGGTCACGTATCATGTTAAATCACTTCTTCTCAACACAACACTTCCCGGTCCACGTTTTCTCTATGAAAAAAAGACATTTTTCCCTTGCACGATTTCTAGTTTTTTATCAAAGCGTACAGAAATAAAAAAGAAGAAGAAATAATGTTGCAGAAGAACTTTGTCGCCCTTGTTAGATGTCAAACGCATTGGACATGAAAAATGCCAGATAAAAGCCAGTTCTCTTCGTTTCTCAGTGTCGGGGCTGCTACTGTATGTAAAAGAGGCAATTTGCTCTGAGAGCAGGTTCAGCGCTTTCTGAACGCAGATGTCTCAGAGCGGTGTGTCCAAGAGGCTGTAAAAGGTGATGGTGGTCCTGTCACTGTAGCCTAGTTGGTTAAAGTGCCTCTTTATTGAACAAAAGAACTGTGATTCAAATCCCAGCCGTGTCTTTCTTCCTATCTTGTAATACAGAACGTACCATTTCGGGCAATCACAAAGGGCTTGATTTTGTTAAATGCATGTGTTCATTTCCTTTCAAAAACTTGTTTTTGATGAAATTCACACAGCTTGCGAAACATGAAATTCAGTTCTTGGTTATCAGTGCAGAAGAAATATTACCGGCTGGCAAAATAAACGGTAAGAGATTTTTTTTTTTGATTCGAGAAAAGACTCCACCAGTCAGTCTCTGTGGCGCAATCGGTTAGCGCGTTCGGCTATTAACTGAGAAGTTGGTGGTTCAAGTCCACCCAGGGATGGGTTTCTTCTGCGATGTAAACATTGTTTTCACATAGGTCGATTGGATTTCTCAGCTAAACCATAGCCATTTTAATATTTGTAGGAAATGTGACTGTTCAACACTTGTCAAAAATGTCCAATAATGCCCAACATCGCAACTCCCCAGAAAACCATATTCACCCAAGAAAAATGATCGTCGAATCGTCATTTATACTCCCATCACATCTTCTGCTGAAATATTTTAAAAATACAATGCAGATTTGTTTGAGAAGTTGACAAGCATTGTTTTGTTAGCACTGTGCAGTTGGATTTTGATATTTGGACATATTTACCTTAATTTTAAACTGTAAATACTGTACAATCTATTGTAATTGTGTTGTAATATTAAAATATGTTAGCTGAGGATGCAAAGGGGTGAAAGGGAAAGGTCAGAGGGTATAGTAACAACAAAGTTAGGATTGGTGGAGGTGGTAGGGGTGTTGATGGTTTTTCTCTGTTGAGGATGATTGAGTTTTTTATCCTTCTCTGAAGTGAGAAACTGGAAGAGTGCAGTTGAGAGAACTGATGAGGTTAGTTATAAAAGGAAGTTGTTGTGGAGCTGTTAGCCGTAAGAATTCCTTAATGTCTTTGATGTTGTCATCAAAGATAAACTGCAGTCAGCAAAGATAAAAAGAAAATTATCTTTGCATACTGCCCTGTCTTTCTAACACCTGAAGAAGGCTCCACGGCCAACACGTCGTGTTTCCTTTCTTCTCTTTTCAGCATGGAATAACCCTTTACTTGTTCCTTTGCAGCCTACGCATGCTGACGCAGCTACTCACCTGATATTTAACATTCCTATAATCACAACTATGAATGTCCACTGTGGGTATTTTTTCCATGATTATTTATTCTGTCATTGAAGCATATTTTATGTCATACCGAAGTGTCATAATCATCGAAAAAAAATGTTTTTCATTTAGAAAGTCAGAAAATGATAAATCACTATGAATTGCATTTAGCCTGTTCTGATCTAGATTTTCTATATACTTTAACATGCCATGTTCACAATGTCACAACTCAGAAATGCAACAGTGAAGTGTTGTAATTACCAATGTACATAGTGTCGGAACATTGAGATGTTTTGGTAATGAGGAAGGAGGGACATGCCATGTTCACAGGGTCATATTTGAAAAAATGGTACTGTAAAATTTCCTAAAGTTCAGGATTTTGATAGTCTGTTCCATTGTCTCTCACACCTCAGTGTCATAATTTTTAGATGTTTTTATAACCAGGGGGTAGGTTTATAGCAAGAAGCAGAAAGTGCCATCACCCGTTGCTCATCCTCGGTTAACCATATATTCTCATATGCCATGTTCTAAATGTCCCATTTATATTAAAAAGTTCTTGTAAAATGCAAGATTTTAAGACTTTTGATGATCAGAAGGTAAGGTCGTGGTAAATATGCAGAAAGTGCCTGTGAACTTATGTTTTGCCTTTGTCTTATTTACTTATTGTGTTTGTGTTATTGTGAGTTTTGAAAATTGGTTTACAATTTTCTGAAATGTGTTTCACACAAAAATTATATTTGGATAGCCACTTACATATTCCCCTTTACTGAGGATAAATACAGTAATCCATCCCGATTAGTACTTTTAAAAATTACTGTAAAGAGCCATCTACAGGTGAAAGGCGGCATAACATCACAGCAGCAGCATTTAGGGCAGAAGAAGAAGCTGGCGAATAAGAAGCCAGATTCAGCCTCGTTAATGCAATACCATTGGGTGAGGTGGAAAAATATTTCTTGCTCTGAATCCTAACATTTTTATAGGAGGTGTTCTAGTACTTCTTGCCTCAGATAAAACTACCAATACACTTAATTTATACTCCATCAATATCAGCAGCGTTATCGGTACTGAGTCCTAAATGTACGTCCTGTCATCATATAAAATGTCAAAAGTTTTGACTGCATTCAACTGATCAAATTTCTCTTCGATGACAGTTATAATGTTATCCAAAATACATCCGAAACAAATTTGCACTGTTTTTTTTTATCCAGAAGAGCATCATCATGAGACTCAAAGCATACCTGTTTTTTCTTCTTTCCAGGAGGAAGGATTGTTCAGATGCAAACATTGGTCCAAAATCAATGTACTCTCCTATCGCTGTTGCTTCTTTAAATCCTTCATTTGAACGTCGATATTGAGGGTTGATATCGTACAAATTGTAGTTTTCTTTTAAAGCAAATTATATTAAAATATGAGCCTCTGTTATAGTTGTCTTGGAAGTTTCGGAAGGTATAATAGACCCCCTTGTGCCCTCAGCTAAAATATGATAAAATACAACAAAATGTATTTACATAGAACAGCATTTATGGTTACATGTATATTACAATTAAGATAAATATACAAAAGTATTAAAATACAAATGTACAGTCCTAGCATAATCATGCTGTCCAACTGTCTTTTTTGCTTGTCAAGTTCTCCAAGAAATCTGTGTCGTAATTTTAAATATTCTAACTAAGGATGCATCGAGAGAATTCTTCTGCTAGCCGTTCGAAGATCAAAGTCCTTGGCTGAATATGATGTCCTTGAATGTTGGTCATTATTGGCCATTCCCAGTGATATTGACTTACATACTTAATTGTTTAACAAAAACATTCACATTTCTTGCAAATATCAAGTGGGTTAAGGTTTTGCTAAGAAATCCGAATAAGTAGAGATGAGGTTTACATTGCAATAATGAGAAGTGCATTTCTGGGTGGGCTCAAACCACTAACCTTTCAATTAACAGAGACTCACGTGTGTCCCTTTTCTCCATTTGCAAGCTTAAAAAAAAGAAAATAATGCTTTTTTCTTACCAGCCTGCGATATACAAGGCAATAGTTGTATTTCATCTTTCACAAGCTGTATGGATTTCATGAAAAGCAAGTTGTTCCAGAAAGAAAATGAAAACTTGCGTTAAACAAAATCAAGCTGTACGTAATCATCCATAGTGATACATTTTGTAAGACAAGACAGGAAGAAAAGCACTGCTGGGATTTGAACTCAGCATCTCCTGTTTAAGGAGGAAAGCATGTTAACCAAATCAGCCAAAGTGCCGTCAGTGTATCAACACCATGTCTGAATCAGTGATTGCAGCTGACTGTCACTGGAGGACAGTTCATCGTGAACAAGTCAGCCTGCATAATGAGGGGGAAGAGACTGACTTCTGTGATGCAGTATCGACAGATACTAACCTTCTGTCCAACTGTTCTCTGCTGCATTCTGGATTAGCAGGTAAATATTGGTTTCCATGCGTGTGTAGGGGTTTTGTGTATTTACTGGGACAATTATTAATTGTAGCAGTAAGTCACAAAATGATTCTTCAATGGCTATTAGAAAACCGACCTTGCGGGTTAACTCATTAACGCACACACACAGATACTAATACACTTATTAATACATAAAATGTGCATATAAACATAACAGATCTTAAGAGTGTGGGTTAGCAGAATACAAAAGGTATATATTAAATCATGAAGAGTTCCAAACCAAGAGGGACATACATTCAGTATATCATTCATTTAGACCGTTTCATAAATGAACTTGGTTATAACTTCTACATTAGATACTCAAAACAAGTACATAACTCTTAGGAATTAAATTGATATCAACTGGTTGGGATAACAATTGAATTCTCGAGCAGTAATGCAGTGAAGTAATAAGTGAATACTCATCCAATCTCTGGGGATTCAGATCTCCTGCTGACTCAAAGAAACAGTTGCAGGCTGTTGCTGTCCAATCCGCACTCTCTGGCTCGGTGCCAGTGCGGTGCCTGTTGCCTGTACTGTGCGGCTTGCGATGGTGCGCTGCAGATGCTCACTGACCGGCTAGTTAGTGTTGGCTTTAACAAGCAAAGTTTGCGCACAGGAGAAAAGATGACTGTGGGTCCCAGCAAGTCAGGAAGAAGACCGGTTCGTTCCTGATGAAGCGCTAGTTCTGAATAGTGATTCAGCTGTCCACAGTTCCGACCTGTTCACGAGGCCTGCTACTGGTGCTAACCTCAGGTGGATCCTCTGGTTACTCTCTGGCAACCTCCGCTCTTGACTCTTAGAACAAAGGAAAGTTCTGGCACTCGGACACACTGGCCATTCCGTGGTTGTCCAGGCTGAGTCTCAGGATGGTCAGGAGGCGCTCTGCGAGAATGTCCTGCCCTTGGGAGCCTTCTGCTCCTGGGCCGTCCTGCCCTGGAATTCTCCTTTGAATTCCCTTTAGAAAAGTCCACAGAATTCTCCTGAATCTTACTACAGGCTCTCTGTGTTTCCTGTTTTTACCTGGAGGAACTTCAGCTCGTTGATTGGCTGAAAGTTCCATGGGCATGAGAGTCCCACGTGGGTTACACGGCCCTACCAGTCCCTGATTGGTTGATCAAGGTGAGATATGAGTCATTTACTCCTGACACCTAGGAATGCAGTCCAGATGTCCATCTGGCACTCCCTAGACAGATAGGCGCCAATGGATGACCATTGATCATGATAGCCAGGCTTAGCTAAGTGCATCCCCCTTTGGGAGCTGTCCCTTATCAAAGGAAACCTTAAATCAGCCTGCATGAATAGTTTCTCTGTAGCTGCACCACAGAGATGAACAGAGATGGGGCCTCATTTGGGAAGGCTCAGAACACTTAATTCTTTCTTATTAATAAGCATCGCTGCTACAACACATATGCAGTTTGAGCAAACATAAGACAATAACCAAGTACCACAAACTACCAGGCATCTAGTATCATTTGCAGTTTAGGTGGGGAGCTGCATCACCATGTGTAGGTTACAAAGGAACAAGTAATAGGTCTATTCCATGCTTAAAAGAAAAGAAAGAAAACACAACATTTCAGCCGTGGAGCCCTCACACCTGAAGAAGCCTCCACGGCTGAAATGTTGTGTTTTCTTTCTTCTCTTTTCATCTAGTGTCATTAGCCTTTTAACAGTTCCTGTCAAAATAAAATAGAAATGGATAACATTCTAGAGAGAGTATGAAATACCAAGGTACAATTTAAAACATATCTCTTCCACTACAACCACAATATTTTGGAGAGATCGTTGAACCTCACTGTTCTGACATGTCCGTTAGCCTCCGTCCTGCTTCAGCAATGAATGTGGCGGGGCACATTCTGAGGGAGATGAGGTCAATCAGGTGGCAGGAAAACCACACTATGCTTTTTTTTGAGATCCTGAAAAGGAAAGAAGGGCCATGTATATGTGTGCAGCTGGATATGTAATTGCAGGTGGCGTAGCAAATTCTGCTGAAGCCCCACTGCCTGGTGTGGACGGTAGCTGTGCATGTTGCAGCAGAATTGTGCATGTGAGATCAAGGGGGCATGTCATGTGTTTCAGCACTTCACTCCATTCAGTAGCACATGATTCCCCGAGTTCTTTGGAAGACCTGTGGACCAATCTTTCACGATGAAGAATTCCTTAAGAAGAATAGATCTCGGCCCACCATCCCAATGCCTCCGTCTCAAAACAGCAACCTCCCACTGCCCTTAGTCTGCAAGGCAGTCCTTTCAAGAGCGATGACAACGCCGGGACCTTCGTTGCCTATTGTACGAGCTTAACTTTTGTGCTCATCAATTCAACGCTCTTTCCATCAACTCATCTTGTCTTTTGACGCTTTCGTGTTTTGCGCTCCTTTGACTATCGGCATATCGGGTGACTGCAAACACTGAAGTTCTTGCTTACGGAGTGTGGAACATTGTTTTCAAGTGATCGCTGTTCTATCATGTTGACGCCGAGTGAATCTTTCTTTGGCAACATGGGCAGCCTGACAGCAGTGCGAGCGAAAGTAATGGCAAATTTCTTGACTTATTTCTGAATGTGAATGTTCTTTAGAAAAGGGATGCGGCGTTGCTTCTCGCCCGTGTAAAGGACACACATTCCAGAAGTGGTTATGAGCGAACCGTTGCCGCAAGTGTTTGAAAAGAGCAAGAGAGGAAGCAGCCCTGCCCCGTGTGAGGATCAAACTCAGGCCCTTCAGAAAACGAGACTGACGCACTACCAATTACGCCAACAAGCCCAGCTGCAGTACACACACTGGAAAGTTTGCCTCACATGGATTTCAGTCGCCCGTTCCCTAATCTTTAGACGCCCTCTGCTGAATGTTGCATTTGCCTTTTGATCTCACCGATACATTTTTGGTCTGTTTCTGTTGCGAGTTCGTCTTTCAGATCTCACCTAGCACAAGTCTCTGTGGCTGAAGTGGCCTCTCTGTTTCAGCATCGTGCCCTCACTCAGCCATTTAAAATGTCACTCGGACATCTGACATGCTGACATGAAATGTCAAGAGAGAGGGGCGGAGTGACGCTTAAGCCGGAGAGAAGATGAAAAGGGGGCGTGGCTGCGAAACGCTTGACAGCTGCACGATGCTCTCCATGTAAGGCGGGACCACAGGCTAAAGGACACCTTTCGGCACATCAAGCTCTAAGCATACACCTGGAGGATGCGGGAATTGATCCTGCTACCTCGCACATGCAAAGCAAGCGCTGTACCATACAAGCCAACCCCCCTCGCTGGGACTTATGCCTCGGCGTCACCTAGTGCCGCTTGTTCCCCTCTTACCGGGCACAGTTCACTGCCCTTCGTCTGCAAGGCAGTCGTGTAATTGCGGCTTTCTTGACTTATTGATGAAGGTCTGACTGGACGAGCGAATGGCGCCTCTCCCCCATCCTCAAGCTCACTGACAGATTGAAATGGAAAGTGCTGCTGTGGCTCGTTGGTCTAGTGGTATGGTTCTTGCTTAGGGTGCGAGAGGTCCCGGGTTCAACTCCTGGACGAGACCTCGTGTGCTCTTTTCCTCCTCTTCCACAAGACTGGGAACTGATATCCACATCACTTCGCAGCGTCTGCTTATGGCAAATAATGGAATGTGACTAATGACTGAACGAGCCTGGTGAATTCTCATCACGTGGCACAATGAGAGCTTGCAGTCAGCTGTCCAAGGCGGCAACCTCATTGCTCGTTCAAAAGAACACGTACTGAAAACTCATCACCACTGTGTCGTAGATGAGCACCGCGATCGCTTGTCATGCGTCCTTACTTGGGAAATGCAGAAGCAAAAACTGCCCTCTCTCAGCCACCGAAACGTGTGTGGCTCGCCTTGTGCTCTCTGCGCCTTGCATATTTGTGGAGCTGTCTGCTCTTCTTTCTGTTGAAGTAATCAAGTTACGGGGCGTCCTGCAGCCTATGATGTTCTCACTGAGAGCTTTCAAGATTTGAAGGAAAACTACGAGCTTGATGGCTCAAGTCGAACGAATGTGATTGTTAAGCAATCGATGATCAAAAGCACATCTTCTAACAATTCGTGAGAGTATTTTCAGCACTGTTTTCACTCGGATATACTTTTCACTTGCTAAGCTGACAAATTGGACGAGAAAATGCCGGAGACGCACTCAGTGCAGACTGAGGTTGGGAAGGAGGTGTGACCCTTCAATGCTTGACAACTGAAGGACATTCTCTCCGCAACAGAGGAGCACCTGTCAGAAGTCGCAGAGGCTAAATGAGAGCACCAGGCTTCCGGAGATCCAAACTCAGACCTGGAGGATGCGGGCATCGATCCCGCTACCTCTTGCATGCTAAGCGAGCGCTCTACCATTTGAGCTAATCCCCCTTGCTTCAGGCTTCTCGGCATCATGTCTTACCGCCTCTGCCCCTCTTACCGGGCACCGCCCACTGCCCTTGGTCTGCAAGGCAGTCCTTTCAAGTGAGATGACGACGCTGGGACCTTCGTTGCCTATTCTACGAGCTGAACTTTTGTGCTCATCAATTCAACGCTCTTTCCATCAACTCATCTTGTCTTTTGACGCTTCGTGTTTTGCGCTCCTTTGACTATCGGCATATCGGGTGACTGCAAACACTGAAGTTCTTGCTTACGGAGTGTGGAACATTGTTTTCAAGTGATCGCTGTTCTGTCATGTTGACGCCGAGTGAATCTTTCTTTGGCAACATGGGCAGGCTGACAGCAGTGCGAGCGAAAGTAATGGCAAATTTCTTGACTTATTTCTGAATGTGAATGTTCTTTAGAAAAGGGATGCGGCGTTGCTTCTCGCCCGTGTAAAGGACACGCATTCCAGACGTGGTTATGAGCGAACCGTTGCCGCAAGTGTTTGAAAAGAGCAAGAGAGGAAGCAGCCCTGCCCCGTGTGAGGATCAAACTCAGGCCCTTCAGATGACGAGACTGACGCACTACCAATTACGCCAACAAGCCCAGCTGCAGTACACACACCGGAAAGTTTGCCTCACATGGATTTCAGTCGCCCGTTCCCTAATCTTTAGACGCCCTCTGCTGAATGTTGCATTTGCCTTTTGATCTCACCGATACATTTTTGGTCTGTTTCTGTTGCGAGTCCGTCTTTCAGATCTCACCTAGCACAAGTCTCTGTGGCTGAAGTGGCCTCTCTGCTTCAGCATCGTGCCCTCACTCAGCCATTAAAAATGTCACTCGGACTTCTGACATGCTGACATGAAATGTCAAGAGAGAGGGGCGGAGTGACGCTTAAGCCAGAGAGAAGATGAAAAGGGGGCGTGGCTGCGAAACGCTTGACAGCTGCACGATGCTCTCCATGCAAGGCGGGACCACAGGCTAAAGGACACCTTTTGGCACATCAAGCTCTAAGCATACACCTGGAGGATGCGGGAATTGATCCTGCTACCGCGCACATGCAAAGCAAGCGCTGTACCATACAAGCCAACCCCCCTCGCTAGGACTGATGCCTCGGCGTCACCTAATGCCGCTTGTTCCCCTCTTACCGGGCACAGTTCACTGCCCTTCGTCTGCAAGGCAGTCGTGTAATTGCGGCTTTCTTGACTTATTGATGAAGGTCTGACTGGACGAGCGAATGGCGCCTCTCCCCCATCCTCAAGCTCGCTGACAGATTGAAATGGAAAGTGCTGCTGTGGCTCGTTGGTCTAGTGGTATGATTCTTGCTTAGGGTGCGAGAGGTCCCGGGTTCAACTCCTGGACGAGCCCTCGTGTGCTCTTTTCCTCCTCTTCCACAAGACTGGGAACTGATATCCACATCACTTCGCAGCGTCTGCTTATGGCAAATAATGGAATGTGACTAATGACTGAACGAGCCTGGTGAATTCTCATCACGTGGCACAATGAGAGCTTGCAGTCAGCTGTCCAAGGCGGCAACCTCATTGCTCGTTCAAAAGAACACGTACTGAAAACTCATCACCACTGTGTCGTAGATGAGCACCGCGATCGCTTGTTGTCATGCGTCCTTACTTGGGAAATGCAGAAGCAAAAACTGCCCTCTCTCAGCCACCGAAACGTGTGTGGCTCGCCTTGTGCTCTTTGCGCCTTGCATATTTGTCGAGCTGTCTGCTCTTCTTTCTGTTGAAGTAATCGAGTTACGGGGCGTCCTGCAGCCTATGATGTTCTCACTGAGAGCTTTCAAGATTTGAAGGAAAACTACGAGCTTGATGGCTCAAGTCGAACGAATGTGATTGTTAAGCAATCGATGATCAAAAGCACGTCTTCTAACAATTCGTGAGAGTATTTTCAGCACTGTTTTCACTCGGATATACTTTTCACTTGCTAAGCTGACAAATTGGACGAGAAAATGCCGGAGACGCACTCAGTGCAGACTGAGGTTGGGAATTAGGTGTGACCCTTCAATGCTTGACAACTGAAGGACATTCTCTCCGCAACAGAGGAGCACCTGTCAGAAGTCGCAGAGGCTAAATGAGAGCACCAGGCTTCCGGAGATCCAAACTCAGACCTGGAGGATGCGGGCATCGATCCCGCTACTTCTTGCATGCTAAGCGAGCGCTCTACCATTTGAGCTAATCCCCCTCGCTTCATGCTTCTCGGCATCATGTCTTACCGCCTCTGCCCCTCTTACCGGGCACCGCCCACTGCCCTTGGTCTGCAAGGCAGTCCTTTCAAGTGCGATGACGACGCTGAGACCTTCGTTGCCTATTGTACGAGCTGAACTTTTGTGCTCATCAATTCAACGCTCTTTCCACCAACTCATCTTGTCTTTTGACACTTCGTGTTTTGCGCTCCTTTGACTATCAGCATATCGGGTGACTGCAAACACTGAAGTTCTTGCTTACGGAGTGTGGAACATTGTTTTCAAGTGATCGCTGTTCTGTCATGTTGACGCCGAGTGAATCTTTCTTTGGCAACATGGGCAGGCTGACAGCAGTGCGAGCGAAAGTAATGGCAAATTTCTTGACTTATTTCTGAATGTGAATGTTCTTTAGAAAAGGGATGCGGCGTTGCTTCTCGCCCGTGTAAAGGTTGTAGTGGAAATCTAATGAGTTAATTGATTCTTAAAAATGTAGAGAGCTTTACAAAGAAATATATTGGTGCTTTTAGATAATATTTCAAGGATATAACTGCTATGCTACAGTACGTGCAGAATTTTAGAAAACAGTTCGTCAACAAAGTACACTGTTTAGGTTAGTTTAGAAGACAATGTACCAAAATAATATATGCTGTCTGGGTCATTAGAATTAGCTGAAAGTAACTGATAAGCTTTGAATAACAAATCTAGTTTTCTTCTCTCGCTCTATGATGTAATCTGTTTTCTCTTAGAGAAAGGGGAAGTTTTAGAAGGGACCAAGTGCTGAACTTTTTTACAGCGCAACGTCTTATAAAAACCCTGTACTGCTTGTAACAAATTGAGTCTCTGATGCACTTTGCGAAGTGGCAGCAGGGCTCCCAATATTGCAATATTGAAATAAAGACCTTACTCAGGTGAGAACTCTCTCTTGTGGCTTCCTTGATAGTTAAATTTCCATGACAATTTGGGGGCTCGTCCGGGATCACAAACCTGAACGCGAACGGCTGCTGAAACTGCATCCGGACCCGGACAACTTTAGCAAATTGGACGAACCTCGGAGGATAAACTGTTTATCCTTCCAGAGACGCGTCTGGAGAATTGGCAGCTGTCTGACGTCAGTAAGTGATCCTTAAAAATTAATAGTTTGAGAAGCGAGCCACAGGGGTGTTCTCACGCGGGTTTGATGAGTCTGGGACTCATATAAAGAACTTATCTTAACACAGACATGTGGTTTTTGCTCTGCGGAGTAGTTAATGTGATAAGGTTCTAAGTAAGGCACCGATCGGTAAAAATGGGAAATTAAAATTCAGAGACGAAAATGGGACCGCGCAGTCCAGCAAAAGTACATGTACGACAAATTCGGAGAAACAATTATAGCCTGGGTTAGGGAAAAAAATTATGTTCATGAACTGTAAAGCTAGGGTAATAGGTGTAAGGGAACTTGCACATAATTTATATATGATAATTAGGCCATTGTTTCTCATTTCACCTCTGACGGCCACGACCACACTAATCTCTCCGTCTGTGTTCTCAAAGACGGTTTTCCGAACTCATACATCAGAAAGACCACCGAAACTAAAATTATTCTGCAGTTAGGATCGCACATTCTCCCTTCCCTTAACGACAGATTACTGTTCTTTTAAATTTTCTCCATTCATTGGAAGTTTCATTTCACACCTCTCTGCACCCATTCTGACTTCACACCTCTTGATTGGCCTCTCTTTCTGTCCCCTGCTCCCGCCTCTCACTCCTCCTCCCTCCCAACCTTTGTTCTCCCGCTACTTTACCTTTGCCTACTGCCCTGTCTCTCTCACACCTGAAGAAGGCTCCACGGCCGAAACGTTGTGTTCTCTTTCTTCTTTTTTTCAGCATGGAATAAACCTATTACTTGTTCCTATGATAATTAGGGGCCCATAACTATGAAGGATCTTTGTAAGTGAATCAGAATGGACAGAGGAAAGTTGAATTAGGAAAAAGAAGTTTCCTGAAGAAGGGGAAACTTAGAAGAGAAGGAGAAGAAATGAAAGAAAATGAATTGGAAAACTTATTTAATGGAAAGAGGAATCACAGAAATAATGGGAAGCTTAAAAAAAGACTAGTCTTGAAACTAAAGAACAGCAAACTGCAGCTAAAGTCATGGCCATGCGTACTAAAAAGAAAAAGTCTCCACCGAAATTAGAAAGCGGTCCGGAGCCACTTGTTTGTGAAATACCAATGTGCACTTTTTCAGGTCCAGAAGGAACTCCAGCATATGTACAGTACATTGACATTGGTCTCCTAGTGAATTATTTGCATTAGTTAAGTCTTTTCCTTAATTGCCTGATGATCGTAAAGAATTTAGAAGAAAGGCAAGCGCCTTGTTCTTGATTGTCTTAAGCCTAATTACAGTGACATAACCTTGTTGCTAGATCATATTGTTCCTAAAGGTTTACAACGTCCTCTAAAAAGGAGGAGGCAGATTGGCGGATACGTGACCCAAATGATGAAGAAGTATCCATCTAAATTAAACCACACGGACATGGGGAGGAAAAGTTAGGCGGCCGCTTCTAAAAAGAGGTAAGGACTCCTCTTTTCTAAAAAGTCCCTTGTCCTCTCCATGTTGCTGTGGTGGGTTCAGGGTTTTCCTGAAGCTGAAGCGAGTACAACAGAAAAATGAGTTAATGGTGTATGTGTTTTAGATGCCTGTTTTGTGAAGGTGGGGTAGAAAAGGAGGGATTGCTGAAGGAATACCATCTCGCCCTGCCCGTGCGAAAAAATCCAGGTGTTGCATCCTGGTACACGACTGCAGTACGGCTGAAGGTAGCAACTAGAACTGTACTCGAGGAAGAGACGAAAATGGTAACTCGATTCAACTGTGTGTTTAAAGCCAGGATTTGGAACCTGGTCCGTGTTCCCGAATTGTGATAGTTCGTCAGTTTGTCTCGACTGGGGGATTCCGCGGGGCGCGTGGGAGACGTGAAAATGGTTTGGTGTGAAGGGAAAAAAAAGTTTGATTAATCCAAAGTGAAACTTAAAAGAAATATTGACTGTCAGACGGAATTTAGGCTGAACAGGAATGTAGAAAAGTGTATGAACCTTTGGATAAAAATATTTAGAGGAATATTTGAGAATTCAACAGAATATCATAGATGAGACGCAAAAATCCCTGATGGAAAAGCTAAAAGCAATGGCTGAACGAAACGAAGTTGTATATGTAGAAAAAGAGAAAGCAAAAGAAGAAATAGAATGCCTTAAGAGAGAATCTGGGAGAAGGGTGGGAATTAGTGTGGAGATTTTTGAAAGAGCATTACGCACCGAAAACTGATTAGAGAAAAGTAACAGCATGTCAGCAGAAGGAAGTGAGGATGTTTTCAGATTTTACAGAAAGGTTTATAGCTTTATGGATAGTATACTCGGGGTTAGCCGATGAAAAGGAAGTGAATGAAGATACTTCCACAGTAATAAAACAAATTTACTTGAGTGGGTTAAAACCTGATGTTGCCAAGAATGTGCAACTATGCTTTCCTGATATTACGAACAGAGACAGATGTGATTTAATAACTCGCGAAGCATGCATGCAGAAGTGCGAGCGCTGCAAATGGGTGGTAAAAAGACTCCCAAGGAGGAGAAAAGGGAGCCGCCAGTTTGTCGAAATTATTGTGCGACTTTAATGTTATACCAAGATATAAAACCTCAAAGACAAAACTACTAATAAGCTGGTGTGCAGTTACTAAAAAAAAAATGTGTTTTTTGGAGAAATTGTAAGAAAGAGGCTTGATTTCACAATTAAAGAACTTGTCAGAAGCTGAAACGAGAGCCGTGTGTGAACTAACAGTTTTAATCTAGTAAACCCCTCTGTAGCCTTCCTAAATTTATCTCAGGATTTAAATAAAAGTGAAATAATCTTACAGTGTGCAGTAACTGTGGGGCACAGGAGCACAGCTGTCCTGTTTTTAGACTAAAACAGCATAAAGATGTGATATAACGTTTTCTAACGGATAACAGGAGGCTACAGGAGAAGGAGTGCAAGGGTTGTGTTTAAAGCAAATATAAGCTGTCACAGTCTGCTTGGGTAAAGATGTACAGTTTCAACTACTGATGTGGGTGGGGGACACCCCAGACCTATTTTAGGCCCAGACTGCAGCATTTTATAAGGAATTACTGCATGAAATAGCATTTATGTAAACTAACTCAATAGAGTTATGTGATATTGTGATTGTTTTACCTAATGAGGGAATCCATAAGGCCGGGCTACTCCAAGTATTGGATCTTGAGAGGAAAAAAAGGAGTATAAAACCAACTACAAGATAAAGCCAGGGTGAATGCCTTCTCAGAACGAGCTTGTCTAGTGACGTACTGGTTTGAGGGGGGTAGTGCAGTCTAAAGACAAAATTGCCTTGACCCCTGCAGCAGAAACCGTTTTTGATGTTTTGAAACAAGCTTTCTTGCAGGCACTGGCCCTGGACTGGATTCCCTCAGACGGATCATCTGTATGTAATCTGTCTGTAAGTGAAAGAAATGGGTCGTGAGCTGTTGTGCTGGTGCAGGAGCATGGAGATAGGCATCGTCTGGTGGGTTATTATTATTCAGGACCCCTTGATGCGGTGGCCAAGGGGCCGTGTTTATGTGTTGTGCAGGCTACCTGCCTGGCTGTATAAACTGTGAATAATCTGGTGTAGAACTAGCAGACCGAATGAAAAGATTTAATTGAAACTTGTAAACAAACGAACTGAGCAAAGAGCAGGAGTGATGTCTCCACAAGGATAGATGGGGATCACCTGCTTGGGACTGATGTGCACAGCCTTTTTCCTTTTTATGTGGAAGCCTGTCACCACCCAGAAAGAGGAAGAATCTAAACGCGAAGCCTCTTTGTATACAAACTGGCTGAATGAAACTGATAATGAGGGGGATATGAGTAATTTGTGGTACAAATTTATAAATCATACTGTAAAGTTAAAGAAATTTAATGCATCTTGTTATGTATGTGCTTTAATGCCTCATTCTACAGCCTCACCCATGCAACTTTTCCCCCGACCAGTTGATAGTCACATTTCTGAATGCATAAGTCTAGTGGCAGGATTTCCAAAGCCAGATCCTAGATCTTTTCCCACCTTCACCATAACGTATTTGACCTACTCAAAGGGGCATCCATATGCAGCCGGCCTGAAGATAAATAAGTCTACTACAGTAGCATTAGGCTTCGTTTCTCCCAGAGACCCAGCAGTGCATTTTGCTATTCACTTCAATGTTACCAGTAAAAAAGCAGAATGTCCTCCTTTGTGGGATTACCTAAAGAATCACATTACCTGGACTGATTCTCCTGTTAAAATAGCAGTTTACCTGCCTTCTAAGGTTAATCACTCTTATTGCTATGAGAATAAAGGTCGTGGCCCCTCAGTAGGAAGAACAGGAGGCTGTAGCGCCACGGTTACTAACCATACTTTATCTAATGGAACTATGGTTTTGATGGATTGGTATTGGCAATGTGGTACAAAAGTTTATGATAGCCTTCCTCCCCAGTGGAGAGGAGTGTGTGCTCTAGTCACGCTACACCACTCCATTCTCATTGTCCCAGTAAACTCTTACTTGTTAAATTCAATGAAGCCCCTTCAGAGGGAGTCAAGGGTTAAACGCGCTCTCAGTTGGGCTGACAGATATGGTCCAGATATTTCTAAAGTACCAGAAGACCATAGACTATTTACTGCAGCTGAAATGATTTTTTCCTCAGGACTGAGTATTCAGGCAGTAGCTAATGCCTGCTGGTTACAAATTACTCGCTATGAAATGTACTCGTTTATTAACATCACGTTAGAAGGCTTAGACGCTATCAAACAAGAATTAAGGGGAGTTAGATTAATGGCACTTCAGAACAGGTTCATGCTGGACCTACAAAATGCAGCATCTGGAGGAGTCTGTGCTTTAATAGGAGACTCCTGTTGCACATTTATTCCAGCAAATGACAATGATTACGGAAATCTTACGCTTGCTATTCAACATTTGAAAGAACTGAGACACAAGGTGGACAAAGAAAGAGGCATTAAAGATACACCTGCTTTTCTCTCTTGGTTAGAATCACTGTTTGGGCCGGGGGGAATGTTTCTTTTCAAGTTACTAACACCGATTATAGTAGCTGTGATACTTGTCTTCCTGTTTTTGTGTTGCTGTTCGACTTGTATTATTCCAATGCTTCGAAATATGATAATGAATATGTTTGCGCATCAGTATGTTCTGATAAAAACGGTAGAATCTGAAGTATGGGAGCCTCCTGGGAGTCCATATGAAGAATCTAACTTTTAATCATTTTCAAGAATAAAAAGGAGGGAATTGTAGTGGAAATCTAATGAGTTAATTGATTCTTAAAAATGTAGAGAGCTTTACAAAAAAATATATTGGTGCTTTTAGATAATATTTCAAGGATATAACTGCTATGCTACAGTACGTGCAGAATTTTAGAAAACAGTTCGTCAACAAAGTACACTGTTTAGGTTAGTTTAGAAGACAATGTACCAAAATAATATATGCTGTCTGGGTCATTAGAATTAGCTGAAAGTAACTGATAAGCTTTGAATAACAAATCTAGTTTTCTTCTCTCGCTCTATGATGTAATCTGTTTTCTCTTAGAGAAAGGGGAAGTTTTAGAAGGGACCAAGTGCTGAACTTTTTTACAGCGCAACGTCTTATAAAAACCCTGTACTGCTTGTAACAAATTGAGTCTCTGATGCACTTTGCGAAGTGGCAGCAGGGCTCCCAATATTGCAATATTGAAATAAAGACCTTACTCAGGTGAGAACTCTCTCTTGTGGCTTCCTTGATAGTTAAATTTCCATGACAAGGTCACGCATTCCAGACGTGGTTATGAGCGAACAGTTGCCGCAAGTGTTTGAAAAGAGCAAGAGAGGAAGCAGCCCTGCCCCGTGTGAGGATCAAACTCAGGCCCTTCAGATGACGAGACTGACGCACTACCAATTACGCCAACAAGCCCAGCTGCAGTACACACACCGGAAAGTTTGCCTCACATGGATTTCAGTCGCCCGTTCCCTAATCTTTAGACGCCCTCTGCTGAATGTTGCATTTGCCTTTTGATCTCACCGATACATTTTTGGTCTGTTTCTGTTGCGAGTCCGTCTTTCAGATCTCACCTAGCACAAGTCTCTGTGGCTGAAGTGGCCTCTCTGCTTCAGCATCGTGCCCTCACTCAGCCATTAAAAATGTCAC